>NW_025336169.1:2331273-2493028 GCF_004798865.1 Varanus komodoensis | reverse complement strand
CCTTCCCTTCCCTTCCCTTCCCTTCCCTTCCCTTCCCTTCCCTTCCCTCTTTTCCTTTTCCTTTTCCTTTCCCTTTCCCTTTTCCCTTCATCCATGTGGATTGGGGGTGAAATTTTGGAATGGAGACCAGGAGGGAAGCTTAACGTCTCTTCTTCTGAAGAGCTGTCACCCTGATCCAAATCGAGGCCCCGCTTGCTGGCAAGGGAGGAAAGAGGTCCAGCGTGCCTCACTCTGCACAGTGTGCTAAAGAGAACGTTTCGTTTGCCCTTCACCCAGTGGCTCTCGGGGTCTCTGATCCTCAAAGGTCACTAGGTTTGGTGTTCAAATAACTAGGGATGCCAGAGGTGGTGGGAAAGAGCCACGGTGCACCTGTGTAAGAAGGTCCCAGATGGCATGCCCAGCTTCCAGGTGAAAAGTCCAGGGAACAGGTAGTGGCAAAACTTTCTCCTCCAGAGACTCCGCAGGGAATGAGGAGGAATGACCCTCTGGGTAACTCCTGACACCAGGTGTGGATTCCCAAGAGAGCTGGATTTGGCCCTCAGGACCTGGGGTTCTGCATCCTGGGAGTAGACCATGCGATGGCTTTCATGGTCCACAAGCCCATGTGGAAATCTCAGTCCTGCTATGGCTGCAAATTCTGAATTGTGGGCACTCTTTGGAACAGTCCCCATAGCCAGAACCCCACAGAAAGTCTAAAATAAGCTAGCCATAATGTTTCCATCTCCAGCAGGAGCAGCCCTTTTGCAGACTAATGGGTCTAAACTGCCACCTTAAAATAGTTTATGTCACAATGAGGAAGAATCGGTTGCTGCTGGGCAAATTCATTCTGCTCACCAGCTGCTGTAGGAATTGCAGCCAGGCCTGGTGGGAGCAGGGGCCTCTGAGCAAAGGTGGCCAAGGGCATAAATGCAGGCGCGTTGGCATGGCGTCCCTGCGAGCCCCGTTCTGCTGCTCCTTCGATCTTTGCAACACTGAAACTGGGCTGCCGTTTGGCACCCCGTGCCTGTGGCGGGAAAGGCCCCAGAGGAGGAATGTTCCTCCGTCGCTCTATTTCTGGCCCCCATCTACTTTCTTCTGCTTGGCAGGATGGCAGCCTGCAGTGCCCCACATGTAAGGCCATCTATGGGGAGAAGACGGGGACTCAGCCTCCTGGGAAGATGGAGTTCCACATTATCCCACACTCACTCCCTGGCTATTTGGATTGCAAAACCATCCGCATCGTGTATGATATTCCAACAGGGATCCAGGTGAGAGAGGTGGAGCATGAAGGAGGGAAAGACTTGCAAGGCCAGAGCCATGGGAATATGCACGGGGGAGGGGGCTCAAGTCCTTTTTGCTTTGGAAGTCTCTAGACCCCTTGAAAGGCCACTTGCTTGTCCCAAGATTTCCTGGAGAGAATTCTGGCTGGTGCCACTTCTCTCATCATCATGCAACAGTAGTGGGGAAAGCTGCATCCATTAATCCATTCTCGGCAACACTGCAAGCTGCCAGGACTCACAAAACAAGCTTGTGACGAGAAGGGGCATTTTCCTCCTCTTATAATCTCTGCTGATGGAGCACTTAATGCTGACCTCTCGCTTCACCAGGGCCCAGAGCACCCAAATCCCGGGAAGAAGTTCACTGCGCGAGGCTTTCCACGCCACTGCTACCTTCCCGACAACGAGAAAGGCCGAAAGGTAGCATTTTGCACTCTGTACTGGAACTGTGTGCTTTTCCAAATACCTCTCTAGAAATTGTGCGTAACCTCTCGCTGGTTCTCTGCTTGCCGCCTGTTTTCTGCTTGCTTGCCTGAACTCATAATGACTAGAAACATGCCAATATTTTTTAAGAAGGAAAAGAAGTTCAAGATACTCAGGATTCCTGATCTCATATTCTGCGAGACGCATGGCATGATTTAGGAGGCATCGAAAGCAAAATGAAGGAAATGAAAAAAACGGAAAGCAGACACGGGTTTTGGGTTCAGTGAGTGAGAGTGAACTCAACTGATCCACATATGTGTGTGTGTGTGTGTGTGTGTGTAAGTTCACCTCCCAGGACAGGAGCTGCCTGTCCCCAGCTCTCTGGGGTCAAGATCCTATGCCTGGCAACACAGTCCTTAGTTTGTAGGATGGCTGGCCCAAGATATTTTGATGCCTGAGGCAAAAACCCCACACTGCACCCGGTGGGGTGGGTACATGTACGTGTGCCTGAAGTCTAAGCTGGAAGACCCAATGCACGTGACGCTAAGTGTGCAGGGGTGTGTATGCTGTTGTGGAAACTTAAAATTCCTCCTGCAGAGTGAGGGAGACACAGATGGAAGTGCGAGGTGTAGGAAACACGGGGCGGGGGGGGTCACCCTTGACCTGAATGCAGCATCCACCCCTTCCAAATGGGTTATCTGGAAGCTGCAGTGAGCTCTCGTGGGAGGTTCCCGCCTGAGGCTCATGCAGGGATGGGCAACTGGCGGCCCTCCAGATGTTTTGGCCTACGGTTCCCATAATCCCTTGCTTTCGGCCACCCTGGTCGCCCCCCTGCCTTTATAGGGTCACTCTGAGGAAGGCAGGGAAGCGGCATGGCAGGCAAGAGGCTGAATCTTCCCACCAGAGGTGCTGACCCTCTTCTAGCCTGGGGGGGGGGGGGGTTCTAGTTCAGTGAAGATCTTGGGGGGGAAAGGGGCGGAGCCAACATACCAGCTCACTGCAAGATCAAGCTCCTCCTCCTTGAGGGGCGGGGCCAAGGAAAGGAGCGTGGTCTTCTGGGGAGCAGCCCGGGGCCAGATAGGGGCCTTCCTGTCTTACGCTGAATTTCTGTTTCTGGTCAGGAGACCATCCATTGGCTAAAATAGAAGGTCAGCGGTGGAGTGATGGGTAAGAGTGGGGACTGGGTCTGGACTCGGGAGATCTGGGTTCCAGTCCCCGCTCAGCCATGGAGCCAACTGGGTGACTTTGGGCCAGTCACAGACTCTCAGCCCAGCCCACCTCACAGGGTTGTTGTTGTTGTGGGGATAAGATTGAGAGCCAGAGGAGGAGAATGATGAAAAGTGCCTTGGGTTCTTCAAAGGAAGAAACAAAAAGCAGGATATAAATCAAATGGGAACCAAGGTTCCATTTAGATGCCAGGAAGCACTTCCTGACAGTTAGGACCCCGAGGGTATGGAATGGGCTTCCCCGGGTGGTCGCTGAGGCCCCATCAGAGAGGGTGTTCAAGGATAGGCTGGACATGCGCATGATGGGCATGTCGTGAGCAGAGCCGGTTGGAGCTGGGGGTCAGACTAGATGGCCCGGGAGACCCCTTCTGACTCGCTCTGTTTCTGTGTTTCTAAATAAATAAATAGAAACAAGCCACAGCAGCTGTCAAGTTACCACCTTGGCGTCAAGTATATCATTAGCATTAGCGTTACCCCTCTGCTCTGTCCCCCAGATCCTGAAGCTCCTGATCACAGCCTGGGAACGCCGGCTCATCTTTACCATCGGCACGTCCAATACGACAGGCGAGTCCGACACAGTGGTGTGGAATGAGATCCACCACAAGACCGAGTTCGGCTCCAACCTCACCGGCCACGGCTATCCCGACCCGAACTACCTGGACAATGTCCTGGCCGAACTGACGGCCCAGGGGGTCTTGGAACCCAGCCTGAAGGACTGAGGCTTCTCTGCTCCCCCGTCTCCCGCCCACATTTTGCCATGTGCTGCGTGGAAGCGTGAACACTGCCTGCGTCCGTCCGTCCATCCGTCTGTCCGTCCTTCCGTCTGTCCGTGTGTGTGTCTGTCCGTTTGTCGATTCGGCTCTCCACCAGCGTTCAGGATAGATCTCGTCGCCTTCTCATGTCGCTTCTGCTGCCTTGACTTCGGGTGACGTTCACACAGCATTGCGGGGCTGGCCAAGGAAATCCCCGCTCAGGGGACCGCTCTCCCCCCCGGACCGGGACTGCCTCGCTAGCCCTCTTTCTCTGTCGAAGCAGCAGTGGGAAGACCACCCAAACCTGTGCAAGTGAGCAACGGACGCGTGTGCTCCGCCGTCCTCTTTTCCCTTTTGATATATTCACACATATATTCTTGGCTGCCCACCATCTTCCTCTTGACCCGACTGTGTACGTGTGCCCCTACGATGGCTGTGCGGTACCTGCAGGTCTGTACAGCAAGTCGGATGTAACAGGACAGCTGCAAAGCCCGTGGTGCAAGCTCTGGCCACCCGTCCTCTCACCCGCGGCTGCTGTCGCATCTCTCGTGCCTCCCTTTTGTCGCTCGGCCGGCAGGCGGCTGGGAGCACCTCCGGTTTGAGGCTAGAAGGGGCAAAGACAGACGCACCGCCGTGCCAGCTCTGGGTTCTTGCCCCACGGCCTGGGATGCCTTCTCCTGTGAAGGTCACCGCAAGACGGAATGGGAAAGCAGCCAGTCCCTTCTCCCCACATGCCAGGCAAGGGCCACATCTGTGCTCGGAGGGCCGGCTCCCCTCTCCGGCACAGCTGAGATCACCGATGCATTAATTTTGCTGCCCGCTGGGCTGGAAAACTGCCACGCACCCCCTGGGATGCCAAATCGCACCCCCGAGAACCTTCACGGGGCGCTGCTCTGCTTCCCAGCCTTGCTTTGCCTTGCTTTCGTGGGGAGCCGTGGCAGGGCCTGGGGAGGGCTGGGCCGGCCGCATGCAATGCCCCCTTGGCCTTGCGGCCCAGGCAGATGGGATGCTTGATGCACTGCTTTTCCTGCAGTCTGTCCCCCCCCCCCCCCAGCCACGCCTCCGCAGGCTCTCCTGCCTGTCTGCCCCGTGGCCATTCAGCCTCACCTCTCTCTGCAAGAAGCCGGTGTGGTCTGGCTCGGCAGCCGTGGCGTCGTGGCACCGGGACTTCCCAGGGGCACATCTGGCTCCTCCTCCTTAGCAGGGACACTGATGCCAGCTTGCCACCCGGGCAGCCCTGCTCCTCTGAGCTTGGCTGCAGTGGGTGCGGGTGGCCTGGCACTTTGCAAGACGGGGGAAGCGCTCCCAAGGTCTGCCTTCCACACCGTTTGCGCTGGCTGAGCTCAGTGGTCAGAGCAAACGTTCAGCTTGCTGGGAGAGCCCTTAGATTTCCCCCTGTCCTGGAGCTGCCGGTCTCCTGTGCAAAGGATCTCTTGCCACGCTGCATGGCATGGGGGGGGGTGCTCCCCCCACATTCTCCTCCTGGAACAATGGCAAGAACGGGGATCTTTCCTGTGCAGAAGACCAGCCGGGCTCGAAGGCATCGGATGCCTTCTTACTGTTGCACCAAGGGGAGAATTTTCACCGGTGCATCTTCCCCTCCCTGGCACACCTGTTCTGTCTTACACTGTGCTGGCTCCCATGCCGTGCACAGATTCCAAGGTACTGGGCTGCCCGCAGATCAAGCAGGAGGGACAGGGTGGGAGGGGAGAGGGGCCCTTCGGGGCTGGATTCACAGGCAGGCTCGGCACTGTGCTGCATAAGGCCTCCTCTGAGCAGCTGTGCAGTCGGGAGGGTTCGGTCAGTGCCCGTCTTGCTCCAAGGCGCCGTCCACATTCCTGCCATGCATAATTCGGCAGCTGCCTGAAGGGCAGGACGGAGGGGCACTGGCTGGTTTGTTTTTGCTGAGGACCCGCAGGACCCAAGGTCAGGGCGGAATAACGGCAGCAGGAGGAGCCTGGGGTGGGTGCTGGGCAAGGCGGTGGGTGAGGCTTCTCTGCCCCAACCTGTGGAGTAAGGCTTTTGTTTTGGTTCTTCTGCCATCAGGCCCAGATTTGAGAAAGCAGGAAGGGGGAACTGAATTGGGGAATGCGTTCCGTCTCGGCACAGCTTCGGCCCCTGCCTGGCCGCTGCGATGCCAAAACGAGAAGGGAGCAACAGTATGGATTGCTTTCTCCGTGGGAGAGATCCAAAGGCAGCAAGGATGGCTTATCTTTCGAGGCAGCTAGACAAGACCTGCAAGAACGCGGGCCTGCGCACGAGCTTTCGGGGTCCAGATATGGCCCGCTGCTCGGTGCCTGGCGGCTGAACATCGAAGCGATGCTCGAGCAGCAGCCAACGGCCCTCTTCCACCTTCTCTGGTCAAGCGCTCCGTCCTCAGCCCAGGCACGCCTGGAGGGGTGTGGTGGCGGTGCTCCTGGAACAGCCTCCCTCAGACCGGGCCGCCCGGCTGCGCATCCACAGAACCAGTGATCTGGCAGAGCACTGGCTGTGCATCAGCACCAAAGATGTAGCCCTGTGTCTGCCCCCCCCCCGCCCCCCATGAATGGTTCGTGTGCGTCATGTTCACCCCTCCTTCCAGTGGCGGCAAGCCCAGAATGCAAGGTGGGAAGGCACAGGCCTCTGCAGGGCCAGGGGAGGGGAAGAGGAAGCTTGGGGGCTGGATCCTGCACCCTCAGAGTGCCCCGCTAGCCTCACCCCCGGCAGCCAGTCTCTGGGTAGTTCCCCAGCTTTTGTGCAGTTCTTTCCCCCTATTCTAAAAGGTTGGAACTTTCAAGCCAGAGTTTCAAGCCACAATCACTTGCAGGGGAGGGTTGTCTTTTGGCCCCCACTCCCTTAACCTTCCGTCCCACCCCTTGCCAGAATATGCCCCCCACCGGCTTCTCTGAAATGGAATTCAGACCCTCCGAATGCTGGATATGGAGGCCACACCTCTGTACGACCGTCACCATTTTTGGCAGGGGTCCTGTGAACGCAGCCAGAAAGAAGGAGAAAGAGCAAGACCAGGAAAGACCCCACTGGTGGGATTCCCCAAAGACATTCTTCTTCAGCAGGTGGCGCCCCGGGTGATGCTGAACAGAAGCATCAAAGGACATTGCCTGTTGGGCCCACGTTCAGCGCCCATTCAACCTGCCTTCGGGCGCCAGCCCCTTTGGTAGGAATGACGCCAAGAATTACAGCTACTGTGGATCTTACTGTCTTTTATTGCAAACCACCCAGAGAGCCCTCTGAGCTATGAAGCAGTCTATATATGTTAACAAACAAATAAACCCCCTAACAGCTGCTTTGGGTACAATCACAGTTTTTAAAAGATGGAAGGAGGTGGGAAGCCGCGTGCGCTTGTGTTTGCACAAGTCGATTGATAAAGGGTTGACGTCGGGAGCCCAGGTTGAGTCTTCTCTAACTCCTCATCCAAAGTCCCGGGGCCTGGGGGTTTCCATCTGTGGCTTTTAGCACCAGCAAGCAGCTGCCGTTTCTCCTGTCCACCTCCACCCCTGGCTGGTGCACCTGCACCTGCCAGTCCCCCTTGTCAAACTGCCCCACCGGGTGCCCTCCGCCTGCCCCCCAGACATTCCCACGCATGGGGATCAGCAAGCAGAGCTTAGCATTGTGCTTTCTCGCTGGACCCCCCCCCCCCACACACACACACACACACAGTTTTTGTGGGTAGGTGGGTGTCTGTGGCAAGATTTAGACCCTGGAATGGGTGGGGGAGAATCACAATGAAGGGGAGTGCCTCTGAGGGTGTGCAAAGTGCCTTTCTCTCATCACTGTGCGACTGCAGACACACATCTGCGTGTTAGGCAAAGGTTCCCATCAGTAGCTCCTGTTCTTTTAGAAATAACCCCCAGGACAGCCTTGTGCTGCGTTTGGAATTGGCTTTGGTGCACTGCTTCTTAGCCGACTGAACAGGGCTGTTCTTCCTCCCCCGCTCCCTTTTCCCTGTGCACTCCCAAATTCTGGCAAGTTGAGACACCCGCCTTTTTTCTGAAACTCGGGGCAGGTTCACCTTTGTTGATGCATCTGAAAAAAGCCCATTGTTAGAATGTGTTAGAATCGCCCATCGTTGGAGGAGTCAGCCCGATGTGCTTCTGAGTGAGTTCCTGCTCTTGCCATGCCCTGTTGCTGCCGTGAGTTAAGACTGCGATCCCATCGCAGAGATATGGCCCATGTGCCTGCTTTGGGTAAAGGCTCCCTGAGAAGAAGTCCTCGATCCATTCAGAAGAAGACTGAGGCTTGAAAGGGCAACGAAGAAGAACTGGAGAAGATCAAGACAAGAACACTTCACCAGGGCCACGATCACCCACCCATTTGTGTCCCCGATCACCACATATGGGTGTGAAAGCAGGTCAGTGAAGAAAGTGGGCAGGAAGAAAATGGATGTTTCCAAAACGTAGTACTGGAGGGCAGCTTTGTGAAGATCCTGGGCTGACGGAAGACAAACAAGTTGATCCTAGGTCAAATCAAGCCAGGACCTGAGGCTGTCCTGCTATGGGCAAGCAAGACTCCTTACAAAAGACAATCATGCATGGGATGTTGAAAGCAGCAGACGAAAGGGAAGACCGCATGACTGGGCTCCATGCAGGAACCCACAGTCCTGAACTTGGAATTCAGAATGGGCCTGTCCTGGACAGGACGTTTTGGATGGCTGTCGTTCATAGGGTTGCCATGAGTTGATGGCACAGAACAAAAGATGCAGTTGGCATCTTCCTTTATGGGTTTGTCCTCAGAATTCTTGAGGATCAGCCAAACACAAACCCAGATCCAGGGGTTTTGGCCTACAACACCCATGATCCCTCTCCTCTGGTTATGCTGGCAAGGTTTGATGGGAGGTGTAGACTCAAAAATCTGCTGGGCCCTAACTTGCTCACCCTTGATTTACTGCCACAGTTCTCCTGGCTCACCAACTTCCTTGTTGGCACTTTTTCACATTCCGCAGCAGTACCTGGTAAAGCTTTTCTAGGATAATTTGGACTGCAAGGTAGGCAGAGTGGAATTGTACAGTTGACTGCACCCTTATCAAAGTGGAGCGTACGCCAATTCGAGGAGTGTGGTTCAGCTTTTTTGCTGACTAGCTATTTCTCTAAATGCAGTCTTAAATTCATTTCTTGGGGAGAGGGAGGTGAGGAAAGAGTCAAGGATGCCAACTTCCCATTCTTGTTCAGAACGGGCTGAAATCCTGGTTGCATTCCAAAATAGAATAGTTTCTACCCAGCTGGGGCACCAGCTTCCAACCCTGAGACTAGCTAGTGTCAAATTCAACTCTTTGCACACACGTGATGTGTGTAAGGAATTCGCAGGATGGACCACAAAGCAGCTCAACCTTATATGGAAGATTTTTGGGGGTGTTGATAAAAGTAACTTTGGCACATTCACATGATTTGTTACTGCTTTGATACAACTTTTAGAAGAGGTTCTTCGGCAAGCCCTATCGCTCCTGATCTAGCAAAATGACTTTCTCTGGCATTCCTAAAAGGCGTTTGCTCTCGTGGAAAGCAGTGATGCCAGAGACTTGATAAGGAGCTACACATCCCGGGAAAGTTGGGGCAGCTGTTAGCAACATAAGAAACCATTTTCTGTGTGTGCAGATTGGTGGCTTGTGCAGGCTGCTCTGATGGGCTGTGGCATTCCCGGGTCCCGAGCTGAGAAGGGTTTTCTTCCTTTCGTTGGAGATACCGGGCATTGACTGTTGGACCTTCTGCATGTCAAGTGGGCGCATTCTTGTTGAGCAAGGGGTCCTCCTTGTGAGCCTGGGAGAAAGCCAGGGCTTGCTGAATTCTTCTGTCTGGTCGCCAAAAAGTCTCGGGCAAGTCCCAGTGCTCTGTTGCCATGTTCGTGAGATGCAATGCTCAGGACTGGCCCAAGATAATTTGTTGCCAGAGGCAAAGGTGCACAGTGCCCCTGAACATGCGCAGAATGGGCTTGCGCGCAGAGGTGCAGAACCTTGGACCAGCAGCTCAACCCCACTCTTGGGGGCTGCTGTCTAGTCCCCTGGGGCTTCAACAGGGGTCCCATGCGCCACCCCCTTTTGCCCAGCTGCTGATCCTTGGTGCTTTTCTTAGCTTTTGCACAGCTTTTCCCCCATCCCCAAAGGTTGAAATGCCTCCTTCTTTACAAGCAGCAAGAGCTGTAAGCTAAAATAGGCTGGTGTTGTTTGCCTTTTGGCCCTGCCCTCTTTTGCTTTTGGCCCGGCCCACCACTGCAAGATGCTCCCATCCCCCAACACTTCTCTGAAATTGAAATTTGCGGAAAAAGGCTCACAGGACCACAACTCGAAGGGGCCATTTTAGTTCGTTTCGGTGTGCAGAGCAGGCTGAAGCCTCAACTAGGGCATCTGCCTGCAGGACCAAAGACAGGGACCCCAGAACCCAGACGGCTCTGGTTGGGCCAAGGATAAATACTGCAGAATATCCTGCGGATTTTCACTTGTCTGGCCCTCTCTTTGATGGCCGGCAGGACAAAGGCTTTGTGCCCCCGGATCTTAGTCATGCTGGGCAGCTCAGGAGGAGAGGCTGGGGGGAGGGGCTTGCCGCCGGACCCCACGCCCTGCGGCAATCGGGCCAGCCCACATGGGGAGCCATGGGGTCTCTTGCAGCAGAACCCCAGACTCCCCCGCCCAGCAGCTTTGCCCTCCACCTGCCACGGAGCATGGGATGAGCTTGAGGCAGGACCCGCTGTGGTACGACAGCGGCAGCCCACGGTCTTGTCTGGACAGCCCCTTGGATGTCCGGGCCAGGTAGGAGAGGGACCCCAGCCAGTGCTGTCCCGAAATGGGTGCTTTTCCCAAGAGCAGCTCCCCCCACCTTCCGCTCTGACTGGAGCTAGAGCTGGGAATGGGCAGTGAGGGGCTGGGGTCCCCACTCTGTCGGCCCTGCAAAGGCAGGGAGGTTTTGTGTGTACGCCAGGCCTGACCAATGGGAAGGCTTCGTGCCACCTGCCAGTCACACGGGGGCCCGTGAGGTCTGGGCGTGCGCATCGCTGAACTGGGACCTTGATCCACACGGTTCCCGGATCGCTCCCCGGGGGTGGTCTGAAGCCGCCATGCAACGTTCTCAGGCCTCCAGCAGCCCCTGCGGGGGCCCCTCCCGCCCGGTTGGCTTCCTCCTGCTCTGCACGATTGTGGGGAAGGTGATAAGATGGCGGCAGCCCAGTGCCTGCGGTCGGATAGCCTTCCTGGAATGGCCAATGGCACAGGAAGGGGTCCAGTTCGGCAGCCACCTGGGGCCCTAGAGCCTGCCCTGCCCGGGGCGCCAAAGGACGGGCCACTCAATCCCGGAAGCCAGCAGCTCACAAGGGGACCCTCCCTAGGCTGAAGTGCCGTTCCAGTTGTCTTTGGGCAACGCAGAATGTCTTTGGTAGCCAAATCATCGCGCCCCAGTGTGTGGGGCTGTGGTGCCGAGCCTCAGGCCTGGGGTTCAAGCGAGCCCCCTCGGGCTCCCAGTCCGTCTCTCCAGCCTGCCACAGATGCAGCACTTCACCCCTCTCCCTTCCACCAACCACCGACTGTTGTGAGGCTTCTGGGCTTTGGGGCAGCTTTTCCCACATGTGTAAAGGCAGACATGCCTAGCTCCCAGCTCTAAGAGCCTACTGCCAATAAATGCCGGCCAGCCAGCCGATTTTGGCATGCCTTCATGCTATGTTTCCCCTTCAGCCTTGCCCACTGCCTGAAAGCTTCTCTAAAATGAAATTTACCCTGAAAGAGGTTCTGTACCCGCAGCCAGAAGGCGCGGACGCATGCCCAGGTGCCACAGAACTGCTCGTCAAAGGCCCAGCCCATGTAGGAAGAGCAGCCACCTTTCCTTCGTTCTCCTCTACCTGCTCTCCTATCCAGCTCCTAGATCCATTTCCCACCCTTAAAGCATGGTTGCTCCTTTTGGGTTCATCCCCATCCAGTTCTTTTCCTCGTTGTGGAATGCAGCACTCCTTTTGGGCAGCAATAAACAACTGGGAGAAGTTGCATCCAGCCTTCACCCATCTAATGTGATGTAGGAAGGTTTTAAGTAGATATTCTTAGGGACTTAGAAAAAGAAAAAAACCTACAACTGATTCAACCGAGTCCAGATTTCTGTCAATCCAACCTTCCAGCTTTGTCTGAGCCATGTGGATTCAGTGGACTGGATTTGTGCTAAAATGCACATTAGTGCTAAAATGTGCATTAATGCTAATGTGTATTAGTGCAAGTAGAATGAAATTCTGGAAAAATAAATGTCATACCAGCAATGAGTGAATGACAGCACGATAAGATGCTTGACAATACACAAAATGCAAATAGAATGGATTTAGCAAAATCCATACATCCCTAATACTAATAAGTGATTTTTCTCAGAGAGTTTTGTTGTCCACAGACCGCAGATGGCAGAATCTAGCAGAACCTGTTTATCTGGAGAAGCCACCCTTGGGTGAGTTCAGATACATGAATTTAGCATATTTCAACAAATCAGTGAAGAGTTCCAGACTTCACTGTTTGTGGTCTTCTTCCAAATTGTGGAGGTTCCATCAGGTATCTAGTAAGGACATGAAGTTTAATAGTGGCATCACCAGGAGCTGTAAAAGTTTCCTTGAAAGCTTGATGGAGGGGGTGCATGGCTTGCTGAGCATCAGAGTGTCTGTGGTTTGGACTGAGTGGAGCATCAGCAGCATTTTCTTGGTGGCTTAGAAAAGGCCACTACTCCTCTCCTTTAAATCATATTGACGGGGTTCAGACAACACGGCTGAATTGCAGGTTCTCATGTTGTCCGGACCTAGCCATGGCTTCTTAACTACAAACAACCAAGGAAGAGAACCCATGGCTTCTTGTTGGGTTGTTCACCATGGTTTGTTATCTCAGCTGGGTGCAGATGACACAAGAAGCCACATTTCAACAACAGCCCATGGTTCGAAAACAATTCACTCTCATCCTTTGAGTGGAGGTTATCATATTGTCTGAATGGCATCATTGTGAAACAGGTTTCTTTAAAGCAGGGCAGAGGCAGAGATGGGAGGTGGTGGTGCTAAAAAGTTGTGGGTAATGAAGTGGGTTTTAAGACCAAGTCTTAAGACGTAGAAGGTTCCCCCATCGTGGGTCTCTTCAGACCTGGAGTTTATTTGGGGAAGCACAAATAAACTCCACAGTGGCCTAAAACCATGCCTTTCCCACCCAACAGTTATAGAAGGGAGAAGGTTTGAGTCTGAGGGAGGCACAGATTGTGTTGGAATCTGTTATGTCCTCATACGTCCAGCTCTAAGTGGAGCTACTGGTGGAAAGGGGGAGAATCTTGCCGCAATCATAGCATGGGTCAGTCGAGGTTCCTGTTGGGACACCCCTAAGGGCTTTGTAATTTCCTTTGTGTGTGTCTTTCTCTCTTTCTCTGTGTTCATGCTCGGCATGTGTTGATATCTTTACAAATTTATGCAGTAAATGTGGAATTCAAGTGCTCCTTCTGTGTTGTACTTCATTTCATGTTTTTAATTCCCAAGCAAAGAACCGCATTGCTAGAAGGAGCTTTGGTTTGATTCCATCCACCATCTTGGTTTTGGACGATGGCCATCAAGATGGCTGCCGGACGCCCAGAAAGCTGCGTCTGAAAGCAGTGTGCCTACAGGGTCCAGGAATCACAGCTCAGTTCATCAAATCCTGGAATTGGAAGGGTCCAAGAAGGCCGTTGGGTCCAACCCCGCATTCGGGTAGGACTTCAAGTTCAAGAAAAGGTGGCTGGGCACAGACAGAAAAGGTGGACTCCTGAGCTCCATGCTGATGGCAGGAGCAGGTGGGCTCACCACTCTGCTGTCCTCCAGGTGCAGATGGCAACTCCCATAATTCCCAGCCAGCATGGCCATGTTGGCACAAACATGCCTAAGTGGGCCAGGTGAGGTCATTGTACAGCCTCCCTAATCTGGCCTATGGCTCCCCTGGCACTTCACCATCAGCTCTGCTGGCCTGGGCAGGCCTGGGCCAAAATATCTGGTGGGCCAGAGGCTTCCCACCCCCACGCAAAATGGCCTTCCACCCCCCTTGCCAACTCCACTTGCCACCCAACGCAATGACTCTGCATCTGGAGGTCTGCTCTCATTAGACCCTCCCAAACGGGTGTCCCCCAGCCACGCTGGGCTGGGCTGCCTGGGGAAGATGGGAGTTGTAATGCAACACATCTCATGGGGTCCCAGGTTGAGAGAAGGCTGTGTTAAGCCTTGAGGTGCTGCATTGCGCAGGGGGTTGAACCTTATAAGCCCCTTCCAACTCTACTCTTCTAGGACTCCATGATTCAAAATTGGCATGCTTTGCTCAGTTTGACCTATCTGGAGTGGGCATTCCTCCTCTCATTACCCCTCTTGAACAAGGGAAGCGTGGCCAGTGATGGACCGCAGGTAGAATGACCCAACTAGACTTCACTAGCAGGGCCAATGGGCAGGATCACTGGGAGGTGATGTCCAGGAATATCTGGCAACCCACCTTCTGCTGGATTTTGCTCTAACAGGGTGAAGAACTTGGGCTTCTGCCAACCTCCCCAGAGCAGAAAAGAGCATCGTCTCTGGAGTCATGTGTGTTGGTGACCACATATAAAGCAACTGAGAAGTTTAAAGGCAGCATGACTGTCCCTCCCATTCCCCACCTCTGCGGCTTTCTCCAAAAGCTCATAAATACCACCGAATCCATCTTGAATGGGGAGTGGGGTGAAGGGGCCAGGTGTGGATGTCCATTTGAAACCTACAGTACATTACATAAAGGCATTGATATTCTGTTTCTGAATTAGGTGTTTACTCATTAAATTTCCCCCAAGTCTCAGGCAGGGTCCTGCCTTCTAGAAACCAGCAATGTAGCAGTTAAATACATGTCAGTGTTGTGTTTTGTTTTAAGAAGGAAGCACTAAGTCTGCACATTCAGAAGAAAATGGAATGTTGACTGGCAGCATTGCATAGCGAAAGCTCATTGACCTTTCACTGATCAAAACTGACATTTGCATTTATGAAGTGTGAACCTTCTCAAGGTTGCCTGGGGCATCCTGAGAATTGCGGGCCCTTTTTCCAGTCTAGCATGCACAGAATTGTGCCCTCAGCGCCCCCTCCAAGCCGGATGAAGGCACTGGGTGGAATTCCCCGAAACGCCTCCCCTGTGCACAGCTTGCCACTCAGCGCCTTGGCTGCCAACTCTCCTGAGAAGCCAGACCCATTTTAATTTCCCCAGAATGCACTACTCCAGCATGACGCTATGTCAAGCACCAGGGGCATTGTGGGAAAATCAAAATGGCAGGTGGTTTCCCCACCACTACTGTCATGAACCTGTAGCCAAGAGAGTGGGCAGATCCAAAGGCCATCCTGTATGGGCACTGGGGCCCAAGCAGCAGCCCAACAAGTCTGGGTCCTGTTCTGGCCCCAGAAAGAAGATGGAGTGAATAGATACACATTCGCTTATCAAACTGCCATCCCTTTCATCCTGCAGGGAGCTCAGGTGGTGTACCTAGCTGCTCTCTCTCTGCTCTCTTACCTCCACGACAACATCATGTTCTTGGTTAGACTGAGAATAACCAGCCCAAAGCCAGCCTCAACCTTCTTGGTCAAGCAATGGAGAGGTGAGACCAAGTTTCCCCTAACCAAGTTTGCCACTCCGTCTTCTGCGTTTTGCTACAGCGGCGGCCAGTTTCAGCCCCCAGCAGGCTGTCCCTCCAAAAGGGATGTCCCAGGGGCAGAGCACTGACTCCACATGCAGAGCTTCAAGCCCCGAAGCCTCCTGTTAAAAGGCCTTGAGCACTTAGGTGGGAGAAGAGCCCTTCTTGGAAACCTTGGAAAACCTCTACTGAAGCGATATGAGTGATATGATGTAGTTTCAGGCAGGTGTGAAGGCAGTCCATTTCCATACACAAGGAACAATTGCTGTACAGGGTAGGCAACTCGGAGTCTTCCATGTTTTGGCCTACAGCTCCCATGTTTTGGCCCTTGCTGGTGGGAGAGCGCAGGAGCTCTACATTCAAGTATTTGAAGCCACAAGCAGTTCGCCCCTGCTCTACACAGACTAGAAACAGCTGCTCAGGATCAGAGAGGTGCGTCATCCAGCCCTACCCGAGGATCACGCTTGGGACCTGAGGCAGGCTGAGCACTGAACCCTTCTCTCAGCCGCAGGACTTTTCCTGCCCGTTCCAGCTTTGGTTCTTGGTATCTCAAGAAGCAGGGCTGAAAGAAGGCCTTGGGGAGTGGTGGCCAGCCTGGACCGTTTTGGGCTGATGGAGGAGTGGTCTACTCCCACATGAAAGAGGGGTTCTGCAGTGAGCGAAGCTGACTTCCACTCTCGGTGGGCTTCCCAGGGCCACCATGAGCAGAATTCTGAAGAAGAAGGAGAATGAAGAAGAGAAGATGGGAGTTCTGGGGACCTGGGGAGGCAGAGGCCTTGGAAGCGCCCTTAGGGTGCTGCCTACAGGCTCCCAGGCGAACTAGGGGGACAGTTCGGAAGGGGCAGGACAGGTCCAAGAAGGAGAGGAGGGAGAACTGTTGCTCTGTGTGGTCCCTGACCCCACGGCAAGATGCTGGAAAAGGTGAGCAGCCCAGTCGCAGGACTTGCACAGGTCTTGCAGGCTGGCCCTTCATCAGTGGGAAGCACCCTGAGCCCACAGAATGACGGAAAGAGCAGGATTCTGGGGAGAAGCTCCCTGTTTGGGTTCCAGCTGTCTGAGCTCAGCCCTTCCCTTCTTGCCCTTCGGCTCCAAAACGCCAGACAGTCTCTTTGCAATGCAGCTTTTTGTTGGCATGTTGCAGCCACAAGACAAAGCAACGCTACAGGCTCTCTAAGGAGCTTTGGGAGCTTGGCTTCAGCTCATGTTCAGAAAGCTGGACCCAAACAAACTGGAGGAATGCAAGACAGAGCGGCCATTTGTATGAGACGGGGGGGGAGGGCCTTCACCCCTCGGGCCTAAGGCTTCCTCAAGGGACACCGCTGCCCATGCACCTGGGTGGGTGGTGGGATGGGCCTCTTTCGTGCTGCAGTGCCATCGGCATCCCTGGAGAGCCACGTCTGGTGGCCGTGGCTGCACTCCAAAGGCAAGAATCGTGGTTAGCTAAGCAAAGCTGAATCTCACCAGCCCCAGAGAAGCCACCCAGTGGGACTCCGTGGTTGCTGCAGCAGTGTGTGTGTGTGTGTGGAGCATGACATGGCGCAGAGCTCAGCTCAGGCTTCATCAAGACGGGCTGGTGGCCAACTTGCCGGCAGGCATCCGGCCTCCTTAGTGCCCCTCTTGATGCAAGCACCTGCTTCCACTCACGCGTCCTAGCCCGCCCTCGGCCCCGGGGGAAGCCTATTTCAGTCCTGCCTCTGGACTAAGCATGAGTCACCATCTGCCTACCTTAAAGTTAAACATAACTCTGAACAATAGAGCACCGTCACTGCTCTTGAAATCCACAAATATCTCTTTTCCTGGGAGAAGCAAATAAACTGGAGTGGTAGGCTTTCAACGGGATCCCAATTAAACCAGCAAAAGGCCAGCTCCAACCAGTGCCTACTGGTTAGTGCCCGGAGCATCAGCATCAGCAAGTGGCACAGGAACATGGCTTATCCAAGCCCTGTTGCAACACAGACTATTTTGGGGTTGCTTGGTTTGGACCCTAAGCTTTAACAGAGACTTGCTCCTGTGGAGATGACATGGATCCACTTCTCTTGGGGTTTGTCAGTGTGGCGTAGTGGTTAAGAGAGCAGGACTGGAACTCAGGAGCCTTGGGTTCAAGTCCCCACTCAGCCATGGAGCCCACTGGGTGACTTTGGGCCAGGCACAACCTCTCAGCCCTGCCTACCTCTCAAGGCTGTTGTTGTGAGAAGGAGACTAAAGGAGAATTCTGTAAGCTGCCTTGCAGTCCTTGGAAGGGAAAAGGGTGGGATATAAATCTAATAAATAAATAAATAGGAGCACTGGCACTGCACAACGGACCGCATTATCATTATCTCACAGCCATCCACTGCCCCAGGAATGAGTATCTGGGGGGCCTGAGCTCCAAAACTTACACACCCCTTACTTTGGAGGGTGGGATGGGTATTTTTATTCCCATATATTCCAAGACACTCTAACTGAATATTTAAGCTGTTTACATCAGGAGAGTGCCTATTTTCTTTTTGGGTACACCAGTAAAGGAAGAGATGAAACTCCAACCTAATCCAACATCCTGGCCTTCAAAAAGAAATCCATAGTTCGTTTGCGGAATGTGGATTTCCTTGTAGTGACACCACTAAATTGAACTGCTCTTTGCTGCTTTGGAAAGAGCAGCTCTCTTGACGTGCTGCCTGACCATATCCAGGGAATCGGAAAATTAATGTTTCACATGGGGTAGCCGCCCCTGCAGAATCACTTGCCTTTCCTGGGTGCCAGGTGGAGTCTCAGGCTTCACTGCTTTTGGGCCAGGTAGAGATTACGCCTCTTCCTGCTTTTGGGAGAAGGAAGCTGCCTCTCTCTGTATAGCAGAGATGGGTGCAGCAAGGAGCAAAAAAACGCTGGGAAATCTGGGTGGGGGGAGGAGGAGGAGGTGTCCCATCTCACACCGAAAATACAGAAATACACCGAAAGACATTTGAGCCAATCCAGCATCTGTGGCTCAGAACAGCAGACTTGTGTGTGCTTGGGAAATTACGGGGATGCCTGCAATTTGATTTCACACAATCTGTTCTGCTTACACAAAACCCAGCTGTGCACCCTGTTAGCATCGTGAGAAAAGGCAACACAAGAAATTCAGAAAGGTTTCACTGTGGACCCAGCCAAACTCTTATGCAGTCTTTCACGAAGGCATGGCTCCTGTCTTTGCGAGTTTACACTCACTGTCACCGGAAGGATTAGAAACTTGCTTGTGTTGGCTTTTCAGTTAGCTGCAGTTGTGAGGGTGTGAAATGCTGTGCCTGATGCCACACTTTGTGCACTTGTACATTCGCAACACACACCCATCCACACGTGCATAAGATGGCATCTTTAGAAACTTGTGCTGAGAACAGAAGAAGACGATTATATTCAAACAGCGTAATTGACTCCAACAAACCTTTATTTAGAGTGAGGGATAAAAACACACACTTAGGAACAAGTAAAAAAACACAACCTCACATTTACAAACACAATAGAATATCAGATTGTGCATTTCACAGCATCACTGCTTTTATCATGACATTGGCAACTTCACAGGACTTGACCAATTCCTTCATTTTGGAAAAATTGGTGAGTTTTCCCCAGAAGGGCCTTCCCCAGCCTGATGCCCTCGGATGCTTTAGACTACAAACTTAGCATGCTGGGCTGTTGGTCGTGCTGACTGGGAATGATGGGAGCTGAAGTCAAGGTCAGGGGAGACACCTCTAGTGAGTAGCAGCAAAGTCTGTGGGAGGTACTGTTAGAAGCAGAAATGAAATTCTGTTTGATCGGGTTTTGGGGTTCTGGAACAGCTGGGCTGAGCACGGTACGTTTCATATTATCAGCCACTTCTCATCAGCTTGCAACCCAATAGATCTATTAATTCTAGTAAGATCTGGTGAATGGCCATAAGATCTGGGCACCAGATCTACCAAGATAGGTAGACATTTCTCCTGAGATCCACTGTTGTTTTCCAAAGGTCAGACTTTGTGTGTAGGCAGTATCTTTGCACCCACAGCTGAAATCCGTAGTTCCTTCTATGCCTCCTTTCATCCCTGCAAGGGCATTTTGGACCAAAGAACATTACAGAGTTGAGAAGGTCATGTTTAATATGCGGGGGGGGGGGGCAACATGCTCAGCTATTACCCATTGGTGGTCGCAGCTCTTCAGGTCATGGGTGAAGATTCAGCTGCCTTCCAAAGAGGGAGTTCGTTACTTCTATCATATATGAGAAAACCCCGACTTTGGTGGAGCCGCATGGCACGTTGTCTCAGCCAAAGGCCAATCCAAAGAGGAAAAAAATGGGGGGAGGATTCCCCTTGGGCTTCCAGCAAGAGCTACAAAGGGCAGGTTCTCTTAAAGCCAGATTTCTGGCCGCAACCCACCTGCCCCTTTGTGAACTTCCCTGCTGCAGAAATTGACTTCACAGCCCCTGCTGCATGTCCCTAAAACATGAACAGTTCTGGGCTACCCTGAAGGGTGGCCCTATGCTACAGTCACCCCCACACCCTCTGGAAAACGAGAACAGTCCTGGAGAACTTTGCAGAACTGTTGGAACCCAAACTTTCTCAGCCAGTCTTGCCTCCTGCAATATGGGAATAATAACGATGAGCTTTATGTGCACCAATTGTCAAGATAATTTTGCAAAGTGCTTATAAACGCAGAAAAAATATGTATAAGTGTCAGAAAGATCATGAATGCCTGCCTTTGCTCCTGTGCTTTGCTTTTTAGTAGACACAGGAGGTCCAATCAAGCCAGAACTTGCCCTGGAAGCAAAAATGACAAAACTGAGGCTGTCTCACTTTGGGTACATCATGAGAAGGCAAAACTCTCTGGAAAAGACGATCGGGCTAAGAAAGCTGAATATGAGAGGGGTTGATGCCGCAGCCTTGAGCTTACAAGAATTGGGCAGGGGTGTCAAGAACAGGAGGGCCACCACCCATGGGTTCTCCAAAGGGAGAGAGAACCTGATGGCCATAAGAAAAACAGAAATGCCACCACTCTAGTCCTGGTGGAGGAAATGTGAATCTGGATTTCAAATACATTTGGTGGGCGTGTAACCCCCCTCCGTGATGTCATTCACAGGCTAAAAGCACCCAGATGCAGAGCAGGTTGATTTCTCACAAAATGAACAGGCGGAATCGCTGCATATCGAGTTTGTATCTCAAGTTCTAGAAAGTTACTTTTAAAAAATTGGGGTATGAAAGCTGGGAAGCTGAAGATGATGATGGACCATCCCCAGAGGGTTAATTGTCCTTCCTCACCACTTCCTGCAGATGCCATGAGTGGGGGAAACCTTTGGAAGGGCTTTTGTCATAACAGGATGGCCATCTCTGCCTTTCCCTTTGGTTCTTTGCAGGTGAAAGGCGCAGGTTTTAGGGTGTTTTCACATGCCGGGGATGAATGGCCCAACTGATCAGGAAGGCTAGAAGCCCCCCCCCCCCCAATGTACCATCTTCCCTTGTGATTTTGGGACTGGCAGGATCTGCCCTTACAAATAACACACACCCAACCTCTCAATGGATGGCATTCCCACAGCCCCGCTAACCCTACCTGCAGACTGGAGAGCAGCGTCTTTGTTCATTTAGAGTGGAATCAGCCAAGTGGAGTCGGGGGGAAGATTAACAGTCAGCAACGTGGGACAAGCGCTTCCTCGGGCTACCAAGCCAAGTGCCTAGCCGGCCACGGCAATGCCTTGCCAGCTTGCCAGAAGGCCAGGCTCTCCCCCCTGGCCAGTCTGTGCACTGAAGTTGCTCTTGACCAGGCAGGATGGGCTCAGCCAGCCCCGGGCACAACTGACTGACCTGCCTGGGCGGGCTTTGCCCACCCATAGTTGTGGGGAAACGGGGAGTGGAGATAGAGGGGGCAGGGCAGCAGGAGGCGCTGCCGCTGCGGCTCAGAGAATGGCCCAGCTGGGCTTGGAGGGGGTTGGTTGCACTGAGGGGCTGCTCCCGCGGGGTCAGTTCAGCTCAGCAAGCGCATCCCCTCGGCTGCCTGTTTCTGTTGCTGATCCCCTGCCCTGCCCTGCCCTGCCCTGTGTCCAGAAACCAAAACTAAACTGGATCAGGCAGGCCTGATGAAGCGGTTGCAGCGATGCCACAGCTGGAACCGCGGCCGCACACCTGTGCCGCAGAGCAGCCCCCGAGGGGCTTAGTGAGCCACATTTCCTGTTTCCATCCTGGCACCTGCTTTCCCTCTCTTCCTCTGAAGCCAGGGACCAGGTGAGGTCCGCAGCCTTCCCAGGAGCCACACAGGTGGCGGAAAAAGCGAAGGGTCACAGCACACCCCTCCGTCACTGACAGATGTGAACGCATCATTACAATACAGAGAGAAACACGATGGGGGTCTGGAGCAGAGGAAGCCCCCTACGCCTGGGCGGGCGCATCAGCTGCAGCCGTCTCGTCTTCTGCATCTCGGTGCTCAAAGGCCTCGTGGGCCCTCTCCAAATCCCGGATGACTTCCAGGAGGCCTTCAGCTGCTTTCATCCTTTGGCCATTTGTGTCTGGAGCGGAGGGGCAGGCAGAGAACAGAAGGAGAAGTTTAGATGGAGGGTTTTCCTGGCTTTGGAGGAGCTGAAGTTCCACCAAAGTCTTTCCAGACTTGAATCTCTGGGATTCCTGGGAGCCCGGGTCCAAAACTACCTCATTCACTACAAACTATTGTTTTGTTTCGTTTCGTTTCGTTTCGTTTCATTTCATTTCATTTCGTTTTGGGTGGAGGTGAAGAACACTCTTTGCAGCAGAATCCATGTGGTCCTGGGCCACCCTCACTTTCCCAAGTGCAGATAGCACAGAAGCACAAGGGGCATCCTAAAATCCCAAAAGCCTGTAAAAAGTGCGTTTTGGGGGACACCTCAATTCCCCCCAACTTACTTACTTACTTTATTTATTTATTTAAAGCATTTCACCAAGGTCTCAGGATGGCAATTCAACCATAAGCACAGCCTCAAACAACAAATAAAACCCATTTTTAAAACAACGTCAACTTTTAACATATTGGGGAAATTAAAAAGTGTTGGACTGGTGCTGAAATGAGTACGGTGCCAGTGTCAGGTGCACCTCTCTGCAGAGACTATTCCAAAGCCAGAGCCTTCTCTGCGGTGGCACCCCAGTAGTGGCATATGCTTCCCAGAGAGTTTCACCTGGCATTGGCACTTTATTCTTTTTAAACCTTTAAATTTAAACCTTTTTATTTCCCCAGCATTTTAAGGTTTAAATTGTTATTTTAATTGGGGTGTTTACAGAAGATGATGCAGTGTTTTATTATAGGACCATCCTGAGACCCTTGGTAAGAGGATGGCATAGAATTAAATAAGTAATAGGCTTGGTTGGGCTGCTGCTGAGGGGTCCACTCTCCACCAGCCCCCCCCCCCCCCGGCTGGAGCTGCTGCTCCTCTTTCCCAAGGCAGACTGCATGCTTGCAGACGATGGTGGAGCAGAGGAGGAGCAGGAGATGCCCTGCCCCACACTCACTGGGATCCTGCCCTGCCATGCGAGGAAGGACTGATGGAGCATCCCCAAAATCTGGAGCTGGCAACGAATGCGCGCCAAGGAAGGAGGAAGATCTGAAGCGTCTGCCTCCATTCACACGTACTTCCTGCAATGGCACTGCCGCCCGGTCAGATGGAGAGAAGGTGGGTGCTGGATCACTCACTAGCTGGCCAGTTAGAGGCTTCATGGAGACAGTGAAGATCTGGCAACCCAATGGGGGTCGTGCGCAGCCCATGTTCCCCGACACAGGCTCGCTTCCTGCGGAGCTCCTGCATCAACCAGCAAGGTCTGACTGGACCTCGGAGAGGATCCCGTGCCAGCGGACGATCGCTCAGCCCGTGGCCAGGGGTCTCCTGCCACACCCCCCCCCCAAAGCAGCCAGAGGCCTTTTTCCTTCCCGGCATAGCGAACATCGGTCACTCATGCAGGAGATGGAATCGCTTACACTCGGCTGAGGATGAGCAGAGCCTTCTGGTCATGTGACAGCAAAGAGGAAGCGAACGCCCAGCCTGTGTGGCCGGGAGGCCGGGCGGGTGGAGAGGCCGCGACCAAAGCTCTGGCTTTTGGAAGGACGCGGGGAGGCTAAAGGGAAACGCGCTTCAATTTTCTGTTGAGTTTAGAATGCCTCACAAACGAACAACCATCTGCACATCCTTCGATGCCTTGTCGCCTTCTGGCTGGGTGGCTGTGATGTCAAAAGGGAAAAAAGCCGACAACCCACCAGCTTACGATGCCTGAAAGCTGAAAGCCTTGAATGTCAGTCACTTAGAGGATACCTGAAGGAGCGTCTCCTTCCCTACGAGCCCTTGCGCCCCTTAAGATCCGCAGGAGAGGCTCTGCTCCGGGGACCCTCCCTGAAGGAGGCAAAGAGGGTCTCTCCCCAGAGGAGGGCCTTCTCTGCGGTGGCACCCAGACTATGGAATGCGCTCCCCAGAGAGGCTCGCCTGGAGCTGACTCTATATTCCTTTCGGTGCCAGGTGAAAACCTTGTTATTTGCCTATCATTTTAAATGTTAGAAATTTTAATCAGGTTTTAACTTCACAGTCGCTTTTTGGTTTTTGATTTTGCTCCTATTCTTGATTTTGATTTTGTTTTGATTTTCCTTCATTTGTGAAATGTTATTGGTTTTATATGCATATTTAACTATTTGTTTAATTATTGTTAACCTTTTGGATCATTTGCTTTGATTTTTGTAAGCCACCCTGAAACGCTTTTGCATATAGGGTGGGGTATAAATATTTTAAATAAACAAATACATAAATAAGAGGGGCATTTGAACTTTTTAGAATGGAGGAAAAACTGCACGAAAGCCAGAGACCCACCAAGTGATTGGAGCCTGGGGAAAAGGGAGGGGCATGGTTATGGGACGGCAAAGGGCTCTTTGCTGGCCAGGCCCAAGTCACGGCTCACGCAGGAAAACATGCTGTTCCAGGTAGCCACTCCGTGCAACTTGCGGCCTGGATGCCAGGGTCCCAGTCGCTTGGCCAACGTGCCTTTGGCCACCTCCAGTTCTGCCACCCGAGGAGGGAGGGAGGGAGGGACTCACCGCTCTGCGCGCCCTTGCCGTGCTCCTGCGCAGCCCCGCCGTGCAAAAGCTCCAGGTGCGTCTCACTATGGGGAGAGAAGTGCATCTCGTTGTGGGGCTCCAACCTTTCAGTGCCAAACAGCTGCAGCAATTAATCAGCTCGCCTGGGAATGGCAAGTTTTCAACGCTTTGCCTTCTCGACACCGAGAATTCCCTTTACTTAAACTGAAGGAACATGGTGTTCAGGCAAAGAAAGCCCTGTTTATTCCTAGGCATTAACCTCCCCCCCCCCATATTTTTCTTATTACAGTTTTGCATTCAAACGGCACCAAAGGCCAAGGAGCTAACTGTGGCCAAAGCAACAATCGGGTTGTACATCGAGCAAATCAATGCTATCAGTTACACTCGCTGGTTCAACGGAGAGCCGTGTCACAACAGACAAACAGTTTGAACGGCAATCAAAAACACCACTATTTATCCCCTGGAAGTCCTCCGTTCTCTGTTGTCCATCGCCAGTTTTTTACTTGAATTGGCAGACAAATGAGTAAACTCAAGAACAGAAGGAAAAGGCCATTTATTTTGCCTGCCGTGCCGGTTTCTTCCACCCTGGTGGAACACAGAGGGGCAGTGCTGGAGGGCCTGCTGGCCTTGTAAGTGGTCCAAGGCTCCCTCCACAGTGAAAATGGACAGGGATCCTGTGATGGGGGGAACCGGCAGAGCCGCTGCCATTCAGAGGACTAGCTGGGCAACATGCCGGGACCGAGCAGCTCAGGGCACCCAGGCTCACGGACGACAGGCTGGGCTTGATCAGAAGGTGAAGGGGAAGGGGAACTGGGGATGTGGGCCAAGCCAAGAGGAAAGAAGTAGAGGTGCGTGTCTCAAGGCCAGATTCAGGCTGGACAGGCAGTCCCCGGGAATAACCAAGATGTAGAGCTGCAGTGGGGGACCCAGAGCAGGGGACTTTCTCAGGCACAGGTGAGGTGGTCCTCACCTGATGCATCCCCAGCAGCCCAGTGCGGCCCAAATAGAAGATGGGTGCAAGGAGAGGAGGCACGCTCGCTTTCAGAACCCTCCCCCGAAGGGATGGGGCCCAGGCCTGCTCATAAGGATAGTTCCTGGAGGTGAGTACCAGACTGGGTTCAACACACTGCTCTTTGCACGCGCAGAGATTCATTCTGGGTGCTTCGTGCTTTTGGCTTTGCAAGGGAAAAGGTCTGTGGCTTCTGAATGTGTGAAGGAGGAGCCTTGGCTCTCAAGACAAGGGACTGAGCTTCTGAAGAGGTGTGTGATATCTGAAATGGACAGCTTCACCCCTGCTTTTCCTCTTCTGCCCCACCTCATCCCTCTGGTGATATGTGGCTAAGGAATGCAGATCATTTGAGGCCCTCCTGCAAGTGCTACCTTTGAGGGAGACTCGGAAAGCGGCAGGAACGGAGAGGGCCTTCCCAGTGGTGTCCCCCACTGCAAATTCTGGAATGATCTTCCCACTGAGGCCTTCCTGCACCTACTCTACGCTCTTTTCCCAGATATTTAGAAGCATGCACGTGAAGCAGTGTACTCAGGCCAATGCAGAGTAAAGAGGGATATGAAGGCAGTTGTGATCAGGCGTGTGGAATGGGCCACATTCTGTTCTGGAGAAGCTCGTGGGGCTGCATGCCACCAGTGGGCAGGGCCAGAAGGCAAAAGGGGCGGGGCAAAAGCACCAGCATTTTAATTTAAGTTCCTTATGGCCAGTAACTAAGTCTTAGCGCTGGTTTTTCAGCCTACAGTATTGGAATGGGATAATGATCAAAAAGACTTGGTATGATGCTTCACCGCGTGTCCATTTGCAGGCAAAAAGCAAAACGTTGAACTATCTTGGATGCCATTTATTATTTAGATGAAATGGCAATTTAATTTGGACATCAGTACATTTGGGGCTTTTGCAATGTCAGTGTCAATTTTTGAAGAAGATCTTGGATGGCGGGACATAGGGAACATTAGGATTAGTTTGTTAGGTGATTGTTAGTTGTATGCAGTTTTATCTGTAATTTTGTTTTATTTGTAATTGCAGTTTTATGTAATTCTTGTGATGTACTGGTTGCATGTTTAAATAAAAAGAAATATGAGAAGTAATGGGTGGGGGAAATATAAAAGCAGGGAAAACACAGATTAACGAAAACGGGGCGTGACTTTTGGGGGACTCAGGCATGAAGCACCACGTTTGCCCTCAGGTGCCCTGCCAAGGCCCTGTTCTCCTGGTTTACAACCAGGAAGTTTCCAGATGGGGTTTTTCTTGGGCAGAACCCCCTGTGTCCTTCATGGAATTTTAAGCAGGGGGTCCAAGCCACTGCTATATTCACCTGTCAAGATGTTTTCCCATTGCTTCTTGTGTTTTTTTTTTTTTTTCTGTCCAAAAAAGAGGAAAAGCTGGACTAACAAGCCATTGCCTTGGGATTGGTTGCACCTCCATCAACAACCCACCCCCCCCAAGATTGCAATAGGATCTCCAGAGTTAGAGGTAGGAAAGGTCTTTCCCATCAGCAGCTCATCATCCCCTCGAACTGGGGATGCCAAGAGCGGTACCTCGACCTGGACCATGAGGACGCTGTACTCTGCTGCTGAGTTCCAGCTCCTCCCACGGGGCTTCAGCCACCATGAGACGTGGCTGTGGGGAACTCTAAAATTGCCTCGTGTCTCTTCCAGTGAAGGAAGGATGGCTTGCTTGCCAGGATCAGTGAGAATTCCTTACCTTAGGGCCTCCTCTGGTGGGCACATCTAGTAATGCAAGGCAAATACATCGAGAAAGGGCCTTTCTGGGATTGGCCCCCATTTCCAGAATGTCCTTACTGAGGAGGTTCATCTAGGGCTTCATTATCTTATTGGCAACCTGCCCTGCCCCAACCCCACCATTTTATTTTATTTGCTCAGTTTTTAAAAGTCTTGTTTTGCTTTTCTTTTTAAAGACATTGTAATAACACCTGGCTTCCAATAATAGCCGCCTCTCGTTTTAAATATTAGTTTTGATGGTCTGTATGTTTAATGTTCTGTGTACTGGCAATTTAATCACCAGTTTAACTGGCTGATATTTTAAGTTGCCCTGGGAATCCCTTTGGGTTGAAAAGCAGGATAAGAAATGCAGGATTTATCAGATAAATAAGTTACCCACAGAATGGTTCAAAGGCTGTGGCTATCTGGGTCCTGTGATTTCATACGAGTGCAAGATAGCTGCAAAATGCAGTACTGGCTGCAGCTGGCTAGGAATCAACAGCCCTTTAAAAGAAGAAGAAACGTTTCTAGTCCTTATGAGTGTGGGAAAAGGCTGCAGCAGTGTGCAAGTGACACAAAATGCACACTCAGAAGTGGACGGAATTGCTGTGCATGGATCCCAGAGATTGGCGGGGGGGGGGGGGGTCAGTGCCCTGCCCTCACCCCCGGGGGCAAAAATCAGTTCTGCATACAAGAAAAATCATGCCGGTGTGTTCAATTGGCATGATTTATACAGGGCACAGAACTGCTGCAGGTGCAGAATGTTAGATGCAGAATTCTGTGTTGTCGTTTTGCTTTTTGCTTTCCTTTCTTCACAAGCAGCACCGATGTCCCTGCTCAAAGATCTCCTGCAACTATCCACTGGAGAAAAGCAAATACAAGCGAGCATTTTTTAGGCGCACAGAAACTTTGGCAACCACACATACCGCATCAGACCACTGGCCCAGCGTACGTAGTGATGTAATGTGATCACTCACATTGAGCCAGTGTGTCTCCAGGGCTTCGGGCTGGCTAGCCCCCTGGCCCTGCCTGGAGATGGCAGAACTGGAACCCGGGACCTTCTGGTCTATCGTTAAGCTGCACAGGTAACGCCCCCAGAGCAACAGCCATAATTCCACACACCCGAGCCAGCTCGTGGACTCACTGCATCCGCACAGACACGCAACGATTCTTCCCGGGCTGCATCGCCAGCCACAGACCTGAGCTTTTCCCTGCCCAGCAGAAGCTGCCTGTACACCATCTGGGCCTCGGTGTCCGGGTCCAAGGGGTCGCTCCAGTCTCCCAGGGTCACCGTGGAGTGTGTGCGGCTGCAGCCTCGAACTGTAACCAAAGCACAACCGTGGAAGGTGAAGGAACAGACTGTCACATGGAGCAGGATGCGATCTGGGTTTGGGCCGTGCCCACAAGGGGAGTTTGGAAAGTCGCCCCTTTGAAACGGGTGGGGAAGTCATTGAGCCCGAAGGCCAAAGACATTTCTGGAGAGGCTTCTGGGGGCTTCTGATAAGCAGGGGGCCCAGCCAGAGGCAAAGAGGGCTGGACCCAGATGTGGAAACTACTGGCACATCATTGCTTAAAGGTCTTACAGACAGGCGGTAAACCTTAGGAGAAGCTTTTCCATGTTTCAGGATGGGAAAAGTGCACAGAAGAGGGGACACGGCTGAATGCTCATGGCGCTTGGAGCTGCCCAGCCTGGGGGGCTGAGACAGGGGTCTCCTCCAGGGTTTCCTGCCAAGGCGCAGTCTCTACCTAAAGGGAACTGGTGCAGGCACTGGGTCGGCGAAGGAAGGATGGTGAACCTACATGAAGCCCAATCCTGGAGGGGACCTACAGTCCATTAGCATTATTAGACTGCAGTGAGATCCTGCCCTTTTTCTTTTCTGAAGAACCCAAGGCAGCTCCCTTAGCTCCTTTTTGCCCTCAGAACAACAACCCTGCAAGGCAGGTTGAGCAGAGACTCTGTGACTGGCCCAAATTCATTTGCTGAGCTTCAGGGCCAAGTGGGAACTGGAACCCAGATCTCCCAGGTCCCCAGTCCAACAGCAGCACAATCCAGAACTCTCTAACTGTGCAACCAACAGAGGACTTTTACATCCCTTAAAAGGGCACACACGTGTGCAAAGAGACCGAAAGGCAGCTCTGACTTAGCCACGCGCGTGCCCGTGCCACTATTTCTTCCATGCCAACGCCTGCCTAACCCTCTGAATCTCCACGTGCCGCTTCCCACGACCGCACAGTAAAGCCAGGCTGTATTACCGGCACGGTCTGTCTGCAAGCAGCAAGTCCAGCGATTTCCACGGAAGACGCCCGGGTGGCAAAAGGGTAACATGCACTCGTTGGAGATGGTCACTTTCCGGATAGCCGAGAGCCACTGATTGAGCTCGTTGAGGTTCTGCCAAAGAAAGGAGAGGGCCGGTGAGGAAACAGCAGGATTGCCCGAGGCTGTTTCTATTCTGCCTTTCCTGCAAGGTGGTACGGGTGGTTCCCCTTCCCCAAAACAAACCTCGTGAGATTTTGGAGAAAGAGCGGTCAACCTTCACAGCCAGTTGGGGACTAGAACCTGGATCTCTCCAATCCTATGCTAACACTTGGCCCTACCAGAGGCGGGCAACCGGTGGATGGGACAGCAAAGAATAATCCGGAAGGCTAATCCCTGAATTCTTGGCCACTGGCCACGCTGGCACGCGTTTATGGGAAGTCCAGACCATCTGAAGAGCTGCCAACACACTAAGCTGTGTTGGCCCTCCCCTGCCTTATTTCTGCCAGAGAAGCAACATCCAAATCAGAGGGATGGCCGAACTTCTGACCCTCTAGATATTTTATCCCACAACTCCCATCAGCCTTAGCCAGCAGCAGCAATGGTGAGAGTTCATGATAGTTGTAGGCTGAAACATCTGGAGGGTCCGCCTGAGTGACCAAACTACATAAAAAGGATAAAATACACCCAGAAAAATCTTAAAAGCCAAATGTTTGGCGTACACCCTACAAGAAAACGGGGGAACCTTTGGAAGCATCATTAATTGCCCCAAGTGCATGGGAGCAGGTTTAACGAGCCATCTGAAGGCCTAGATTGAGGGAGAAGCCCCAGCCGTTTGGATCCATAGCTGTGGATGCTGCACAAGCACAGGCACAGGAAACTGGGATTGGCCTTTCACTGTGCTTTTCCTTTTGTCTTTTCCCGGAGCATTCAAGCGTCTTAATATCTATGTCAACAGCATCACCTCTGGATGGAGGCATCTCTATTCCACGGAACTTCACCACAACATTAAAAAAATACCTGGTGATCAATAGATGTAGCAAGACGGGGTGGGGGGGGGACATAAACAGACACTGAAAGAAAGTTAATGGCTTTGGGGAAGGGCTAGTCATGGCCAGGGATGGTTGGGACTAGAAATCCATTCTCTAAAAAGAAGAGTATCCCCCTGCTATAATAAAAACAATAAACTGGGGAAGCAGATGAGCTGAGCTCTTCTCCATGGCATGGTGGCCTTCTAGAGGAAGGGTGTCTTATCCTGGAGGGAACATTCACCCCTTTCACCCCCCACCTGAGCAGGAGGATCTTTGCCACTTGGATTTTGCTGCGTTCCCCAAAAGGATGCGGGTGGTTGTTTCTCCATTGCTGGTCTCGGTGTCAGTGGGGCAGAGCTGGTGGGCTTCCATGCAGGAATATTAAGGGCAGGCTTGCTGGAATGCATCATCCAGTCCAGCCTCTGGCTCACCCAGCAGCCAACCAACCACAAGTAGAAGCATGCAACAGCAGCTTCCAGCCCATGTTCCCCAGCGACAGGCACATGGCATCTGATACTGGAGGGAGTCATCCAAACGCATGGCTGTAAATAACCTGCTCCTTCGGGCATTTCTCCAACCCCTCTTTAAAGCTGTCTGAATGGCTGCCCATCACCATTCCAGAGGTTACCTGAATGGCTGCCCACCAAGTCCATTCCAGAGGTTACCTGTGTGCCGTGAGCAGAAGCCTTTCCTTGGTTCTGTCCCAAATCTCCCCCCCCCACCCCCAAATCTGCTTCCTGTGATGATCCTGTTGCATTCTAATACTATACAGAAGGAGGGAAATGTTTCCTTATCCGCCTCTTCACGGGATGCCTAATTTTGCACACATATCATGGCTCACCTTTCTCAGCTCCCAGATCTTTTAATCTTCCCCCTTTCTTGTGCTTGGATGCACGTGAGGACCAGAAAACGTACAAGCCCCGAACGGCTCTGCCTTACCTTGCATTGAATGTACATGGTGCAGAGCTGCCCTCCGTTGTCACGTGTGGTGATCTGCATCACGTGCGCCTGCTGGAAGGCGTTTTCGTCCACGCGCTCCACGGCACAGATCCGCTGGACGGGGACGGATGTGCGCACCTGGTCATGTGGGAACAGCACAAACCGACTGCGTGCCAGCAGAACGGACACCATTTTCAATCCATACTGGGGAATATTTTTGCCAAAAGATCCCAAGCTACCACCCTAATGTGGTGGATTCTGATGTAAAATGTTGTGATTTTTTAAAGCAAAGAATGTTTTTAAAATGCGACATCCCAGCTACAATAACCATTGAGTCTTGCAAGCATTGGGAGTTTTGCTGGTTATGGGGCGGCTGATGTGGGCCACCTGGATGGTCCTAAAATGCTCTTTTCCCAAAAGACCAGCTGATGGGATTAAAAGAGCAGAAAGGCAGAAGTAGGGTATGAACTCTGGAAGACAAAAGCCATGCTTTTGCACTCAATTGAAGCCAATTCTGCATCTAAAAAATGAATCGTAAGAAATAATTTATAAACCCAGAAAGGCAGGGAGCATTTCAGGAGCAAACAGTTCTGTCTTTATGTTGGACACCCCAGTCTTAAATATTTATCCCTTTTTATGGTTGGGGTAAAACAAAGTGCCTGGATCCACCACTTGCAAGGCTGGACCCGACTCCCCTGGCCCTGCCCTCCCTGACTCCTGGGGGAAATGCCCACCTGCGATTCGGGAGATTTTGAGTAGGAGAAGCTCTCGTTGCTTAACCAGAAATAGCGTTTCTTGAAGGTGAATCGTGAAACCAAGTGGAGGCCCTCTGCCTTGCGTTTCTGCAGGTAGCCCTCTTTTATGGTGGCCGAGGGCTGGAAAACGGTCCGGGTTTGCTTCTCGCTTGCTCCTAGGGAAAGAAAGAGCGAGCTGTTTTGATCTTTCAGGTTCGAGAGAAGCCCTGGACAGCTGGGAACAGATGCAGCCTTTGCTTTGGCTGGAGCTAAACCCCACTCTTGAGGCCCCTACACACTTCCACACGGAGATTATACGGAATCCCATTCCCCCATGGGGGCAGTGCTTGTAGCGTTCCCATTGGAGAGGGTCCAACTTCCACAGTTCTGCAGGAGTGTGGGAAATTGCCAAGCCTCTTTCTAGAAAATATGTTTTCTGTTTAAAGAAGCAATAGCACCACCAGATTTCTAGCCCTCATGAAGGCATATTAAGGTTCCCAAGCGCAGACTGCATGGAATTTCTGTAATCACAGAAGCAGTGACTGAATAACAGGGAATCTGCCTGTAGGCATCTACTCCGAAGGAAGATCTACACTCTTCTGTGCTAAAGAGACACTTCTGTATAGCCTGAAGTGCCTGATTCTGCCTAATCTTAGAAGCTAAGCAGGGTCAGCCCAGGTTGAAATCTGGATGGGTGACCTGAATCCTGCGTTGAGCAAGTGATTGAATCTGATGGCCTCCTAGGCTCCTTCCAACTGTATGATTCTAACTATCTTACAGACCGTGGGTCCTCCAACTACGGCCTGGGGGCCAGATCTGGCCTGCCATGCCCATTTATCCGGCTCGCCATGCCAATTTGGACCTGCCTGGTGTGCCCTCGCGGTGTATGCCCCCCCCCTCGCTGGCCCATGCGCACCGCCGACACCACCTTTCTGGCCCACGCCCAGCACCTTTCAACTGGCCCCCTGGTGGAAAAGTTTGAGGACCCGTTATAGACACTCGCCTGGGACTTATTCCCAGGGAAATCCATATAGGATTTGCATCCCAGGTCAGTGTGGATAAGGATGTGCAAGGGAAGAGCTACAGAGGCTGAGTCCATGCCTCTCCCACGGTAAGAAGAGAATAAACGTGTAATTTTATTGATTGTGTTTTGGATGTGTCCAAGCCCAAAGCCTGGGGGCTCAGGAAGATCCAGGGCGAAGGTGGGGAAGAGGCCATCTCCCCTTACCTCCTTCTTGGCATTTTAACCAGACAGCTGTTGTTCTGCTGCACCAGTTCCAAAGGGACAAAGGGGATTGGGGTGTGGATTCCCAACCGCCTATCTGGGAATCCAGATTATCCTAGAACCCACTAGGCACTGTTGCTCACCCCCTTGCATAAAATTTGCACAATCTGTGAAATCAGATCGTGCAAATTTTGGACGTCCACATGGTGGGCATGTCATGAGTGGAACTGGCTGGTGCCGGAGGTCAGACTAGATGGCCCGGGAGGCTCCTTCTGACTCGCTCTGTTTCTGTGTTTCTAAATCAGAAATGCAAAAAGAGAGAAAAGCCCAAGGCTGGCTCAGCATCCACCCATGCTGCAATCTTCAGCTGCCCTCAGGGAAGAATGTGTCTATTTTCTTGCATATGGAGTATGCCCATCCTCTCTGGACTGCAATCTGTGGGGCTGATTGGCAGGGCAGCTCTCCCCGTTCACGATTGCACAGCTCCTTCCAGGAGGGCGGAACGCGGGAGCTCACCGGCCTCGGAGTCCACATCGATGAGCTTGTCTAGGAACTCCTTGACTCGCCCGATGCTCGACAGGATGAAGGGGAACAAGGGCTGCATCCACGCCTCCTTGCCCTGGCCCAGCTGGAGCCCCAAGTTTCCAATGCTCTGCACCGCCTGCCGGGAAGAGGGCAGCAAGGAAGAGGAGAGGCACCCCTGCCGAGATCCTCCCATTTCAGATGCAAAAACGCCTGCAAATTTTCCTCAGCCTCCCGGCATTAATCGCACCCCACAACCATGCGCGGACGGTACCTTGGCCAGAAGCAGAAGGGTGCGGCTAGTCTGTGGGTCCGCGTGCTGGTCGTGCAGGTGGAACAGCTTTGGGGTCAGGATGGCTGGAGCGAAGAAGCGGAGGAAGAGGAACCCGCTGATGGCGATGTATCTGATGTCCTGCGAGGAAAACCGCAAAAGGGGGAGCCAGACCCAGCGTGAGCCCACACGGCGTGGTGACGCATCACGGTTACAAAAGCTCCTGGCTGCAACACGGTGATTAGAAACACGGCAAAATGCTGGGAAGGCCATGTGTGCGCATGGCAGCCAAGGGGTTAAAGCAACACCAGGAACAACAGGGATTCTTAATGGATGCAAAGGGGCCGACATATTTTAACTCGCTCAATGTCTTCCAAGGCTCCTTTTTACTAAAATAAATATGCACTTGGGGCATAGGAACGGGTGTCATAAGTACAGGTTAGGGGACAAGTGGCCGGAGCCTCTTAATACAGTGTTCTCTATCACACTTGCAGTCAGAATACCTCTATTTTGCACTCCCCCCAAAAAAACCAAAAAACCCCAACCTCACCAACAAATCACATGGAAAGGTAGCATGTCAGGAAAAAGGGTTATAGCCTGACATGCTATTTTTCTATATGCAGGGAATCCCCTCCCCCATATCCAGAGGAACATTCAATACAAGCCCCTGTTCTTCAGTTTGAACTGATATTATGTGGTGAGAGGTGAGAAGAAGGCAGGTGTGTCTTAAGGACTGAACTTTTCCCCGAATGGTAACTACCCATATTAATGAGAGAACAATTAAGAGGGCACTATTGGGACGGGATCTAAATCAGTTCTAAATAATGAGCATGTCCAGCCATGGACAACGCAAGCCCAACTCTTTCCTGGCATCTGTGCCATGCTCACAAAATGGGATGGGGTGTCCTCGAGTCTTGCTGTTTTTTTATTTATTTTGTTTATTTTTCGATTTATATGCTGCCTTTTTCCTACAAAGGGCTCAAGGCAGTTTACTTCATTCTCCTTCTCCATCTTATCCCCACAACAACAACCCTGTGAGGTAGGTTGGGCTGAGAGTCTGTGCCTGGCCCAGAGTCACCCAGTTGGCTCCATGGCTGAGCGGGGACTCGAACCCGGATCGCCTGAGTCCCAGTCCCATGCTCTTAACCACTACACCCCACTGGCTCTCATTCACTGAACTTTGTTCAGATGGCAAAATTCAAGTGGCAGTAAAACAGGGGTGCAGAATGTTAGGCCCCCAGTTCCAGTGCAGAAGGTCATCCCGCCTTTTCTGGCCCTAACCTGTTACTCTCAACCAATGAGCATTCCTGGCTTTTGGGAAGTTCTTCCCCCATTTCAAGAGGCTGAAAGGCTTCTTCTAAGACACACTGTATCTACAGGCAGCTAACTCAAATAAGCTGGTATTTTTGGTATTCTGGCCTCACCCTTTTGCCTTTGGCCAAACCCACCGCTGGGATGCGGCCCCCGAGGGGTTCTCTGAAATGGAATTCGGCCCTCGGGTGAAAAAGGCTCTGCACCCCTGCTGAAAAGCGTCGTACCTGGTTCTCCACTTCCACAAAGTGATCCTTCACCCGCTTGTGCAGCTGCTTAAAAGCCATCCTCATGAAAGGAGGGCACTTCTCCGTCGAACTCACAATGGACTCAACGATGTCCCCCAGGTACCCCTCCAGCACCCCCAGGCTGCTCTCCCGTATCTGGGCCTCGGACAGGGAACCTTTGAAGGATATCCGTCTGGGAGAAATACAAAACCGGGGCGGGGGGGGAGGGAGAGGCGTTAGAGGGTCTCTGTCTGGCATCTACTGCTGAATGGTGTTCTGACCAGTATTTCACTGCAGTGGATTCCTGCCCTCCAACATGCGGCTGCAGGCAGAGCCAAAAGGGCGCAGAAAGATTTTCAGCAACTTTTAGACCACCTTTCTTAAGATGAAAGTGCCGAAGCACCACCGCTAAACTAGAACCCAGTGCCTTTTGGGAGCATCTGTGTCCGTTTCCTTTCCTTTTGCAGATTTTTGCTTTGTTTTTTCATCAAAGAATGTCTGAGGCCACAGTGAGCAGCATGGCATTTCCCGGGAATGAAGGATCCGTGGAAAAAACACACACATCCAAATTCAAGCCTCTTAATAACAAGCACAACTGAACAGAGCAGCAAAGAAAACCACAATCTTAGATAATGAAGTCAACACCTCCTGGAATGGAAGCGCCATTAGGGGGCAGTGACAGACCCAACAGGAAAACACCAGATGGAGGTGCCCAGCTGGAAATAAGCTTCCCGTGTTCCCACCACATTTGCGTTCTCTCCCTCTCTCTGGAGACCCGGGTTCAACCCCACCATGCCCGTCAGGGCCAGCCACCCTGGTCAAATACATAATTTCAGTCAAACATTTGAATGCAGGAGAAAGCAACACTGACGCCTCCATCCATCTCTCACTTCCATCTCTCGGCTTATTTGCAAATGGTTTATTTGTAAATAAATAAAAATGTTACCAAGTACCAGGAGTATTGAGTGACTGCATTCCAAAAAAAAAGCCAAGTGCGACATCGTTGGAGCTTCTCACTGTTTGGAGAAGTGAGAAGAGCGCCACATGGGTGTTAAAGGGGGGGACTGTGTTTTGCTGGAGAGGAACCGTGAACTGGGATGATTCAGGCAAAAAACAGAGTTTGGATCTGCATTGCTCCTGATGTAATCCAGGCTGTTGCTACTGCAAGCGGAAGCCTTGCAGTGGCAAAGCGTAGAAACTTGCAAGAAACCTACCACAAGTACAGTCTAAGGCCTTTCTCCAAATGCCATGTCCAGGGGAGGCAACATGGCGGAGGGCCTTCTCTGTGGTAGCCCCCAAATCCTGTATCACTGAGGCCCGCTTGGCACCAATGCTACTACTTTTTTGGTGCCAAGATCAGACCACTCTCTTTGCCAAGGCATGTGCTTTGTGATGCTGCCAGGTTGTCTCCAACATGTGGTGATCCTATGAATCCAAAGCTGGGGCTTCCTTAACCCTAAGCCTAAGCCTAAACCACAAACTGTGTAAAGAGCCAGTTCCTGAAGTTTCAAAAGACCTCAGGCTGTGTCTTAGTCAACAAAAAGTTGTGTTTCACATTTACTGGATGCCACAATATCTCATTACCAACCATCCGTCTAAGTCAACCAACAGCTGGAAGCATCGTACTGGCACCGCTTTTTTAATTATATATTTTGCCTATTTCCAATAGTTGCTGCTATTCAGGCGGAAGTTATAATATGGATAAACTTTGTATTAGAACACAATTTGATACTTTCTTGTGCACACAGGCTTTCAAATTGCCTACTTGTTCTTGGAAGTTAAAACCGGGCTGCATACATGGATTTTACGTGCCTTTTGAACAGCTAAAAAATGGAGATTGCGACACGGGAAAGAAAAATGCTTGCCGACAAAGTGGTGGATCAAAGACCTAAGAGCACTTTCAATATCTGAGTGGATGACAAACACACAACACTCTTGAATAGGCATATATATGAATACTTGATTTACCTCTGTGGAACCTTATGTATAATGGATACATTTGGGGTTTTGCTGTTATTTGCATATTTGCATATCAGTATTTGTCAGTCTCGGGGTTTTTTTCTCTTTTATATGTTTATTTTGTTTGTCTGGTGGAATAACAGTAAAAAAATAAGTACGGAATACGTACTTCCACCCTGCAAATATTTTGTCACTGCCCCGCCCCAATCCATTAACACACCCAAACCCCACTAACAGCCCCCATTGCATTGCAATCTAGTCTCGGGGCTTCTTCAGCTGTCTCCCCCTGAACACTTCAAGCAAGATGCAGCTATGCAATCTTCTCCCAGGGCCAAACCCTTGTTGAACATCTCAGCTCCAAGCCAGATGATGCAGTGCTGTCTCCAACAGCATCCCGGAGATGCTGTTGCCTAGCAACCTGCGTGGACACAGCATCTCTCCCAGGAACATGGCTATCTTTGGAGCGGCCAAAATCCTCATAGTGTGCTGACCACATGTCCTCGGTGCTAATGCTCTGCTACCTGTTTCAGCAGAGCATTAGCCATCTCCCTGAGCATGTCACGGTTCTGCACATGTAGCCAAGGCTACCCTTTCTCACAGAAACACTCACAGAAACAGACATTGCACTGTTGCACAAGCTCGGACCTTGGCAATGGCCTTGCTCCAGTAAGAGCACATTTCTCTTATCGAGACAAGAATCTTTTGCTTTTTTGCTGCCCATTTTCTGAGGCTGAAGTCCACATTCCACACAGTTTTTGGACATCCTGGCTTCACTGCAACACAGCTGCTGGTTCCAGGACTTTTTCACTGGCATTGTCAAAAGGAAGAGGGGGCTGGAAAGACTAGATGGCATCCACCCAGGGAGGCCTGCAAAGCCGATGCTCTTATCCCTACGCCCTTCCCTAACACCCTTCATTAAGGACAACAAAGATGGCACCTAGTATTTCATATCTGCCATTGTGAAAGCAATGCGAGATCAAAAATGGACCTCTTTGGGCAGAATTTTCAATGTCTGTTTATTTAGTGATTCGATTCATCTCTCACCATTTTTTTAACCCAATCCTCTCTATTCAATCCCAACAACCCTGTGAGGTAGGCTAGGCTGAGAGTGGGGCTAGGCTGAGAGTGTGTGGATGTGGCCAGAGACTAGGTGGAAATGCCAGGTGGGGGGGTGCCACGAAAACTGAATTAAGTATTTTCCCTATACAGAAATGTGAAATTGTGCCTGCCTACCTGTGCTGACTGAACCCTGTGGTGGTCCCAGACCCCGAAATCTACCGGAGCTCCCCAGCAGAAGCACCTGGCCTGCGGGAGCTGGCAGGTCAACTCCCCCAAATAATTCCCCTTCTCTTAACTACCGTGCGGGAAGAGCTGTTTTCCCTGCAGGAGCTGCGGGTTCCTCGGCCAGAAAAGCAACTCCCGCGGGGCAGGGCCCTGACAGAGGGATTCTGTTCCCTGCATCTCCCACGCCAGTCTCCCCTCAGTGCTGACACAGCCTGTAAGCCGCACCGTTGTTTATCTTGCTGGCACCGTTCTACCTAATTATTTTTAGAGCCATACATCATCCGCCAGGCAAGCGTTGCCGTTTCTGTTTTAATTAGCACCGATGAGTGAGAAAAGCTACTTGCGAATGACACCGGTTCCCATGCGCCACTGTTTGGATCGTTTCTCATCTCCTTCGCTGCTCCTCAGAGGAATCAGGCCTGTCTGCAGCTTTCCTCCAAAAGGATGATTCAGTGCAGGTGTGTGCGCACACATAAATACGCTTTTTGGCTTAGATTTCTGAAATCCACCCTGTGGCTCCCAGTTCCCACCCACTTTGAAGGATGGCTTGATAGGAATCTTCGTGTAGACTTCTGTATCCTCCAATGTGGAGACGTGTGCCAGTTTCTGATTCTCAGAGGACCCTTCAAAAAGTGCTCCCCTCCAGAGAGGGTGCTCAGGCTGAAGGCATGGCACCCCCGGAAGAGAAAGATCAGGGCCAGCTCCTGATTTGAGGAAGCCCCCCATAAATTGCCTCTGTGGGGTCCCTTTGATGTTGGTGGGCCTCATCAGGCCACGGCTTACCTGGTAGCAGTGCAGACAGTGTAATATTTCCCATGATTCCCCAGAGTGACGGATACAGCACTGCTCTGGGGCATTGTGGGAAATTTACAATGGCGACTTGCTGCCACTGGACACCAGTTTGTCCCATCGAAGAATGAAGATATTAATAAAAAAGAAATATGGGGGGACTGAAGAGAATTTTTAAAAATGATGGGGTGGGAGCTTACCAGCTCATGCTGTGCTGACTCCCATCTTTTTTCCCACCCTGCCTTTCGAAAAGAAAAGGTTGCTTCCCAACAAGAAACAACAACATGGCATCCGTGCCCCTTCTGCAGCGAAATGCTTTTGACAGCGAAAACTACATACAGCCTGGGGAGGATAAATGGTCCCCTGGGAAAGCACAACGGCCAGAGCATTTGATGAAACATCCATTTTTGAGTGGGTCGTTTTTAGGGGTAATTATTAAATGGATAAATATGTGGCTCTTTGGGCATCTTGGTTGCATGCATGCATAATCATCTTTAACCGAAACAGTATGTCAAGCTACCTACAAACACACAGGGAGCGCTAATGTCCATGTGCTTTGTGTGATGGATTTCTTTAAATCTGATGCAAGAGCGCTGCACTATTTTCTTTTATCTCCCTGGCTCTTCCCTACCGATATTGTGTCCTGGTGTGGCATTACTGCTGGCAGGATAATGGACGTGAAAAGGGAGCTGCAGAAACAGAGCGGGTGGGGGCGGGGGGGGGGAGAGAGAGAGAGAGAGAGAGAGAGAGAGAGAGACTTTTGGGGCCTGCAAGTGCATTGGAGGGCTGCATTTTTGGCTTAGCGCTGAAACAAGCATAATCTCCTGGTGCATATCAGAATATAGTTGGATTTATTCTCCTGATACATGTGTGCCCACAGCGAGCGCACCGGAATCCCTTCCCTTCCCTTCCCTCCTCTCCTTGAACTCTATTCCTCACCTGGTCCGGCTCGGCTCAATCTTGCATGGATCCAACTCTACATACTTCTTCTCATCGAAGATCCGGTTGATGATGGACTTTAACACTTCATGGAGGTAGGGCATCCCCACCACCTGCAGAGGGAGAGAATGGGTATGTTGATTGGGAAATGGAAAGGGACTTGTGTCATGGGGAAAGGATTCCCCACCCTATACAAATTCCATGTACTGGCATGCCCAAAGGGCATATGCTCTCCACAGATTTACTGTGTTTCATGCCACCTTAACTGTCTTGTTTTCCTCCAAAGGATCCTGAGAATTCTAGTTTGATAGGAATAAAAAATTGCTAACATATCCTCACCTCCTTCTCCAGGGAAACTACACCCCCAAAAATTCCTTGGGAAGAAGGAATGACCATGAATCCGAATTAAATCTGTGATACAAATATAACCCAAGTATTTGGGAGGCTTTTGGCCTCTTTGGTTCTTCACTCCAGTTTATTTATTAGATGTTTAGCCCACCCCATCAGCCACAGGACCCCCTGGTGCAGGCCATGCCAAGCAACTGCAGCTAACCAAACAAGAGACGGGTAAATAAATACTGCACACCTACCACGTCCCAAATTCACAGTTCTTGCATCCCTTGTTCCTACCACTAGAGGAACTAATACTAAAGGATTTTTAGAGATCATTTGATTGTGTGTCTTCAATACATGAAACCCCCAAAGTGGAAGATAAGCAATTTATAAACAGCTGAAAGCAGAAGGGCTCTCTCAAAGGTGGTTTACTTCTGAAAATAGGTTTAAAAGGTTTCCTAGTTGCTCCTCAGAGAAGCATACTTTTACAAAACAACCTGTGTAAAGAGTATGGCGGAATTTTACGGAGCTGTTTCAAAACAAGTGGCAGGGACTTCCTTCTGGCATAATCCCAGCCAATTAAGGATTGCACGGGTGATAACCTTGTAGCACGGTGCAGTCAGATTTGCTGTATGAATGTGCCACAAAGCAAAAATGAGTGTAACCCTGTGTTGCAAAGATGGAGGAAGAGCTGCACACTGCTTGACATTAAAACTCCCTTTCACGGTGGGTCGCTTGTCTGGCCTTCAGGCAGGAAGTCTGCTGTGCCTCTGCACCCGGAATCTGCAATCTTTCACACGCGAGATCAAGCCCCACAAACACGTGCAGTGCGTGACTCAGAAAATTGCGGATGCTTCCGATCATGCGGCTCTTTCTATTCACCTTGGGACGATCCTTTCAGCTTCTCCACCCCGTGTCCCTATCCCGCACACCCTCCTACAGAAACGCCGGCCTCTTCCTCTTCTCACTCACCTTCATGAATTGCTCCATGGATTTGGAGGCCAACGAGTTGGAGCGGAAGAGGGTGTTTGGATCCGCTGAAAGAGCACAGAGGGTTAGGCTTCACCATGCCTGCTTTAATCAGCCCCAGAGAGCGAGAAATGCAACCTGGGGTGACACCAGTTCCCATGTGCCACTGCTTTCATCATTTCTCAAAGAAGCAGCCGCCCGGTCCCCACAGCTCAGTTGAGAAGCCCCTTCAACACCAACTAAGGTTTCCGATATCACCAGCACTTCCATCCGTTATGCTCATTTATGGCGCCACTCCACTGAGATGACTCTGCTTGTTATCATGACTACTAGTAGCACTATTTATTAGATTTATATCCTGCCTTTTTGCTTCCCAAGGAATCAAGGTGGCTTACCTCCTTCTACGCCTCCTCCCTATCTTATCCCCACAACAACGAGCCTGTGAGGTACGCTGTGAGAGTCCAAAGTCACCCAGTTGGCTCCATGGCCGAGCGGGGACTAGAAGCAGGTCCCCAGGTTCCGCAGACCCGCGTTTTTAATTACGACACCACACTGGCTCTTCCCTCTTGTGGCTGGCCTACTGGAACATCTTCTAAACCAAGAGTACCCAACCGTTTCAACCCACAGCTGCCACAGATACGTGCACAGTTTAAGACAGGGATGGGAAATTGGTGTTGCCATGTGTGCTAAAGTGTGTACATGTGTATTTTTAAAGAACCCTGTCTCCTAAGGTTATCCTTATTTGTGAAAATGGGCTACAAGGCCGGGGAGAGCAGGGCAGCTATGAGCAAACCGGCGTCCTCACTCCGCCTCGCTTCTCTCACTCATTCCACTGTATGTTTGCTTTCCTAGAAAACCCAGGTTCACAGGAGCTGAATGCTGACCTGAATACTCAATGCAAGCAGGGCAGAATGGCTTAGACTCTGCATTTTGTGATTTTTACCCCCACAGTTGTCAGTGCTATCCTGCCTCTGCCACCCCTGTGAAAAGAAATTGACATTTGGACTTGTCAAGTCATCTCTGACTTGTGGAGACCCGATGCATGAGCTCCCTCCAAACCGTCTTGTCCTTGACAGCCCTGCTCAGTTCTTGTCAACTCAAGGCGGTGGCTTCCTTGATGGGGACCATGCCCCTCCTCTTTGCTCTTCCTCTTCTTCTGCTTTTGGCTTTCTCTAGCAGGATGGTCCTCTCCAGGGAGCCTTGCCTTCTCACGATGTACAACAGCCTCCGTTTCCTCATTTTTGCTTCCAGCACAAGTTCCGGCTTGGTTTGATCTAGGACCCTCCTGTCCATCCTTCTGACAGCCCAGGATCTTTGCAAGGCTCCCCTCCAGCACCATGTTTCAAACATAGCCATCGGGGCTGTTGGGTATTTTATTCAGAAATTCTGACATTCTCCAGGTATTACTTTGGCCACTGGGTCAGCACAGGTGACCAAGAATTGTACGCAAGCAAGCAAGATCACAGAGGCAAGATGGAGGGTTTCCCCCTCAAATTTGCATCCAACATTGAAAACACATGGACAGCCCAAGAAGGGAAGCCCCCTCTCCTGGGCAGCAAAGAAATACAATGGACTCTGAGATGTGAGATGGAGCTCTCCAGTTCTCTCCTAGCTCCCAGCAAACCAGCTAAAAACCAATAACTTTAATGATGATTAGGACGGTGTTTTTCACCTTATTACAGGCTGTAATCCCTCGCACATTTCTACCCTCTTCTCATGGGCTAGAAACTTGCCCCTTACTTTAAAAATAAAAACAAGATTTACAGGAGCTAGAATTGTGTGCCAAAACTCCCTCTTTCTGCATCTCTATGTGGCTTGAATACTATCTCATGGAATTACACATAATTTTAGCTGCATGGCCTTTCTGTGATCCATGCAAGGACCACTTTCAACCCATGGCTTGATGTACAAAGGAACTTACTGGTTCGCGAAACTTCTCGGAGGTTCAGGTAGTCCAAAAAGGGCACCACTAAGCCCTGCCCAAGGAAGATCTTGACTAGCTTTGTGGCCACATCTTGGCGACTCTCCACAGAGCACACGTCTTCCAGCAGAGTCAAGGATGTGACCTCGTCTTTGTCCTGCAATGCAGTGTAACATCCAGAAGAAACACAAAGGTACACGTATAGACGTGCATGCATTTAAAGTCTGTCTCCCTAGTGCCAAAGATGGACTTGTGCATAGATATGAGTGATAGAAGAGTACATAAGCTTAATTTGGAGGGTGCATAGAAAGGACTTTTTCTGCAAAGTGGATGGTTCCTGAATTCATCAGGCATGCTTGGAAAGAACCCTGTGAAGCTTCAGTTTGTACGAGTGAGAGCAGCTCCCCAGGGTCCTGAGATGCTGATGGCAGAGACCCAGGGCCTGGGTTTTTTGGTGCCTGCCAGGCCCAAAGTGGAATCCTCGTCTCTGTGTGCAAATGAGCTGCTCCACGTGGGGAACTGGGATTGTTGCCCCTAGGAACATCTCCCTGGAATATCTCCAGGCATGCCCGACTGCTGTGAGTCCAGTGCTCCCCTTTCTGCCCTTCGGCCCCAAAACACCAGGCAGCCTCTTTGCCAGGTTGTTCTGTATTGGCCCTTTGCAGCTGCAGGACAGAGCAACTCTGCACTCCTGCTAGGAAGCTGGAAGCCATGGCTCTGCGTCTGTCAAGAATGGTGGCTGACCCCATCCTGGGACTGCTCCCCAAAGCCCTTCCTGTTCAGTAAAACGGCGGACTCCCACCCTCAGGGGCAGCTTCCCCTGTTGATGGGCCAGCCAGTGGGGGTGCTGCAAGTCCTCCAACTGGGCCATTTTCCTCTCCTGATGCCTCGCCATGGGGCCAGGGGCCAGGCAAGGCAACGGCTCCTCCTCCTCAACCCCTCCCGTCCCTTCAAGAACATTCCCACTCTCCTGGTTAGCCTAGGAGCCTGTGAGCAGGTGCTTCCAAGACCTGTGCTCCTGCCTGCTCTCCCAAAGCTCCCGCCTCTGGTGTCCCAAGGTCCCCGTCCTCTTCTCAATCTCAGCCCCACTTCGTCCGTCATGCTGGCCCTCGGGCTATAAAGAGCTTCTTCCGTGGCATTAGGGCAACACGGCCTCCCTCGACCCCTGCATCCAAGGGGTGGGAAGCCTCTTTCACCCTGAGGACCAGCCTCCACTTCAGAGGAGCTCTTGGTGGCCCTGGTTCGGTGGTGGATGGAACCAAAGGAAAAGCGGCAGAGCCACAGAGACCAAAAATATCCCAGGATGTTGAGGCTTCAGGCTGCTACTGCCCATGAGCAAGCCTTAGGAAAGGCATTTCAGGACCTTTCAGAAATGGGGAGAAAGCATTCTGTTTGGCTGCCCTTGGACTTCTGTCCGCACCCAATAGATCTTCAACCCAGGCAGGAGCAAGTGTGCTCCCTTCTTCCCAATGGAAGACCCCTTTCCTTGGGGGCCCATTAGTTCAGATGGGTATCCCTGCTCCCTTCCCACAAAGCAGGCTAAACTTCCAACAGAGTCTCTCCAGGTTTTTCTATTTTTAAATTTGAAGCCTATGGCCAAGGACCCACCTCTGCTGGACACAAGATGGACTCCACCAGCAGGTCTATGAGTGGCTGGTAGTACCTGGATGGCAGGATCCTATCCTCCGTGAGCCGAACCCGCAGCCTCAGGGCACCCAGCTTCCCCCTGCAAGCAGAGCAGAGTGGCACCCCCACGGTCCCAACAGAAAAGGTGCAACATTTGACCTGCGGGACGGATGCAAAGACACCGAGAAGGATTGCCAGAACCGGGACAGAGTTTCAAACTGCTGGCACAGCTCTCCAAGCAAGCTCTTCCATAGGAACATGAAACGATCCCTGCTGGATCGGAACAGAAGCTGCATTCAGCTGTGCCTGAGCCAGGGTTGTGTTTCCTACAGAGGCCAACCAGGTGCCCACAAGAAGTCCATGAAGATGGCACAAGCCTTTTTAGTAGTGGCAACCCAAGGATTAGCAGCTCACTGATTCCTCGCATCTATCACAGCAGATCACACTCCTGTGAGTGAGTTCCAACAGTTAAGCACGTCCTGTGCCCAAAGGGCATCCTGAATCCCCAGCCAAGCAGTTTTATTGGGTGTCCCGACCACCACCATGGCGGGTTCTCGCATGACGGGAGAGAAATGCTCTCTCCAACTTCGCAACACTGCACACGACTTTACAGATCCCTGCCATGCTTCTACACCTATCTGTAGATCCGATCTGGTTTCAGTGTTCTCCAACCAGCCCCTGTGCAACCCTGGAATTTGCTGCAAGGGTGTCTGACACGAGGCACGGTAGTTTGGCCTTTGAACAAAGGGTTGGATTGGAAAGGTCTTTTAATTCCTTTCGACATCAGGCATTGGGAGAGTGAGCTCTTGAAACAGAGCTGGAGAGGTAGCCCCGTGAGGGTAGACTCTTGGATGGCATCCCCACAGCCACTCCACCTCCAAAGAAAGACCCAAAATACTGGCAGCTGTGTTGATCCCAGGCTGCATCTCCACTGGGAGCAGGTCTTTGGGAAAGCTCATGGGTCCCCATTGCCTGCTCAAAACTGAGCCATCCCAGAATGCTTTCCATTTCAACAAAGAAGAAAGTCACGTGGCTGGGAAAATCCCCTTCCCTCAGCTGCTGTAAGAACTTCCGCTGGAGCAGAGCAATTCTGAGGGGCGGGGGTGGCAGGGGGTGGCAGCACCCTGCTGATGCAAAAGAGCTGGAGCAGCTCCCCTGTGATTCCACTATGCCACGGCCCTGGAGCCGGCCTCCAGCACCTCCTCTGCCAGCCGTGCTCAGCCCTGGGCTTGGCAGCACGCGCCCAGGGTTTCGGTCCTTCTGCGGAGGCCACCTCGCTGGCCAGGCCAGTGGCCAAATGCCACAGGCCCCACTCCTCAGCCTCTGCCTGGGCAACCTGCCTGGCTGAGCACCTGCCCTCTTAGCTTGGCCCTGCTGCCTTGGAAGACCTGCCTGCAGGTCCTGGATGAAGCAGCCCCAGGCTGGCTCTTCCTTCACGCGGACTGAAGCCGCTGCCTCAGGCGGCAGGGGGTGAGAGATGCGGCACCGTGGTGAAGTGCAGGAGGGCGGTTGCGGGGCCGCACCATCTCTCCTGTGCCCCATAGGTTAAGGGTGTGTGAGGAATCCGTCTTGGGGTGAGATCCATCGGATTCCCCGGGCTCGGCTCCCAGGCTCCAGCCTGCTTTCCCGCAGCCATGCGTCAGGTTCCTGGCCGATGTGCCCAGCCATTGCCTGGCGCTCACCAAGCACCTAGCCCTGTGCAGCCTCGTCCGCATCATGGGCAGCGGCCTTTGGGCTGGCGGTGCACCTGGATGCCCACAAGCGTTTGCGGGATCCCGCTTGGCTCAGCTCCCGTTCTAAGACCAGGCCAAGCACAGGGGGACGTCCTCAATTGCCAGAGGAACAGATCCGTCCCAACCTTCCCGCAGGCTGGTCCCCTGCCCCTTAAGCATGGTGGAGAATTAAACGACGATTCAGCCACCCATCCACGTGGCTTCCGCACGTGCCACCAGGAGAAGCAGCATCGTGCCGTTCAGTGTCCTGGGCCATCCCTGAGGCTGCCTGCCATTGGCTGCTTGTTCTAGAACCTGGATATCTTCCTTGCCACATACTCTCTGGGCTGCCTCTGGGTCTCTTGGCCATCACTTGCCCTGTACCTGCCCCAGACCAGGGCTCCTTGCCTCTGACTTGACCATCACGGTTCCCCAAACCCAAGCCCGACTACCTAGGCTGCCTGGCCCCATGAGGGTTTATGGCTCCAACACCCAGGAAGAGGCTGCCTGCTCACCCAGCGTCTTCCTCCGCGCTGGGGAAAGGCAGCAGGCGGAACCAGTCCTTGAGCGTGGCTTTCTGCAGATCCTCCAAAGAGAACTCGACCTGCATGATCAGAGAAAAGGGAAAGGATCTCAGGGAAGGGGGGAGACAAAGATGTGAGCATCTTCATGTTGTCTTCCTCTTCCGGAAGAGAGGCAGGGACTCCAGCTGGGACCATGAATCTCTTCCAGACCAAGAGCGGAATTCCACTCTGGAGCAGCTCTCAGTGGGTTGCATTCCAGTGACAAGTGAAGTCAACCTCCACCCTCCAAAGACCAATATATGGTAGCTTTGGGGTATCATCCAGAGGCCAGAGGGGTCTAACTTTGGGGTCTAACCCTGAGGAAGATGGCACCCGAAAGCTCTCACAACTCAAAACTAACTAGGAGAAGTGTTTAAACCTTTCAGAATCAGGGAGGGGAAACCTGCAGAAAATCCAGGAGGCATCAAAAAATCAGCACTCAGGGGAACAATCGATGTTGTGGGCGGCATTAGGACGGTGAAGGGCTGCTTTGGGACCCCAGGAGGGCCAGACGCAGCCTAGAGACCGGAAGTTCAAAGACATGTCCGTGGGGTTGTGCCAAAGCAGTCTCAAAGCCCACTCTGAAGACCACTGGCCACCATCAGCCACCAAGAGGGCTGACACGTGACTCCACCGCTGCTTCTGGTGGGCTCACATCAGCAAAGAACTTATAGTTGCATCACTCTCTAGCCACCGCTGCCCCCTTCTGTGGTTCCACTGGACATGCCCGCAGCCACCCACAGAAGGCCAAGGTTCCAGGTCAAGCATCTGCTTTCTGTAAGTCCCTGCAAGCGTTCAGCGAAATCTGAACGGCCAGGGTTGGGGCTGGGACAGCCAGAGGGCCGTGGTGGCTGCTCAGATGTTCAGGCAAGTCCAGACCTGCATCCAAGCAACATTCCACTGAGGACAACCTGGTGCACTCCAGATGTATTGGGCTGTGACACATCTGGAGGGCGTCAGGCCAGGGAAGGCTGGCCTAGCAGCCTGCAGGGGCCCTGCCTGGATCGTCCTCCAGCGGACCACCCCTGGCCACTCACCCGGCCCAGGAAGTCATTCTTGCCCACCATGTCCCAATCCCACACTTCCACCACGAGGGGGGTTTCCACGGCAGCCCCGTCCTCCAAGACGAACTCCAGCAGCTCATCCCAGTGCGGGAAACGAGTCTTCTTGATAATCTGCAGAGATGCAAAGCAAAACACCTCAGTTCCCTCCTGCATCCCATCCCGACACGGAGCACGTGTTTCTTCTAGTCCCAAACTCACAGGGAGGGGGCGTGTGTCTGGAGAGGGAATCTGGAGTAGGGGATGAAATCTGGGACTTATGGCAAATGGGGCCGGGGAGGAGGAAGCGGCAAAGAAATAAGCTTGTTGTGGAATAATTGCCGGCTCCAGACAATTTACCTTGCAACATTCACCCCACCCCACCTCATGGTGTAGCTTCCCACATTTGATTGTAATTGTGTGGCAGGGGGCACACGCTGAGGCTAATTTCTGGAAGCCTTTGGATGAGCTCAGAAAAACCATCCTGAAGCCCTGAGATTGGGTCAGAAATACTTCTCGAAAGCCCTTGGTTTAGCTTGGAAAAACGATCCTGAAGCCCTCAGGCTAGCTCGGAAGATTATCCAAGTCTGGCTCATTTTGGCCCCCAGAAAAAAGCCAGAGCTACAGCACAGCCATGCTAGAAACTGGGCAGGAAGGTTCTGCTCAGCTGACCCTACAAAATGGGAAAGCCAGGCTCCGTGCTGGTATCTAGTCTATACCAAGCACTTGGGAATCCATCACAAAATGCCCACATGCATTTAACGTCATCATGCCGTTTGGCTCTAAGTAGGTCCTGACTTTGAGGAAAGGCTACGAAAGTCCATCCCACGGGATTTTAGAGGGTTTAATCAGCCATGAGCCCCATGCACGAAGGCCTCTGCACTCCATCTCAAGACGTCTGGTGCAAAATATCAGAAGCTTCTGGGGCTTACACATGCACCTCCGTGTGCAGAGGGATGCACCAGGGTCACAGCTGGAACTGCATCCCTTGCAGCAACAGGGTCTCAGGTGACTGAGCAAGCCACCGGTCCAGGTCTCAACATGGAGGGTCTCCAAAGCAGAGGTGCAGAACTGCTGGCACCGGGGGACATATCTGGCCCCCTGTGAGCGCCAGGGCTCCATCTCCTGGCCAGAGACCAGAATAGCAGCCCTGACAGTTGCAGGACTGGGTCCGTAGTCAATTGCGGGACCACCTGGGAGCCCTGAAGGAAAAGCTGTATAAGAACCGGCTCTTCCCTCCAGACGCTGTCTCAGCAATGAAGGTCTTTGATGTTGGAGCCCTCTGTGCCTTGTGGAACCTGTTTCTGGAGCTATGCTCATCACCTTGCTCCTGTCTCCACTTCTGGACCCTCCCGGCTTCCCGGTCTTCACCTGCTCCGCCTTCCGTTCCAGTCCCAGGTACCTGCTTCTCCTCAGCTTGCTCTCTGGCTTTCGACTCCTGACTGGCTTTGGCTGCTCTTCGCTATTTGGACTGACTGACCTGGTTCTTCTGCCGCCAGCCTCGACCTCTGGACCGCTCATCTGCGATTTGGAATCGGCCCTCGTAGTGCACCGCTTGCCTGGGTCCAGGTGCGCTGGTCTGACCCCCATCTGCCCACACCCTGATCCGTGACACCCTCCTATGTTCTCCAGAAGGCTCTCCCTCCGCACTAACCGCTGGTGGTTTGGCAGTTTCCCGTTTTGTGCAGGCTTTCCCACTTCTGGCCTTTGGATGCCGCTGTTCCTAAAAATTCAGCCCCCGGAGTCTCTTCGAAAGACAACCTGGCCCTTGGGCAGAACAGAACACTGCCCCCTGCTGTTGAAGTTTCCTGAGCAGGCTGCAGCTTTGCCTGGGCAATGATAAGCCTTTCCTGGCTTTGACTCTGGGCTTGGCCAGCTTGTCCAACCCGCTGCTCCTACTCCCGCCAGGAGTCCGTGCCAGGAACGAAGGACGCGCCAAAACTCACCGCTGTTTCCAGGACCTGCCCGTTCCACAGCACGCGGGCAAAGGGGTCGGAGGTGCCGGAGCTGTCGCGAGGCGCGAGGTCCCTAGGAAGGAAAGAGGGGAGCAGGCAGGGTCAGGACGGAGCAGGCAAGCCGCTCCTAGGGCTGGGGTGGGTGTTAATCTCGGCCACCGAGGGACACTCACCCCCCCCCCACAAAGGGGCCTGTGCACTGGTTGCTCAACTCACCCTCCAAACAAGGGGTGGGGAAGTCCAAGGGATCAAATCCAGCCCACCTGAGGCCCCAGGACAGCCTGGCAGGTTCTTCAATGGGCTCCACCCCTTCCCTTGCTCACCTGTTTCTCCTAACCACTGTGGTTATTTTTTTTTAATACACAAGTACAGAAATATACAAGTACACAAAATATACAAGTACACAATATACAATAATAAATATACAAGTACACAAAAAAAAAACTGTGAAGCAGAACAAACTAAAATGAGCCAAGTTGCCAAGGGAATTTTAAACAAATGCAACCTATACATTCGGCACCCAAATCTATCTATCTTCCTGTCTTTCAACACTCTATGAAAGTTTTAAAAAAAGAAATCATTAATCTATGCAACATCTCTTCCAATCACTTCAAATCCTCTGCTGCTTTTTCTCCCTTTTCCAAACCCCTTAGATCTCATTAATCATGCCGAACATAGTAAAATTTCCATTTAACATTGAATTCTTCTAATGCTCTTCTGTTTACATAATTATTTAACTTTGCCATCACAGCATATTCTGCTAGTCCAGTGATGGTGAATGTTTTAGAGACCGAGTGCCCAAACTGCAACCCAAAACCCGCTTATTTAGCACAAAGTGCCAACACTGCAATAAAACCGGAATACTGAGGTTTTAGTTTAGAAAAAAACAACTCATAGCCAAGCCAAGCAAATACACACACACACACACACACACACACACACATCTCCTTGGCAGCACACTGACCGGCCATGCAAAAACTGGGACGAGTCGCGGCTTGTGATGTCACCGCCTGGCCCCGCTACTCCTTTCCGAGCATGCGCATGGCCCCTGTGTGCGCTGTTACCCGACGCTCGGCTGCTGGGGCGCTGCTGGGGCGACTTGGCTCGCGTGCCAACAGAGAGGGCTCTGTGTGCTTGCTGTGGCCCGCGTGCCATAGGTTCACCACCACTGGCCCAAGCCTACCCTGGTGCACTCCCCTAACCCTAGTACAGGGGTAAAATACGATTGAAAGGGGCGATTCTGAAAAAACCCTCGATGAGTAGCTTTTTCCGCACAGCTCATCAGTTCTGCCCATTCTAAACACGTTCCAACCATCACAACCATGCCGGGACACCTCGTTTTTCTAACCCTAACCCCACCCTGGTGCACACCCCTAACCCTGATATAGGGCTAAAGTTCCATGGAAAAGGGTGATTTTGAAAAAGCCTTCCTTGAGTAGCTTTTTCTGCACAGCTCAACGTTTCTGCCCATTCCAACCATCAAAATTGTGCCGGGACACCTCATTTTTCTAACCCTTGTCTATTTCTCCATTCTTCAGTTGTTGGGAGCTCTGATGAGTTCCATTTTGAAGCAACTCTGGTTTTTGCTGCAGTTGTCAAATGCTTAAATAACTCTGATATATTCTTTAAAAAGCTTTCGGGCACAATATTCAAAAGCATATTTTTGGGACTCATGGGAAACTCAATTTTAATTTTTTTCTGCTTTTCCGCATGTATCAATTCCCAAAATGTCTTCATTACTTCACGAGTCCAGCACATATGATAGAAAGTCCCATCCACCCTGTTACATTCCCAGCATTTTCCATTGTAATTCTTATCTAATTTTTCAGTATCTTTTGGAGTCATGTACCACAGATAAAACATCTTTCACCAATTTTCTCTTAATGCTTGACTAGCAGTAAATATAATACCTTTCTTCCAAAGAGCTTCCCACAGGCATGGTGATATTTCTATTCCTAACCGCTGCTTGATGGTTTTCTGGCCCGTGTGCCTTTCCCTGTTGTGTTTCCACTCCTAAGGCTTAGTTACTATCAATAAAAGCTTTAAGCTGAAATCGGGAGCCAATTTGCTATTTTTGGTTTTCCTCTGTTGGCCTTTGGCTCCGCCCACCATGGGAACACGGCCCCCAAGAGCTTCTCTGAATGGGAATGCGGCCCTCGGGCTGCAAGTTTCCCCACCTGATATACTTGAACAGGGATCTCAGTCGCTGGCAGCTGTGTAGCCAGATCAAGGCTACTGAGAAACAAGAGGGTATCCGAGTCCTCCGGGGAAGCCCACATTTTGCAGAAGTAAAACAAACCTTTAAGCAGGGAAAAACTGGGGAGCAAACAGAGCTCATCCATGGGATGAGCACATGCAGTGATAGGTGTTGCCTGGCACGGGAATGGAAGCCTTGGGGAGACTCAAAGTATGGCATCGGGACGGGACAGATGTGATTGACGGGGCTCCGTTATCACACTGGTAACTGTCCGGTGGTGGGCTGTGGGGGCCCAATCTAAGCCCTGTAGGGGTGAAGATGGATTGTTTGGCAAAGTTCCCAGCAGGGGTTTGAATGGCAATTCTGCGCTTACTGGGAGAAAATCAAGCTTTTCTCAGCTGGATGGTACAGGAGAGATCTCAGCTCTCTGTAAGTCCTCGGCATATTTTTTTTGTTTAGTCTACTTTAGCTATTAGCATCAGATCTACTGGGAACTATTTTTATTTCTTTTTTTGCAATGATACCCGTGGAAAAAGCTGCTGCTTTGTTTGCTAATTGATTTGCTAATTGATATAAAAGAAGAAACAGAAAGCCCTTCGGATGGAGGAGGGAAAGAATTCTTCCCCCCCGACAGAATTGAAAGGTGGTGAATTACATGAGAGAGAGAGAGACAAAGCTCTTTGTAAGTAAGGAAAAGATCTTTTTTTCTTCAATCTCTCCAAGGGCAAGATCTAAAACAATAAATTAATGTTTAATTGAACGATAGAAATAATCTTCTTGTGTGTTGGACTACTTCCAAAATAACGGGCATCTTTGCACCTTTGTTCCTGGGACCCCTGCCAAGGCTGCGAAATCACTGCCAATATGGAAGAAATTAATATGGAAGAAATTAAAGAAATTCAAAAAACACTTTTGCTGCAGGTCTCACCTGCAATTAGCAGAATCCCCATACTTGGGTCCAGGAGCATCTTCTTCCCTATGTGCCCTCACACCTCTTGAGATTTGAGGTGGAGGTCCTGCTCCGGGAGCCCTCCTTGAAGGCAATTATGAGGGTGGCTACCCAGAGAAGGGTCTTCTTTGTGGTGGTGCCCTGACGATGGAATACGCTCCCCAGAGAGGCTCGCCTGGCACCAACGTTATATTCTTTTCGGCGTCAGGCAAACCCCTTTTTATTTTCCTGCCATTTTAATATTTAATGGATTTTAACTGGGGTTTTAGTATTTCAGTTGTCAGATGCTGGGATGTTTTGTTTTATTCCACTTATTTTCGTGGAAGCTGTCCCAAAACGCTGGTGGTGCACAGGGCAGAAAAGCTGTTAATAAATACAATGAATGAATATACTTCTGTGTGCTATATTAAAGAGACAGCCATCTATTCTCTGAAAACCAAGAGCTAGAGAGGTAGTGTGGTATAGTGATTAGTGCTGGACTTGGGCGGGGCCTGAATTCAAAAGTCATTCTGCTGCAAAGCTTCCTCAGCAACCTTGGGCCAGTCCTTGTCTCTGAACCTAACCTGCCTTGCAAGTTTGTTGTGCAAGATTATGTATGCCTCCCTGATTGAGATAGCAATGTAACCAGTAACAGTCAACTCGTATTAATAATATGATAATTAATACTCTTTTTTATTTATTTTTACATTTCTATTGCACCTTTTTCTCCCTTGCAGGAACCCACAGTGGCTTATATGACCCTCTTTGTTCTCACCATTTTTATCTTCACAACAACCCTGCGAGGTAGGCTAGATTGGGAATCAGTGACTGGCTCAAAGTTATCCTGTGAGCTTTGTGGCCAGGAGGAAACTAGAACCTTATCTCCTGAGTCCCAAACCCGTGCTCTAAGCTTTACGCCACACTGGCTTTCCATTCTGTTCTCCTGCAGGTTTGCTCAGAGACTAACAGCTTCGGCAATCCCAAAATGCATTACAAGGAAGCAGTGGACTAAATAAGGCCCTTGCAGCAGGCAATGCACCAAGGAAGGTGATGGGGAAGCGCAGCCCATCTGCCAGCCCTGCTGAAAGCCAGCCTCATGTTTTCCTCTCCCCTCCTCTTCCTTTCTTCCTTGTGTCTTGTATCTTTTTCGACTGCAAGTCTATGGGCAAGGGCCATCTTGCTGACCAGATTATTTGCAAGCTGCTCTGGGACCCCGTTTGGCTGAAGAGTGTGCTAAAAACCCCTCGCCTAAATAATTTGCCCACTCAACAACTACTGCAAGAACCAACCATCCATTTCCAGCCTCATCAAAGAACGGTTCCCCTGTGCATGTAAAGAGTGCCTTTCCCCTTCACCACTAAGGAAGCTTAACTTGTGCACCGCGTTCCTAGATTTAAGGAAAGAGGGCAGCTTGCCCAGGTCGATGCCCAGTTTGAGCTCGGCTACCTCTCCTTGGAAGTACGCCTTGCCTTCACAGCGTTTTGAGAGCTTGGTCCCAGACAAGCAGACACGCCCCAGGGTGGGGGATTCTTACCCTTTAGCGTGGTCCACCTGCACCACCTCTGAACTGTATCCTGGTACATCCCTGATCATGCCCACCTCTCCCCCCGCCCGGCTATTCACGCTGCTGTCGGCAGCCTGGTCACCTACGTGCCCAGTTTCCAGGGAAGCCGGGATGCCGGTTTGGCTGGGATGGAGCGCTGCTTGGCCCGGCGCCTTCCCTCAGTCCTCCACGCCCACGCACGCACACGCAGGCGCACAGCCTGTCCTGCGGCATCACACCTGCAACGCGGAGCGCCAGAGCGCTGCCTCGGCTTCACTTCCCAAGCGAGAGATGCTGCCGGTTGATCCACCCCTCATTCTCCCCCTCCTCAGGTGCGCTTCCGACCCAGGCGCCCGGGGCTTCGGCCCCAGTCTGGTGGCGTGGTAAAAACAAGCCCTGGCACTTCACGGGAGCTCCGTGGATGCAGGGCCAGCGCCATGCCTAGAGAAATTTGGAGTGTTGCGAAAAGCTGATGCATGCTCTTATTTCTGTGTTCCGCAAGTATTTTGCTCTCCCCGTGAAAGAGAGAGAAGGAAAGACCAGCAAACCCAGTTGCACAGACTGGTTGTTCCCCAAACTCTTTTTTAAAGCTGGGAGAAATTTGGAAGACAACGTTAAACTATGTCTTCGTAACTTGGCTTGTTTGGGGTCCAGTCGTCAGTTTGCAGTCCTTACATCATATGGAAAGCTATGAGAAAGCATCTGGCTCTTTTTCTTTGCAGCCCACCTGGAGTTCAGTAGAAGCAAAAGGAGGCAAAGCTTCATGTGAGTGCATGAAGCTTGCACATATCTGACTTCTTGGATCATTTGTCACAGCTCTGGAAAGCAATACCCACAATAATAAACCACACTCAAAAAGACGGAACCCTAATCTGCGCAGCCAATAAAAATCCACAACACGGTAATACCACAGCGTGGTAGGACTCAGTGCATTGAAACTATTTAAAACAGACCCGCTGAAATCAATGGAACTTAAGTGCCTTGGCCAGACTGTGACTCCCAAGGAGAACGCCATAATGGGAGCCCACGAGCTGGACCCAGACATTTTCTAGTGAAGGGGTAGCTGCAGGGAATTTGCTTTGGCCTTCTCTGCCAAAAGAACACCATTTTAAACTAAGACTACCCTCACCCATTCAATGTCCAGAGAAGGAGCCGCTGCTTTCCTCTGCCCTCCCCTTTCCTTTTTTCTTTTGCATTGCATCTGTTATACTGTGAGTGTGGGCAGAGGGGGTATTTTTCAATACTTGGTGCAGCACTTAGAACCCTTCTTCACTTATAAGGTGCCTTAAGGAGAAGACACGTGGTCTTTCCCGCACTGGTGGCATTCAAGATGCAGCGGACAGCCACTGGCCGGGACACTTAAGCTGGCGTCCTGCGCTCAGCAGCAGGTTGGACCCCACGGCCTTATGGGACCCCTCCAACTGGACAATTCTCCGATTCCAAGAAGCAGTCGGCCTTCCTTAAGCCCCACTGATTTCAGAGCCCAAAACGGGATCCAACCCAACAGCTTTATGAATGAGGTTTACTGTAATGAGCTCAGCTTTAATGAGTGCACTGATTTTTCTCGCAGTTTTGTTTGTTACACATCCCCATTTCTTAATAAAGAAACGCTTTTTGAAACACGCTGGGAAATTACCAGGGTGTGAGATCCTGCAATTGTCCTTTGGTCTCTCTCTCGCTCTCTCTTTACGCTCATAGAGTCATTTCAACTGGGCTTTAGGCCTGCTTTTGGGTGCCTTGGTCAAGAGAGGGGCTTCTCAGTGGCTCTCAGTGCCATCAGGCACAGCATCCTTCTAGACAAGCTGTTGGGGTGAGGAACTGAAAGCCCTGGAAGATTCTGCACATACCTGCCCTAATCCTCAAGATAGCCTTGCCTCGTCTCTCTCTGGGCCCCCCCACCAAACAAAGTGAGGATTGCAGCTACCAGGAAGAGAGGCTTTTCGGTGGTGGCACCCCGGTTGCACGAGCAGCTGGGACGACCACTGGGGCTCGCTTGACCCCAGGGCCAGGTGCTAGCCAGCTCAAGGCTGGACGCTGCACTGCAGGAGGCGTGGGGCCCCCCTTAAGGCTGGCCAGCTACCCGACTTGGGACCAAGGTAACCAAGGCAGATCCTTCTCCTTGGCCACCCCGCTGAGTCACTGAGGGTAGTGGATGGGGTGCTCCTGGTCCCACTGGTGTCCCCCCAGAACAGGGCCTCCTGCCTGGTGGCTCCCCCTTCTGAAGAGCTCCCTGCGTCCGGAAGTCAGGCAAGTGCCAACACCACACGGCATTCAGTGGCCCTTGAAAACACTGTTATTACAGGGTGCCTTCCTGAACTCACCAGCCTTGTTTCTCTTTTTAATCTTGCTTTTAACATATTTTATTCTTTTATGCATTTTATTGTCCACCTCTCCAAACTCTCCACACCGGAATTTGGTGCGGTGTATAAATCTTGCAAACAAGGAAAGCAAGACAAAAAATAATTTGTAAGTTGGAAGTTCAGCCAAGACCACAGATGTTTCAATAACTCTGAGTTCTCTCCCTTCTCTCACCCACTGCCAAAGCTCTTCACAGTTCCGTGCTGTTCGTGGGTAGCTTTTTAATTCGTAAGCTGCTAATTATCTCACTTTTTTAGGGGACCGGGAAGGGTGGGAGAAAGATCACAGTAGAATTCACACTCCATTTTAACAGCCGCAACACCTTTATATTAGAGGACCCTTAGCTCTCAGTGGGGGTGGGATGCATCAAGAGGGGACACAAACTTCTGAGAAATCAGGTAGCTTTGGAAGGAAGATGAACAGGCAAATACCAGAATGCTCCACAACAGTCTCTGGCCATTTTGTGAACTCTGGACATCTGCTTCTCCAAGGACAGAGTTCAATTCTAAAATTCACTTTCATGGGATGTAGGAATGACCCCCAACTTAGGTGGCTTTCAAAGGGGATTGGAGAAATCAATAAAGATAATTTTTTCCATGGCTACTAGTCCTCATGACTCCATGATCAGAGGCAGGTGCCTATGAGTACCACTTGCAGAAGGGTGCTGGTGCACTCATGGCCTGCATGTACCTTGAAGATTGTGGCCACAAGTGAGCAGGATCATGGATTAGATGGTCTGATCCGGCAGAGCTCTTTTTATGTTCTAAAGGCTTAGTGCTCACCCATCGCCAGTGCATCGTTACGTGGATTTTTATTATTATTTTTAGCCAACAGTAAAAAAATTATTTATCTTCTGGGCTTAACCAAGCATTACAAGTAGGGATCAAAAGATTTTGTGACATTCTTTTCATCGGTGTTTCAGACTGTCAGGTGCCTTTTGCTCTTATTACTGCTCATGGAAAAAGTCATTTTTAATCAGAATTTTACTTTATATATGCTAACACATTAGGGCTAACACACAAAGTTGCTAATGTGAAAAATCATTCTGCAAGTCCCTGGAACCCCACATGACTCAGGAAAAGGTGGTCCCCCACAGATCCCACAGGACAGCTGCACAGAAATTTGAACTCCAGCATAGATTTTTCTAACACTCTTTTTCTCTTTCTCACACTCTTCTTGCATCCTCCCCCTTTGCTCTTAATATCTAGGTTGGGGTGTCGTGCACGCCCCATCCTTCCAGTTCCTCACCTTTAAATGGCTGCTGCCACACCGGCAAATTTCACAGTCTTGAAAAAACACAACATTTTCATCTTTAAGGCAGGAAGTGTGCACCTTGTTTGCATGCAAAACCACCCTCCCCAGGGCTTCCATCGAGTGCATCAGACTATGTGCCCCATGGAAAAATGACTGTTTCAACATGAGTTCTTTGTTGTTTACCTCAAGAAGGAGAATGAAGTCACAGAAATGTATGATATGAATCATAGAATCATAGAACAGTAAAGTCGGAAGGGGCCCTGAAGGCCATCAAGCCCAACCCCTGCTGTTGCAGGACACCAAGTCACACCACCCCACTCAGGGGGCTGCCCAGTTTCACCTTGAATGTCTCCAGGGTGGGAGATCCCCCGCCTCTCTGGGCAGCTGGTCCCACTGTCGTATTGCTCTCACAGAGAGGAAGCTTTTCCTGACATCCAGCCTGAATCTGGGTTGTTGCAACTTGAACTGATTATTCCATGTCCTGCACTCTGGCATCAGCAAGAACAGATCTTGACCTTCCTCTTTGTGACAGCCTTGGAGGTACTGACAGAGGGATATCATCCCCCCCACCCCTCAGGATTCTCTTCTCAAGGCTGAACATGCCCCGTTTTCTCAGTTCCTCCCCATAGGGCAGTGTTTCCAAGTTATCCCTCAGCTAAGTTTGGAGTGCAATTAATTCATATCTATACCACCGAATAGTTGAAGCTCTCTGGGTGATGCACAACAGTAATAAATACAATCAAAATATAGAATAAGCAATACATCTCCAAACTACATACAAAGTTTAAAGCCACAGTTTGACAGCTAAAGAACTAAAACCAATCTATACAGCTAGGCTTTCCAAAAATAGGGGGCGATACACTCCCATGTGCACTCCCATTTGGGAAATGCCTCAACAAGGGGGGGCGAGGCATTTGAGCTGGCACCAAAGGGATGGTAAAGTTGGAAGGGAAAGCATCCCAGGAATCATAGGACTGTTTAGAAACACCCTTCTCAGAAGGTGGACCTGAAGAATCAGCCTGCTCACTTCCCAAGCCGGTGCAGAAAGAACAGCGTGAGTTGCCCTTCTAATTGGAAAAGCCACCTTGGAGCAGGGGCCAAAGAAGGAGGAAATCGGAGAGGCCGGGAGATGCGTTTCCTCCCTCCCACTCCTTCGTACATGGGGCTGTCTGGCGAAAACCCCCAAATGTGTGGGGTGCCAAGTGGAAGATTACCTCCACTGGCACAAAAGAATCAGAAGCCTCCAAGTTCACACACTTCTGAGTGGAGAGAGCACAAGCAATGGGACCGTTCCTTTCACGGTCTTGAAGGTGAGGAAGGGAGAGCTTTAGAGGGACACAACTAATGTTTATTCCCCTCCCTCCAGCTGCCTGCTTCTGATGCTTCGAAATTGCTTGATGCTCCTGATAGGTCAGAATCTTTGCAAAAAACCCCAAAACCCTCTGATGATGCATGGGCAGGTATGCTAACTTGCTGAAATCATAGCCCCTTTGCAAGTAGTACGCTGATACAGTGGTACCTCGGCTCACGAACTTAATCCGTTCCAGGACTCTGGTCGTGACCCAAACTGGTCGTGAGCCAAGTTGAATTTCCCCATAAGGGTCAACGTAAATAAGGCTAATCCGTTCTGCAACTATTTTTTTTACTCGCAAAAATTTGAAGCAAAGTGACAAAGATCAACAAAGATCATGGCCATCTCCCACCCCCCACAGAGATCGCGTGGGGGGAGACGGGCACGATTGTGGCAGGGAACGCAGGCAATCGTGGCCATCTCCCCCCACCCCCCCCGCAGCAAGACTGGATCGTGAACGTGCAGGGAAGGCGGGCACGCTCACGATCGTCACTGATGCAGAGTTCGCGACCTGTGGCAAAATTTTTATGAAATTTCTGTTCGCAGCCCGATTTGGTCGTGAACTGAGGTGTTCGTGAGCCGAGGTACCACTGTATATTGTTTCCTACTGCAAGTTCTTCTCTTTCCATAGGGATCTGGGGCTGCAGGGCGCTGGACTCCCCCTTCCCCAGTCCAGCCCTTGCTGCACCACCGCAGTGGAGAGAAGAGGTAGAAGAGAGAGTAGCAGGGACTGGAGGAGAGAGAACAGGGGAGCAAAAAGCGAGAGAGGAAGGGTCTGGTCCCACAGACTCGCTGGGCTGATTCTGTTCTTGCCCACTCCTGGAACAGGCCCCGTCCTGCCGCAGGATTATTCCCAGGAAAAAGCAGGTTTTGAAAGAGACTCCCTGCCCATGAGCACAACTGAGAGAGAGCAAACGCCACCCGTGTCTACCTGGCTTCGACGATGCGGCAGCAGAGCACCCTCCGGTGGGCTTCCTCCACCACCCGCAGCTCCAGCGCGATCTCGCCTTGCACCTCCTCGTTGGGGTCGACGCGGCTCAGGTGGATCCATCGGTCAATTCCTGCAGTGGGTGGGAATCCAGCAAAATTCGGTTCTGGTGCGTATCCTGCAAAGGACCTCTTTTCCCCAGATCCTCAGAGCCCGGGCAGCATCTCCTCCACATCACCGTCCCTAGATTTGTTCAGCTGCAAGGAGGCCATGCGACCTGGACCGTGCCCTTTGCTGAGCAAAGCAACACAGTGGGGACAGGTCTACCCAAAAGCCCAGGAAGGAAAAGCCAGGACGGAACGCCCTGTGACTGAACACCTGGGCAGTGCAGTGGTTTGGGTGCCGGGCCAAGACTTGAGGGCCCCGTTCTAGTCCCCGCTTGGCCACGAAACTTGAGTGCCTTTCAGCCAGTCCCTCACTCGTGGCCTGACCTACTTTCTGAGGAAGCAGGACATATTTTAATACAGTCCCCCAGTCTAAAAGCTGGTAGGCAATTCCCAAGGTTTGGGGAGTCTATTTCCTTCCAAAACACAGAGAATGCTGTGATTTTACACCGGAACAAGGAGCAGGGAGTGTTGTCCTATTTGGAAGGGGGAGTACCTGCCTGGGAGGTCTCTTCTGCTTCTTCAGAAGGTATGTGTTCCCTTTGTGACTTGTTCTGCTGAAAGAATATAGGGGTTCTTCAGCTGCATGGGGTGGGGGCTGCATAATGGCTACAGAAGGGCCACAGTTGCCCACCTGGATCGAACAGAAGCTTTAGCTCAGCGTAACACTAGGGGGCGCTAGATTCACACAAAGGTAGCCATGGACTACCCATGGATAAGGGGGAAACAGGCCCAAATCCATCCCACAAAAGAGCTAGGACACTTTCGAGTTCTGCAGGGCTCTTCATCAGGGGGGAGCAGGAGGGGTGGGGGAGGATGTGAAAAGGATGCGATGGGAAGAAGGGAGAAGGCCGGCTGACACTAAAGCTACAGCGTTTGTGTTACATCAGTCTGAAAATGCGGGCAGACGGAGCAGAACATTTCAGAGCTGGTACGGTGGTTAGAGTGTTGGGGTGGGGACCTGGGAGAGCCATGAAGCTCACTAGGTGACCTTGGGCCAGTCAGACTCTTGGCCTAGCCTACCTCACAGGGTTGTTGTGAGGAGGAAATGAAGAGGAGGAGATAGACCATGTCTGTTGCCTTGGATGCTTGTAGGAAAAAGTGTGGGTTATAAATAGAAGCAATCAGTAAATCGCAGATAGTAAAATGATCTTTCAGTATCTAAATTACGCTTCCAAAATGCAGAACGCTTAGAGGATCGAAGTGCTCAGTTCAGTTCTGGAGCTGGAAATAAGGAATGAGGAAAATACTTGTTCGGTTCACAGGTGAACCAAACTCATTTGCATTCCCTGAATCAAGAAGCAAAACAAACCACTGCTACCAGTCAGAAAACTCACCTCTCCACATTTTGCAATAGAGATCTCTGGTCAGAAAACTGTATATACTAGGGGGAAGCACCCAGAGAAATTCATATAACAATTTTTTTAAATGTACAAGAAACCATATTGGGCGAAGTGCTTGCAAAAAAGTGCCCAAAGGGCAAAACGACATATAAAATGGGAGATCTTCGTGTCCATATTTTGAGTCGTGTGTGTCCATTTTACTTCCTCTCCTTCACATTCCCTCCAGTCAATTTCCCCTTCTCATCCCTTCATCTTTCCCCTATTCTCTGTCTCACTTTTGTTTCCCTTCCCTTTGAAATGGAAATTAACACCATGGTGGCAGAAATACTAAGTTGACCCAACCTGGACCAGGACTCAAGCTCACAGCCTGCCTGTTAAACCCCAAATGCTCCGTCCCAGTGCTTTCAATGAGCTTGCACTAGAATGTCCTTCTGCTTTTGTTTTAATCACCGATCGCTTGGCATGGGCCAGTCGCTTGAATAACGCAGTGCTGGGGAGGCCAGGGTGAAATGCTGAAGTCTTGAGTCAAGCTCCTTCTAGCAAATTAGAGGATGATAGGCCTTGGGTTCCTGCGGGCCACTGGTGGCTGCCCCTGGGAAGGGTCTCCGCCAGCACCTACCCCGTGGATGGGAGGAGATGAACTCTTTGCTGAGGGAGACTTTGCCGATGACGTCATCGTGCCTGCAATGAGACAAGAACAGGGACATGGGGGTCTGCCCGAGACCGTTGCTGCTCAGCCTGGAAGACAAAACGGCACTTTCAGCCCTCCTTTTCATGCCTTCAGCTCCAAAACGCAGCTCTTGATTGGCACTTGGCAGCCACAAGACACAGTAAGTCCAAAACCCTCCAGTGAGTTGGAAAACAAGCCCCTGCTCATGATAAGAGTGTTGAACCCAAACTGGGATGTCTCCCCAAATCCGGCCCTTTTGGTAACTCTGTCTCCACCTGCCGGGGAAAATTCGCCTTTGTTTTCACTGATCAGTAAGGGCTGATCAGGCAGCCAGGTTAACAGCATTGCAATCACCCTCATTTGCATGCCAAGACCCAGAATAATCCCATGATCATTATGTTAATACCCTGCAATCGATGCCTCTGCAGACCCCTCACCTTCTTCTGACTGTGATCCCCTAATTTCCTCATCAACTGCCCGGCTGCTGGGCCCACGTGACTCAGAATCTATCAAACACTCTGTGCATGTTCCAAGAGCCTGCAGTTGGCGGTGCAGAGCATGCTGCCCTAAGTAACTGCAGGGGGCCTGGGACTCTCTCCCATAAAAACATGCCAGGGTTCAAGGCGATTCAGTCTTCCCCGCGGGTCCCGGTGGGGAAGCCTGTGCGACCCCTTTGACTGGGCAGCTCATCTCTCCCAGCACCTCGTCATGGCGACAGGGACCGGGCAAGGCCATGACCCTCCTCCTCCCCTTCTTGGGCCCCTCCCTCTCTCCCAAAACATTCCTGCTCTCCTGGAAGCAGGGACCTTGTGGGCACGTCAAAGTCCTCTGCCTTGCCCTGCATTTCCAAAACTCCCATTGCTGCTTTGTCAAGGTCTCCTCCTTCAGAATCTAAGTCATGATGACCCTGGAAAGACCCCAGGGGTGGCGGTCCAGTTCACCCACTACACCCTGCCGCAAATGGAGCACCGCCAGCCTGACGGGCAGATGAACCCTCCAAAGGAATTGGACCCTCCACCGTGTGAGCTCGCTCGCTTTGGGGGTGCCGTGCAGGCCCATGTGGGACACGTGTCTCCGCTCTCAACAGTCCCACACCGTTGCTTCCCTCGGCCCATCGGTGGGGCCGGCCTTGGCTGGGATGGAAAGAGGGCAGGAGCAAGTCCCCAGCAGTGGGTTTTACTTGGGGGAAACTGTTACAGGCACATCTCTCTTCGGCACATTGCCCTATCTCTTTGGGATCGGTCCGTCACTAGCATGTTGCATTCAGTGCTGCACACAGCACACAGCCGGTGGTAGCTCCTTTAATTTACTCCTGTGTAATCTCTCATCTGGATCAGGACTACTCCTTACAGGCAATGGAGGTGCAAACTTCCCCAGCCAGTCACTCCTTTTCTTTAAATTCACCCATGGTTCTCTCTGTCTTTTTGCATCCACCAGGGTGGCAGAAAGAGAGGAGGCAACTTTAAAGAAAACAAGGGGCTGGGTGCAAAGATTCGAACCTTGAACCTTGAAGCCCAGGGTAGGTAGAACAAAGTCAGGGAAGCTTGTATGAGATAAATAGGTTTCAGACAAGGTAATACAGCAGGCTAGGAAAAGACAGAAGGACTTTTGCATAAAGGACAACTAAAGCAGGACCATGGATAGCGCAGTGTGAGCTTCTTCCCTACTAGAGTCATAGGAGAATGTTGTCTCAGCAACAAGCCAATGGCAACAGAACCCTTAAGTAGGAAGTCACATTGGGTGATGCAATCAAACTCCCCCTACATCTGGAACAGCTGGCTGCACTGTGGGTTAGTTTTTGCAACACAAAATAGTCAAGAAATGAGGTGATGATAGCGAAGGCATGACTTGTGGCAATGGGAGAGAGATCTTGATGGTTTTCCTTCCAGAAGAGCAGTCCCTGCCTTTGAGCCATCTTCCCTGACCAGGCTGGAGGTCATGACAGCATCCACCATCCAAGCATGGCTGGATTGTCAGATCCTCAGGGGAAGCCTTTCAGTCGGTCCTGCCAGCACTAGAGCCACCTTTGGAAGAAACAGACGCAAGGACAGGGGGACCTTTTGGCTGCTCAGAGGACTGGAACTACCTGCCAAACCAAAGGCAGGAGTCCAGCTATCTTGCTTCCCATGGTCCTTCCACCAGCAGGAAGAGGCTGCCCTATGTACTGAAGTGGGCTATTATGGGTGACTGTCATTTCTTTCTTTCTTTATTAGGGACAAACCGCTGGTCCATCCAGCCCAGTATCGTCCACACAGATTGGCAGCAGTTTTCTGGGAAGACTTTTCCTGCCCTATTTGAAGAGGCAAGACATCGAAAGGGGGAACTTCTGTAGGAGCTACAGCTCCTCCCAACTGATGTGCCTTAAATGTGTTGATGATAAATCTGCATTTCATATGCATGGGATTATTGTCAGCCACCCTGAGCCATATTTTTACTTGGAAAGGTGGGCTATAAATTGAATAAATCGATCAATAGGGGCAGCACAGTTGGAGAGTGATTTATGCTGAGAATCCTACCATCATCCTCATCATTTTATTTCTATATCACCCAATAGCTGAAGTTCTCCAGGCAGTTGACATTCAACCTGTCACAAAGAGCCCTAAATTCCCAGTACTCCTTTCAGAGGAAACCAACATCTTAGGTGAAGGTTGCGCCCCTGCAGTGCTCACTGGGAAAGTGGGGTGCAAGAGCTCAACGCTGCACCCCCTTTCACCCAACAAAGCACGCACTGTGCACACTGGGATTAACTGAAGGGCAGTACAAGCCGGGTTGCTCAATACCAGCAGCTTCTTTCCACATAATTCTCGTAGGCTTGCCCTGCCAAAAAGCAACATGACCTCCTCCTTGTTCAACAGGATTACTTCCCCAAGAAGCCCTCCAGCATGCGGAAAAAACACCTCCGCCTCTCCACCTGCCCAACAGAAACTATTCTCCTTGCCAGAAGATTAGAGAAGAGGATTAAACCAACTGCCTGACAGGGAACGGTCCTCTCAGACTGGCTGTCAGTCTTGCATCCAACGGCTGTCTGAACCCCACCGTCTCATGACAGGGATGGAACATTGTTGGGTTTTGCTTCCTTTAGATGCCCAAAGAAGCTGTCTTGCTCGGGGCACAGACAAAACTCCTGGAGAGGGCCATCACGCTAGGGAGAGTTGAAGGTAGAGGGAGACCAACTGGGAGATGGGCGGGCTCCATCAAGGAAGCCACAGCCTTGAGCTGACAAGAGCTGAGCAGGGCTGTCAAGGACAAGACAGTCTGGAGGACTTTCATCCATAGGATCGCCATAAGTTGCAGATGACTTGATGGCTCAGAACAACAACCAACAACAGAAGCCTGGGATTCTGCATCATGCATGTGGAGTTGATTCTCTCCATTCACTGAAGGCTTTTCTCGTACCTTCCTGTTCTTTCCACCGGGGCAGAAGCCAATGCCAGTTTTGAGCAGAGGACCCGTCCTAGCCGAACACTCCCCTGGAACGAGCTTATCCAGCCAGCGGAACCAGACTGCCACCATTTTAATTCCCCATAAAGCCCCTCGTGCAGTGCAGCTCCAGAGCATTGTGGGAAATCAAGATGGCTGCTCTCATTCGGCATTTTAAAAGCCCAGAGGGTGGCCAGCCAGCACAGACCACCTGAAAAGAAATTGCAGGAGAAGGGCAGAAACATCCAGGAAAGGCTTTGCTGGGGCGCTGGGAGCTGCATGGTGAGGTCAGGCCTGTTTGCCCCCGTGCCTCCTCTAGCGCAGGGGCTTGCTCTTTGCATGTATGGCCGTGTGTTCCATTTATCACAAAGGCCTTTATGAAAAGATATTTCTCAATAAACAAACATGATTATAAACAGCAGTAACAACTTCCTGTCGTATCCTAGGCTGGCCGGCCAGTTGCTTCCCTCCGTGCCTTCCTTACCCAATGGTGTCTTCATCAAGAACATAGAATGAGAGGTTGTGGAACCCCATCGGCAGGTGCAGGGTATATTCCTCCCCCCAGAAAGGGTTGAGGTTCTTCCACACAGTCGCAGTCCTGTGGAAGGGAAGCAAAGGAGGGGTTAACGCTGCACGAGTCTGCAGAAGGCCAGATTCTTCACCTTATGTACCTATTTTTTGGGGGATTTCTAACCTGCCCATTAGCCACATTGTACCAGGGTCCAGCCAATGCTTAACTGTCATGCCAGGGTTAACTCTGGGCCCATCACAGGGGCTGGGGCTGCACGGCCATCTCCAACTTTCATAAGACGAGAACGGGGGTTCATCCTATCAAATCCAGCCTGGGATGGGTGAGGATGGGGAGATGGGACTCACAAGCCCAGGGTTCTAGTCCCTGCTCAGCCATGACAATTTAGGACCAGTCACTGACTCGCAGCTGAACTGTCCTCACAGAGTTGTGAGGATGACACAGAGTAAAGAAGAATGACGTATGTGCCTCCTTGAAGGAGAAGTGGGAAATAAATGTAACAGAAGGAGAAAGAAACACATGCAACAGGAAAAGAAAGAAAGAAAGAAAGAAAGAAAGAAAACCAAAGAACGGCCAAAAGGAAGTACTTGACATCGCTCATAGCTGAATGGAAGGATTTGCCCCTGCGAGATTAAAGCTATCCAGGTTGGCTGCCAACTTGAATAGCTTCAAAAGGGGATTAGACAGATTCAGAAAGGATCAAGCTGTCCACGGCTGCTAGTTATGATGGCAGGATATCACCTCCCAGGAGAACATGAGACTGTGTTTATTGTGTCCCCGTGGCTCACGGCTGGCTGGAGGCCCAGCACAGTTCTTCCCCGGCTGTTATGCCCCGTTCCAGCTGCGGAAAGACTTTTCAAAAGGTCCAGACAACTCAGACGGGGGATGGAGTTTCCCTTCACTTTTGACACCAATTTGTCCTCTTGCTCAAGAATAATGAAGAAATGCAGAATTTCGGCATAGCAACGACTAAGCAACTTGACAGCTTGGAAGCAAAGGGTGCGCTTTCCATTCCGTGACCAAACATTTGTGTGAAAGGTGTGTTTTGGGTGAGGGCAGGGAATTTTCAGGCTTTTAAAAATGCAAATGCAAATACAGTTATTGTTCCAGGAGCATTATTATGAATTATTAGCATCATTTCCATACCACCCAGGTTCCCTGGGAGGTTAGCAATAATTAGTAAAGCACAATGGAACATAATCCAGACACCATAAAAACAGCATGGAATTCAATGCAAAATTTAAGCACAGAATTTAAAGCTCACTGAAGCGGCTGAGTGTGTTCTGTGAACTAGATGGGCACAGGCGTGGGACCCCAGACCCATAGTAGCCTTCAAGTGTCATTAAAGGCTTTGGGATAGAGGGGAATCTTAGCCTGGAACTGGGTCACCTTGTTCTGCAGTCTGGGGCCCCGACTGAGAAGCCCCTCTTCCATGGGGCCATCCACCCACTGCTGGAAGGGTGGGGCTGAGAGACAGTGGGCTACAACAGCCCTGCAGTGTAGGCCAGGGATATTATAGACTTGGGAAAGGCATCACCCCCAAGACCAGCTTCAGGAGTTTGAAGCAACAAATCATTCCCCTTGCAAAGCGGGGCTTGGGCTGCACCAAAGGCCGGTCTGCCTCAGTTCCCACCTCCCTCCGTCTCTCCCAAACCAGATGCAGATGTTGCCAGGGGACGCCGTCCCTTTCAGGTGAGTCCACAGTCTGCTGAGCTGCCAGGTGAAGGTTGCCAAGCAAACAGGAAATTATCTTGTTTGCATCTGCTACTTTAGTGCTCCTTCCTCTCCAGATCCAACACGGACGCCCTGAGTGAGGTCCAGACTGAGCCTGGGAGGGTTGTGACCATGGCTCAGGATCCGTTTGCCAAGGATCATGGGCTACAAGTCCCATGGGGCTCCGAACCAGGCACCTCTTCCCAAGAAATGCGGGGGGGGGGGGCAGTGGGGCATAAGGGTTAATGTTGGACTGGGACTCAGGAGTTCTGGGTTCATGTCCCCAGTAAGTTCAGACCACTGACAAACTCTCAGCGTAAGCTACTTCACAGGGTTGTTGAGAAGATAAAAAGGAGAGGAGGAAGCCCATGAGAACTGCCTTAGATGTTTCGCAAGAGGTTAAAAAGACAGGGGAAGGAGCAGTGTAGCATAGTGGTTAGAACATTAGACTGGAACTTGGGAGATCTGGGTGTAGTCCCCACTCAGCCATGAAGTTCACTAATGCTCAGCCTAGCCTACCTTGCAGGACTGCTGTGAGGATAAACTAGAGAGTCAGAAGAGGATTATGTAAACTTCCTTGAGTTCCTCGCAGGAAAAAGGATGGAATATAAATATAATCCATCCGTCAAGCATTCTCTTCCTGAGCTTCTCCTTTGGTCTTGCCAGTCCTGAAAGAGACTCGGGTAGCAGAAGGCATGGCTGCTGGACGACAAACACCCACCCATGAAAAAACAGGCAGCTGACTGAGCCTGAGGATCAACCACTTTAATTTCCCACCATGACTTTCAGCCATGGCACATCGGGGCATGGTGGGAAATTTAAATGGCTGCTGCAAGGCCCTGCCAAGCCACTGCTGGAGAGGTCTGAGCACCCGTGCCATCATCCTCTCACCCCGGCATAAGAGAAGGCCCACTGGGGGCCCTCTAGAACCTGCCCCGTCCTGCCAGGAAGCCACACCGGTGCATTTTGTAGCCATATTAAAGCTCTGCTGGTTTCACCAGAAAATAACAGAGAGCAACATTGGGCACTTCTGGCCTGAGCAAAGCTGGGCTGCCGGTCTGCATTCTGCATTTTTCTCTGTTTAAAATAAAACTTGGAAATGCATTTCTAAAGCAGAGTCTGTTAAGTTTGGGAGATGCTCTGAAACACTCATCTCTTCCTTGCCCAATCCCCCCCCCCCCACAAAAAAAAGATGTTGAGGACCCAACCTTGGTCGAGAACCCGAATGCCCTCAACACCAACCCTTCCTCCCCTGGTTAATCATCTATTTGCCCAAGGCTAAATCCTTACAGCTTGCTCCTCCTGTGCTCTTTAAGGCTCTTAAATGCTATTAACTTGTTCTTCAGCAAATATTTGAGGAGGGGCGAGATGAGAAGTGTGCGTCACAGCTGGGATGGCATTGCCCGAGGCTCACAGAATCCCGCCAATGTGCAGAGTAGGAAGTGCAGGACAAGGGCTCCTTATACCTCCTCTCAGAAGGCTGCTAAGCCAACGATCAGGGCCATGCTGCCAGTGAAGCTATCTTAGCCCCCATTTCCAAGATGGGAAAGTAGAGGCTGCAGGAATCACTGCCACAGAGACCGAGTGGGTTTGGATGATGCAAAAACCCATACTCCAGTGAGTTTGAGTGGGAATATGGGTTCTTGTGTGGCTTGAACCTAGCTGTGCTGAGAAACCATGGCTTGTTAGTCATGAACAGCCCACAAAGAAAACCCGCAGTTTATTGCTGGATTGTGCGCTGGTTGTGTTATCTTGTTGGCGTATGAGCTGGTTTGTTATTTTGGCTGGCTTAAGACATGCTTCAGCAACTACCCATGGTTCAACAGCACCCCAAACTCGACCCCCAACCCTAGTCACCTTACCGAAAGGAACAAGCAAGAGCTGGAATGTCATTGGTGTTCAGAATTATCCATATTTATTTTAAAACATTGGGGGTTGGGTCCAGATACAGGCTGCTTCTAGGCATGGCATTCTTGGAATTTTTGGCAGATTCAAATTGTAGCCTTCCTGAATTTTCCCAGTACTTCTTCCTTCTTGTTCTTACTAGAAAACTATCCACTAAGAAAGAGAACAGGAAATAACAGCATACACCCTTTGGACTACGAATTGTAGGGGGCCTCTGCATGGAAGTACCCTGAAATGAACAATAATGACTTAAATTAGTTATGATCACGTCTTCTTGATTTCAGCAGGATTGGATTCAGCCCTTTAAATGTAGGCTACCCATGTACCTCCTTACTGACCAAACATGAACACCACGTCTACCACTTGAATAATTACAGAACTGATTAATAAAAAGGAATGATAATTGCAGTATATGCACTCTTGCGCATGTTCAGGTGCTCTGTCATCCTTTGAATGCAACATAGGATTCCCAAAGATTCCGATGGCAGGGTAGAAAAATAATTTTTAAATTCTTTAAATTCCTAAGCAAAGTTGTAGATCTGGGTACATAACTCTTGTTTTACAAAATGTAATTGATGGTGTCACTAAGTATGGGTGTGAACGTTGGGCTTAAAGGAAGCAGACAGGAAAAAATGGACGAGTTTAAAATATGGTGCTGGAAGAGATTTTTCTGCATATCCTGGAGAGACGAATGATGAACTAGCAGGTCCTAGGCCAAACTAACAGCGCTTTCTTGGAAGCAAAAAGGACAGAACCTTGTGGGTTGTACATCTGGAAGGCTATCCCAGCTCTCAGCCAGGTGCAGCCCAGTTTCCAGCGCTCTCCAACGGCCACAGATCTGCCTGGGCAGCCTTTGCATTCATCATCCCCGTGGAAGTGCCTTCTGTCCTTGGCTCAGAGTTCTGCTGGAGTACCTCCCTGACAGACTTTGGAGAGCTGGCAAAGAGGAGCTGTCCCTAAGAGCCACCAGAGCAGCAGAAACAGAGTTTTGATCCAAGCACATTTTGTAACGATAGTCATGGGAAACTTCAAATACAACACCAAGAATGTAAGAATACCCCTTTTGCTTGGGTCTAACAAGTCATCCAGCCCGTGGATCTCCAACGTGGAGCTCATTCACACTGCTCTGCATGCAGGCATTTCTCTTGACACCCTCCAGACTCCCTGAAATTTCATCTCATTTCTTCGGAGTTCTTTAACACTCATTATTTTAACTGGGAAGTTGCAAAGCAACAGCCTGTCCTTCCAGGGCCGTCTTTGCCCAGCTTCAGAAGAACAATTTGGGGTTTCGGAATTCAGATGCCACATCGATCTTGTACTTGGATTCTCAATCAATGACTTGTCTTGTCTAGCGGATTCAGGCTGGTTCCTAGTTTGAAATACTGCCTGCTCACCAAGGCTGCTCCTTGTTACAGCAAGCAGAAACCAGCGTCAGTCAGAATGTGGTGCTATTCAATAGCAAACAGACCTGGACCGGAAGCACATTTTTTTTCCAAAATAAAAGCCTACTGCTTAGAACAGTTTTTGAAGAGGGTAAACAACATATTAGAGAAACAAAGAACAAATTAAACTGCATTTTTCCAAACTAAAACTTGCCAGGTTTGCAGTGCTGTTTATGGTTGACAGTGTGGATTATGTCTCATCCTGTGGCCCTGAGTCAGTCATTAGGGATAGACGGAAGGTAAGATTTGGAAGTCTTGGACCTCCAAGGTTTAACTTTCACTTACCTGGCCACGACTTCATTGTCAACTTTGATAATGCAATAAGGATCGCTGGTGCCGGACCTTTGGGGAACGAAAGAAACTTGGATAAGCGTTAAGTTATTTCCCTGCTGCCAGTACTGTCCGAGAAAACATAAAAAGCACCTGCAAATTTGCCCTCAACCCTTCCACAATCACACTGAGGACCCAGCTCTGCCCTTTGTGGTTGCAGAACATCAGGCAAGCCTGGAGCCAAATCTTCCCCCTAGATGGACAAGCACCCATCTTGGGCCCACGCACTTTCCTCCCCCATGCAGCACTCGGTGGCTCCCCCAGCTTTTCTGCAGTTTTCTCCCATTCTGAAAAGGTAAATGTTGCTGGCGGGAAAGATCTATACGCTCAAATATGCTGGCATTTCTGCTATTTTGCCCACACTCTGTTTGACATTGGCCCTCCAGCTGCCCCTGAAAACTTTTCTGAAACGTAATTTGGCCTGCATGCTGAAAGGAGTTCCCCACCCGGCAGGAATGGACCGGGTTTGGGGAGAAGACAGAAGGAAGCCCAGGTGGCATCTGTGAAGTGCGGGATTCTGCTGGCAAATGGGAGCGGCACAGTCAGAGAGAGGAACAATTGCAGAGGCAGCTGCCAATGAGATCTGCCGTTTGCCATCTGTAGAGTGAAAGTCCTTCGAACTGAATAGCCACCGTGACACCCTAGCACAGCAGCAGTCCCTGTTCCACCTGCCAGAGGTCCCTACTAGGCAGGGAAGGAAAAGCTTCTGCCCCAGACCCTGGAGAGAGGCTGCCTGTCAGTGCCAACCATACCAGGCTAGATGGATGAAGACTTGGACTGCCAAGCAGTTTCCTGTGTTCCCATGTGCAGGAACATTTCTGTGTTGCTCGGATCATGTCAGAAGCTCCACACCATGAGGAAGGTCCCAGAGCAAAGAACACTGCCCCCATTAGATTGAATGATCCAAAAGTCAATGTTAAATGTTTGCTATATTTTCAGGAGGCTAATTTGAGAGGCAGTGTGGTACAGTGCTTGGATTGTTAGACTGGGGACCCAGGAGATCTGGGTTCTAGTCCTTAAACCCTGGGAGACTCTGGACCAGGCACAGACTTGTAGCCCAGCCTACCTCACAGGGTTGTTGTTGTTGCAAGGATAAAATGGAACTATGTAAGATACCTTTTGTTCTTCACAAGATAATATAAATACAGGGGATATAAATGCAATGTAATAATAATGACAAAGACTTGGAAATGAGTTACTGCATGGTATTTTGTAGGGAGAACCAGGTTTATATTCATGACAGTTACCTTTGCCATTATTTTAATTCCTTGATTTATCCTGTGTTGAAACAAGCATCTATGGAACAATGTTTCCAAATAATGCTTTCTTATATGGATGGGAAGTATGCATATGTTCTCCGATTTTGACACCTTTGTATATCGAGTAGGAAGGGGGAAATAGATAATATTCTACACTGTGTATTTTGTGTACTGGCCCCAGGAAAAGATTTGCGTGTACCTCCACTCAAAGGACCGGCTGATAGAACAATACTTGTGCAAATGAATTCCGGATGTGGATCCTTATTAACTAATCAAGTAACTGTATTTGCTAGTGTTCCCACAAAGATTACAGCTAAGGGTGTAAAAGATAATGTTGTGGATTGTTTTGATCAGTGTGTTTAATTTTTCTCCCCTTTGGTTAAAAAAAAATCCTTTATTTGCTATATTCTAAAACCATCCGGTCACTGAAGTTCTCTGTGCAATGTTATTAAAAGCATAAAATGCAAACATTAAAAACAAACAATTCTGAGAATTTCTGATTGCATACAATAATACTGCCTTGGACACCTGCCCGAGGGTCTCTCCAAACCTGGCAACACCAACCTGCGTGGATTGAGTTCCTGCACAGATTGAGTTTCCTAACCGAATTCCAAATCCATTTGTTACAACAGGCCTTGCTTTGCACATGTCAGTAGCAGAAACAGTCCTGAATGCTACTTCTGAAAATTGCGGTCAGACAAAGCTTTTATTGTGCAAACCTTTTGCCTTGTTCACAGAGTCGTATGTAGTGTCCAGATTATGGTGCTTCCCCGTGTATCTCTCTTATTTATTTTTATTTTATTTATATCCTACCTTTTTCCTACAAAGGGCTCAAGGCAGCTTACATATCCTCCTCCATCTTCTCCCCACAACAGCAGCCCTGTGAGGTAGCTGAGAGTCTGTGACTGGCCCAAAGTCACCCAGCTGGCTCCATGGCTGAGCGGGGACTAGAACCCAGATCATCTGAGTCCCAGTCCCATGCTCTTAACCACTACACCACACTGGCTCTTGGATTTCCCTATTGCTTCCTTCATCTTTTTTCTTATCCCAGGAAATCCTTTAGGGCATGGAACAGGTCCAGGGGCTGAATGGTTCCCCCCTTCAGTTGGGGGTGTTGATCCTGCCCTCCAGTCGTCCCTAGAAGTCCAGCTTCTTCAGACTCCCCCTCCCTTTCTCCCCACCACCAATGGTTGAATAGCTTTTTGGCTTTGCTGCAATCCCCCCCCTCCATTCTAGTGGGTTGAAATGGCTCTCCTGAGGGTTACTTACTGGCCATTAAGATTTCTAACCAAAAGTATATTAATTCATTGATTTATTTATGCTTGATAGACCATCACAATAGCCACATGGCTCTCTGGACAGTTTCCACATTTAAAACTATCAATAAAACATCAAAAAAATCAATAACGAAACACCACGCCTGCGAGTATCTTGGTTCTGACCCCACCCATTTTGCAATGGGCCCTGCCTACCACTGGAGAGGGGCCCCTGAGACGTGCAATTTGGCCCCTGGTTGCAAGAGGTTCTGCACTCCTGCCTTCAGAGCAGAAGACAGGAGGGCGGCCTTCGGAGCGCTACGTTTGCAAGTGCACAGTGAGCCAGGCAGCCCATGAGAGCTGTTGCTGTGTTGGGATGGGGGGGCGGGGGGGGGGCTTCAAAGGAAAAGAAGCAGAGTCAGAGGACCAAAGCTGCCAAGGGAGAGAAGGGGTAGGTCCCCACCACTTCCCTTTCCTGAGGTTTGTCCGTTCAAAATACACTCTTTGCCAAAGCCATGGGAGAAATAATGAGCGCTCTGTTGTCTTTTCCCGTGGGGTAAAAAAACTCGTAGAAGATTTTGAGGGGACAAAGAGCGGGCATGCAAAGAATGAAGGCGGCCCCTCCACTCTCTTTTGCAGCTCTTCCCTTCCCAGTCTTAGCTCTGAAGAGGCTTTTCCTTTCTTTTTTAAGGCATAGAATGCCACACTGCAACAAACATTTCTGTAAGCCTGTAAGCCTTTGGGGTTCCCCCAAGACTGTGGATCATTTCCTGTTGTGCACCTTGGAGAATTAGCTGCCTCTTCGGATAGGATGCCCCATCTGCGTTGGCCCTCACTCAGAGAAGTAGGGAAGAGGTGCAAAAATGGCAGGTGCGTGGGAGAAAAGTAGTCAAGGGCTTTTCTACATGAAGCTTTTGACCTCTTTGCTGAGATTTCTGTTGCTGAATTCTTTACGGGGTTAAGATTGGATCCTTCCTACATTTACCCGTTTTTTCTTTGGCTTTCTCAGTGTCCCATTAGAAAACCATTAGGTGACACTGTGTATAATAGAACGGGGCAAAACATCAGGGTTCCAGGCCTCCATTTGCAAATAAAAACAGACATCCTGCAGGCTAAAAAAGCCATGGAAAAGGTTGGAAAGAACGGGAAAGGCCCTGGAGAAGGCAGTGTCCAGCTGAAAGAGAGGATGAATCACAAGCATGCAATCTGTGACTCATGTAGAAGCAAGTGAGATGCAGAAGAGAAGCAAGTGATGTTTGCTTGCATCAAAATCCTTCCCCAGCCTGGGGCCTTCCTGATGCGTTGGATAGCAACATCCAACCTGGGGATGCTGGGTCCTGTAGTCCAATGCCTCAGAGTAGCACCAAGTTGGGGAAAACCGCTGTAGAAGGCCTTAATCTACCAGGTTGTTGTTAATAATCCTAGTAAAGAGTCACAGAAGGTGCAAAATCCCAAAATATAACAGCTCTGTCTTGGGGTCATTTGATTCTGGCCTAATAATTTTAAGATCTGGAAGTTCACAAAAATTACAGGCGGCCACCTTGCAGCCTTTCCTGGCCTGGTGTCCACCAGGTGGTTTGCACCTGAAGTCCCATCCATCCAAGCCAACAGGGTTAACCATCAGGAATTCTGGGAGCTGCAGTCCAAAACTGCCCCACTGCATGAGCCACCTGATCCAGGCGTTTATTCTGATTTAAGGCTCTCTCGCTCCATTGCTTGATTCCATCCTTGCCTCCAGTGCATTTGTACCTCAGCTACAGCATAACCAAAGACATGCCAGGGTAGAAGTGAAACCCCACTAAGTTCAGGGGTGCTTATACCCATGTCCAGTCCTATGAGGGCGCAGCCGTAAGCACCGGATCAAACCATTGCCTTTCTCGTTGTCACGTCTTTGGGGTTTCATGCTCATTCTTCCTTTTCGGTGTTTTGCTCAGTGCAACCAAACTACTAGTTTCATGTTTCCTGTTGCTGCTGTGATTGTGCACAGGACCCCTCCCATTCTCCATTTTATCCTTTCCATAACAACAACCCTGCGAGGGAGGTTAGGCTAAGAGACAGTAACTGGCCCAGAGTCAGCCAGTAACAAACTGAGAACAGGCCTGGATCTCCTGAATCCCAAGCTGACACTTTAACTCTGGGCCACTGGCTCTCACAATGTTGGGTGTGAGAAGGGCAGTTGCTTTAAGTGTATATGCCCAAGGCCTCCTGATTGGGATGATGATGAGGAGGAAGAGGAGGAGGAGCAGCAGCAACAGCAGCAGCAGCAGAGGGAGGCCACAGAATATGGGCCAAGCCCAGACATTGAGATGAGAGGCTCTCTTCTCTCAAGGCCAGACTCCCAGGTGCTCAGGCAGCCTCTGAGAATAACCAAGATGTGCAGCTACTGGGAAGGGGCTCGGAACAAGGGGAGTTTCTCAGAGAAAGACGAGGCAGGCATGGCTCTTGACCCCGTGACCCAGTATCAGCAGAGGAAGGTGGCCCACTTGGAGGATGCGAGTGCACAGAGGAGAGGAGCTCATTCCCAAAAGGCTCTTCCTGAACGGATGGGGCACAAGCACACTCATAAGGAGAGCTCCTGGAAGTATATACTAAATCAATCTTCCACTCTGTGCATGCTCAGAGATTCCTTCTGGTTGGTCATGCTTCTGGAAAACGCTTCAGTCCATAAAGAACGTTTTGCAAGAAGGGGGGATTTTTTGCACGAAAGAAAGGTCTTGAATGTGTGAAGAGAGGAAACCTAGCTCGTGAACACAACGACCCTGTGGTGTATGTCAGACTAAGAGCAATGAATGGCCCTAAGTGGCGGCCGAGGGGGACTAGAACCGGCAACGCCTGTGTCCCAGGCTGTCCCTCCAGCCACTGTGCTAGGTGGGCCGCATGTAAAGCATCAGGGCTGAAGCAGGCGGCCCTTTCTCCCGGGCTCCTTGCTGCACACGTGGCTGAGTCCTTGCCGGCAGGTGTTGCGGCACGGCAGGTTACTGCCTCAGCCCCTCCTCCATTATTTATACATTAATATCAGCCCGGATTGTAACTCAATCGCTAATAATAGTAACTTGATTCAGCCTCCTGAGTGACAGCCGCACAAGCCAGGCAACGCCACATCCCTGTTCAAAAATAAACGACTGCTCTATAGGGATGATGATGATGAAGTTGATGATGATATCAACCAGTTTGTATAGCGTTCTCAAGTGGTCAGTGTCTTTCACATCTATTACCCAGTTATGACCCTGCACTTTTATTGGTGTTGGCTTAACTTTGGTTTGACATCCTGCAGCATTTACAACAGCCCTGTAAGGTAGGCCGGTATCGATTTTCCCCACCTGTCTTGCCAATGAGGGGCTTCACATGGTGAGTGAGCAGCGTTCCTGAGACCACCTGGCACATTCATGGCAGAGATGAGATTTGAGGCAGAGGCTTTCTGATCTGCAACTCGCCCTCCCTTTTTGCCGCTGTGAATGCAAGGTTGGGACTTTCTGGGGAGTTCTGGAGGACCCTGACTTTTCCCCATCCAGAGGAAATGCTTTGCCCTTGCTTCCCTGCAACCTGCTAACCATCCCGTGAACTCAGCAACACAAAGAGCTGCCGCATGGAAACAGCAACACGCCACAAGCCAGCTCCGACTCAAAGCCGTTTTCACACAACAGACTGGCGGCTGCATTTATTTCTTTATTAGATTTATATCTCATCTTTTCCTCCTTCAAGGAAGTCAAGACAGCTTCCATAACTCCCTTCCTCCTTTCAATCGCCTCCTCACACAAGATTTACACGGTTCAGAACCACAATACCCACTGGAGCGCCTCTCCCAGCCGCCATCCTCCCAGACTCTACCCTCGTCCTCCAGGGCTTTCCTCCAAGTGCCGCCCCCGAGGGAGGTGTGGGGGCGGCATCAAGGGGTGGGCTTCCTTGGTGGTGGCCCCCAGCTATGGAATAACTTCCCACTGTGGCCCAGCTGGCACCAAACTGGGCAAGGCCACCCTCTTGTCTAAGACCTGCTTGACCGGCCCGTGGCTTGAAGGGAACCACCAGGTGTTCGCAGAGTCCCCCTTTTTCTTCTTCCTCTGTTCATTTTGTCATTCCTTGTTATTACCTGTTTTCATTATCTATTTTAGCAGACTTACATTTGTCAATATTTTTTCTGATTTTACAATATTATTATTGTACTTTTATCATCCATTTTAGGGGCTGTGCAAACTACCCAGAGAGCTTGGCTTTGGGGCAGTATAGAAATGGAATTCATAATAATTCATAATAGCAACAACAGCCCTGTGAGGTAGGCTGGGCTGAGAGGCTGTGACTGGCCCAAAGTCACTCGGTGAGCTCCATGGCCGAGCGGGGACTCGAACCCAGGTTGCCTGAGTCCCAGGCCGCACACTTACCCATCACAACCCCCTGGTGTGTTAAAGCCAGACTATTTGTTCTGGCCCCATCCAAGATGTGAGTTTTCACTCCTCACAAAACTAAAGCACTGTCTCATGTTTCCAGCAGCAGCTGCAAAGACATCCTAAGTCAGGGCGGCCGAGAGATGTGGACAGACCTCTTCACGGAAGCGGTTCTGACTTTTGATTCCAAGCCATCGTCCTTTAAAACAGGGGACCTACCAGTGGACCCATAGCATCCCCCCAACTTAAAAGACACTTTGGGTGTTTTGTTTTAAACAAACACGAGGCTGCTGCATATCCAGAACGGAGCACTAAAAGGGTCCCACAGAGCTGGCAAACAACTACGCTTGACCCCTTCTTGCTATGGGGCACAAGAGGGCGGTCTACAGCTGTTGTTCAGAGGCCAGAATTTGCCCAGCCCAGCAAACTACCTCCGATGCTGTTCAGCAAGGCCCTTGGAGGAACTCATACAAACGGCACCAGGGATAGAAACATCCACCATCCCTTTTGCTCCCAAGTCCCATAATCAGAGCAATAAAATGTGGAAAGAAGGGTGCCTGTCCACCCCAAACGGACGGAAGCTGTTGCCTAGAGTGGGAGAGGATTGCGCCTTCCTCAGCTGGTCTATGCTGGGAGTGATCAAAATATGCACAGAACTGCACCCTTAACTTACGGTGACACCATCCCAAATCCCATAGCAATTAATTCCCTGGGCTATTTGTGCCCACACCACCCGGTTTGGTGCAGTCACATTGCCAAGTGTCCGCAGGATGATCTAAGGTCGAAAGAGCCCCTGCAGCTTATGCCAAGGACTTGTGCTAGCCAGCGGACTCCCAAAACCCTGTTTCTTCACCCAGCGGTCCTCAGTTCCTTCATCAGTATATCAGCCCCTGTCAATTCCAGAAGCACCAAACACCTGGTGAGCAAGGTAAACACATCTAAAGTTCTTTGGATCTTGACTGCTCCAAGATTTTTTCCCTAGTATAATATCAGAACGAGCGGGACATGATCAGCAAGGCATTCTAATTTTCCTTTCTGTCTTTTTCCTCCTATGGTATGAATATTCGAACATCTTGTCCAGCCCCGTGAGCAGCACTTAATAAATGCAGACTGCCACAGAAATGACCATAAAAGTTACTCTCAAAAGATCGTTAGATGCCACAACGCTTTCCATTCTCCAAGAGAAGCCCCCAGTTCTCCGATTTTGACTGTGTCCATCACATTTCTGCACTGCTTCTCTTTCAAAGAGTACAGGTTGCCTTTTCTCCAGTTTCATTCCCGCACAGCAACCCTGCAAAGTAGTAATAGTCCCCGTGGCTGATGTTGGGTCTGAACTCACCCTCCCCATCCCAAAGTCCAGTACTTTGCTCACTAGAGCACCCCCTGAGATGACAGAAGGTGCTGAATTTCCAGGAAGAAGCTTAAGGGGGAAGCTTGCAGCATCAAAGCAAACACCCATGGAATGCAGTATACAGTTTCCAGCAGGGGTCAGCCAAGTATTTCCAGGCAGACCACACATGCAACACCAACACCCATTAATGTATGAAAGTTTATGCAATAAGATTTGTTGTTCTTATATGCTGTCTTGGACTGATGGCAACCTTGTGAATGGAAGCTCTCCAAAATGTCCTATCCATGACAGCCCTGCTCAGCTCTTCTAAATTCAAGGCCTGGGTGGAACCCGTCCATCTCATATTTGGTCTTCCCTTTCACCTTCTACCTTCAACTTTCCCTGCCAGGATTGTCTTCTCCAGTGAGTCATGCCTTCTCATGCACCCAAAGGAGGGCAGCTTCAATTTTGTCATTTTCACTTCCAGGGAACACAAAAACAGCAAGATAACAATACTGGTTAGTCTTAAAGATGCATCAGATGCTTTTGCTGCGGCAGATGGAGGCAGCTACCCCACCAGGACTGGGGCCAAGTGGCTTTTAACTGGGCATGAAGCTGCTGACTTTGCCACAGGCACTTTTTAGACCGGAGGCGTGCTTTGTCTTATGAGTCCTCTTTAATGCAGCCCTGTATATTAACCTAGGAGGCAGCCTTGTAATATTGCTGGCACTGGCCGGCAGCTGCAGCTCTCCAGGGTTTCAGGCCAAAGTTTTTCCTACCCTAATGGGAGGTACAAGGGATCAAACCCAAGACCAAGCAGGTGTTCCAGCACACCAAGCTCTGACTGCTGAGTTATTTCTGCACTTGCCTGCAATTTCAAAGTTTTCCTAAAAGCGGACATTCTAGCCACTGAATATTTAGACTGCTTTCCATTGCTGCAAGAGGGCTCGATCCAGAAAGGAGACTTTCAGACGAATAGATAAAATCCACCCCCCCCAGCCCCCGTAGCCCCTGCCCACACCCAAAAGAAATGAGCTGCCCATGTCCCACGCTCAAGGAGCTTTCTATCTCGAGTCTGTCTCTGCTACAGAACATTTATTAATGCAGCAAATACGAATACTGGCTTTTCAACTGTGTGCTACAGCTAGATGCTGTTTTACTGTCATACGAATGCTTCCATTGGATCCTTCCAGCCTTTTATGCGCTGCTGCACGCCGCCCAGAGAGGGCTCCAGCGAGTGGGCCTTGTAGAGATGCTGCAAGGAAGCATCCCCATCCTTCAGTCTAGACCCGCGGTCCGGGAGTGGTCGTGGGAACGGGGACAGGCCGCCGCCCCGTCGGGTTTCCCGCTCCGCAGCGACCCGGGGGAGCGAGCGCGCCGGGCGGCTCCCCCGGGGGCGCGGACACGCGTCGGGGCTGCGGATCGGGCGGCGAAGCCAACTCACACGTCCTTGGCGGGCAGGTCCCTTCCCTCCACCACGCGGAAGTGCAGCGACGTGTGCTTGGCCATGCCGAGGCCGCGGGGAGGCCGGCGGGGTCGCTGGCGGCGAAGCTGCTGCGCGCCCGGCGATGCGCGGAGGTCCGCGGGGCTCGGCGCGCCGATCCTCGACGGCTGCGAAGCCGGGCCGCCTCCCTCCGCTGCCCGGGGAGGGGTCTGGGAGCCCAGGCTCCGCGAGCCGGGAAGGCTGCGAGCCGCCACGCGGGCGGGCGGCCGGGCGGGCGGGCGAACCGGTCCGCCCGGGTGGCGATCCGCGCGGCGCGCCCGCGCCTGCCCGCTCAGCCTCTCCAGCTGGCAGCTCCGCCGACCCTCATGCCACGCGGGCTCCGGCGCGTCTGCTGCGGCTACAGGTTGCCCGGCCCAAGCCGGTGCGCGGGGCTGCTCCGCCGCCTAGCGGCCGCGGGCCCGGCCTGCAGGGGCGCGGGAGGCGGGGACCCGTTTCGACGCGGGCGCCCCGCGCTTGCTGAACAGCCGCGCCGGAAGCGCAGCGCGCCGCTGGCTCTCCGTCCAGGAGCGGGACTCGGAAAGATCCGGGGCGCCGGCGCGCGGGACAGAAAGCGGGGGGAGGCACGCGCAATTCGCACGCGCTGATTTAAATATCTCCGAAGCCCCCAAGAAGCCTGTTTCCTAAGGCCATCCCGTTTGCAAAAGACCCCCGGACCGTTCTTTCAGCGAGTACCCACGGACGGTAGGGTGGTGGGGCAGAGGGCCTCGCCCAGAACTGGGACTCCAAATGGGAGGTTCAGGGCTCCAGTCCTCATGGGCCACTCGCTAGCACTGCCTCTGCCTGCCTAGACCTGAGCTCCAGCTTCCAGGGGTGGCCCAGACACTCCCAGGCCTGCGTCCGTCATGGGCTGGATCTGAAGACGGACATGGTCTGGCAGCTCCTGAGTTGGAGGGCGGGGGGGATCAGGGCAGGGGGGTTGTGGGCAAGGTACCCAGGGCAGGGCGGGGCGGGGCGGGGCGGGGCGGGGCAAGAATTCTGCCACCTTTTGCTCATGGTCCTTGCATGCCAAAGTTCTCAGAGGATCCCTCAGCAAGAAGTGGAGCAGCGCCAGTGTGAGAGCGCCAGTGAATCCACCCGCCTGAACTTTTAAGGAGCTATCCATGGTCCTGAACCCCATTGCCGAGTAGTTTCGGTGCTATGCATGGGCCCCTTAAAGTCCAGACTGAGAAGCCGGATGGCTACACTGGACCATTGACAATGAAGGTGAAACCCACTGCTGCTGGAATCTCCAGGCAGGGCTGGGAGAGACACCTGTTCATTGAGAGCTGAAGAAGAACCTCAAGGCCAGAGGTCCAAATTCCACCCCTGGGGGTTCTCGGATCCCCACAGCCCGGCCCCTCACCCCTGCCTCCAAGCACCAGTTGTTAGGTGGTTCCCCAGCTTCTGTGCAATTTTCTAAATTGTTGAAATGTGGTACGCATAAAACAAAGGGCTTGGAATGTAACTCCTATTACAACTGGAAGACCTCTTCTAAAAACATGTAAGAAGCACTTGAGCGAAATTCAGTATAATTAAACATGCACTGGGGCTTGGCCCCTTTGTCTGAGTGCAAAATGTGTCAGTGGAGCAAAGTTTACTGATCAGCTAAAAACTGATATCTTTGTAGTAATGAAAAAGCCCTCTTATTTATTGCTGGGGCATGTTGGAGAGCCAGTGTGGCACAGTGGTTAGAGAGTTGGACTGGGACTCGGGAGACCAGGGCTCTAATCCTGCTTGGCCATGAAGCATTCTGGGTGACTTTCTACCAGTTGGCAACTCTCGGTCTGACTTACCTTGCAGGGTTGTTGTAAGAATAAAATGGAGCAGAGGAGGAAGATTATGAAAGCTTCCTTGGGTTTCTTGCAAGAAAAAGGTGGAATTGAATATTGAATCTTGGTGCTGATTATGAATCCATGTTCTCTCACTGAGTTTTGGCCCATACATGCTTGGCTCTGTCCCAGCCTAAAAGTAGTATTGTTGCATATTTGAATTTGTGACTGGCGTTGTTTGGGCTATATCAACTTTGCTGAGTTTGCTGGATGGTAGAATGATCCTTTGATATCTACATGCAATTAAGCCTTCTCTGGGGGGGGGGGGTTTGGGGGGGGAATAAGGAAGCAGATTCCTGCAATTCTTCATGGAGACCCCTCCAAAGCACTGTTTAAAGGGATAAACTTGATTTGCATTAAGGCTTTTGAAACAGCAATGGGGAGCTAGAAAACAGAACTCCAGAAATGTAGAGGCTTGGAAGCAAAACCTTCCTCTCTCTCTTGTTCTCTTTCTCTTTCAAACTCCAGGTTTGTTAGGGTCCCCCAGCCCTGGAAACAAACACAGAAATGCTTTGAGCAACACTCCATCCACTTGTGGGAATCTCTGCCACAAGGTGTGGTGACGATCACTAGTTTAAACTTTGCATGCTTAAACAGGGAGTAAAATGCCCACAGCTCCCAATGTGGGGACTGGGACATAGGATCACACCCATTACCAAGGGTGAATTACAGAAATTCATAGAGGAGATGTCTACCCAAAGTTACTCACTGAGAGACCTAAATCACACCTCCAGATCTAGAACAGTTTATCTTTGAATACTGGTTGGGGCCAGGCAGAGAGTGCTTCTGCTTTCATGTCTAACCACAAGCTTTCTGAAGCATTAGTCTTGCTACTCTCAGAAGACAAACCCATGGGAGATGAATTATTGGGCTGGTGCGACACGGCTCTGCTATTTTGCAAACCAAATAATCTGCCAGTTGAGTCAGAAATAAAATCCAGATGTTCAACTGCACAGACCTTCCTTCCAGTGTAATTTGCAAGGGTAGAAAGGATTGGAAAAGCAAAGCTGGTGTTGCTCCAGGTTCTAAAGTAATCCTGCCCAGCTGTAAGACAGATGAAGTCTTACAGAAAGTTGAGTGTGGTATTTCCGCTGCTGTTAAGCAACACAGACTTATCCAGGTTTACCCTGCAGGGAATCCATAGGGTTAGTCCCATGAAGTGTTGGGAAGAGATTTCTTCACCAAACTGCAGTTCTCCAGAGAAGTAATACACTTTATTAATGTATTAATTATATTTATATCCCACCTTTGCTTTCCTTTCAAGGAACTCAAGGCAATTTACTCAAGTTTCCCTTTCCCACTCTTATCCTCACAATGAGAACCCTGTGCAGTAGGTTGGACTGAGGGTCTGGACCAGAGTCACCCAGTTGGTTCCATGGCTAGAACCCAGAGCTCCTGCGTTCCAGTCCCACACTCCTCATCACAATGCCACATGGGCTCTCACCTGTAGAACAGATATGCTTACTTGTTCTCTGAATGTCTTTGCAATGGAATCACATTGAAATTTGGAGTTGGAAGGGACCTTTGAGGCCATCTAGTCCAACTGGGGATCCCTGACTAATTGCTATCCAGACTAATGGCTGTCCAACGTCCAGCAAAGCTGCTGCCCGCCACCGCTTGAGACAGTCTACGGCCAAATAGCTCTTAAAGTCAGGTCCCTTCTCCTAATCTTCCCCCCCAGGTAGTTTTAATCCTAATCTCTGCTGAAGAGCAGTGGTGTAATAGACCCAGGGCTCCCAGGGTGAATGCACTGGGACCTTCTGATAGGCAGGGATGATGCCATGACTGGACACATTTCTCCAACTTCCCTGTTCCCTTTGAGCCAAACTGCAGTCCTCATTGAAAAATGGCGAAATGGATTTTGCCAGAAATTGCTGCGGGAGCTAATTCTGTTATCATGCAAAGTAGCTTGGAGCAGCTTGGTCCTCCATGAGCCATTAAGACCCATTTGCTGAACAGAAAACCTACAGAGGACCTTGGTACAATGCAAGGAGAGCGAAATCAACAGAGCTGAATGTCTGGATTCTCTTTGGAGGCATAGTCGTCATGATGAACAATCGCACTTCAAAATTTAGCACAATTCCACTGGGCAGCAAAGGAGAAGTTTGCACCACCTTTCCACGGCAGCCCTTCAGATAGTTGAAGAGGGCTATCAGATGTAGATCAAACTCTGCATGTTACTGATTCATTTCTCAAAGCTGCAATTCTATGCATGCGTAGACAGAAAATAGTCTCACAAATTCCCCTCTTTCCCCAGTCAGTTTTTCTACCTAAACATGTGCCTTAGGGGATTTAAGAAATAAGTATAACCGGCTGGTTTGGGCTCATTTTCACTGCTCTAGTCTGAGCTACAGCACTGGGGTTGAAACACAAAACCGTAATTAAAATACTGGCTCGGGCCAATGGTCCATCCAATCCAGCACTCAGAAAAGCAAGAACAGAAAAAAAACACAAACATGAAAATATATGCCTTGCAAGTTGGCCACGAATCTCCTGCTAGCAGGAATCTCACACTTGGGTGCATCTTCTAAAGTTTGGCACCCACCCACTGCAATTAAGAGCGCCATTAGCAAAGAGTGAGAAATGGATGCCAACAGAAAACAAAACACAGGGCGCAAAAACAAGATGTTAAGTACCTTGTTCCTTCCTCCCGCAAAGCATCCGAGAGCTAAATGTGGAGTCAAGTGCAAGCTTTTCGGTCCGCAGTTCTTCTTTCATAGCCCAACTGTGCTGTGGAGTCACAAACAGCTCGGCAGGTGGGCCACGCAGTGCAAAAGGCAGCCGCACCAGAATCAATTCCGGCTTCCCAAGAATCTCAGCTCTCAACAGGCCTCTTCCCCAACCTCATTGTGCTGTGCGTGGGGGAGGTGTGTGGACGTGGGCGCATGCATGAATGAATGTGAGAATTTATGTAATGTGAGAATGGATGTGCAGGTGTGTTTTCTGTGGGGGGGTGAGTTTGAGTGTGTGTGAGAGAGAGAGCGGAGGGAGGGGGAAAGTGTGAGTGTGAGGCGAGCTGATGCATTTCGCCTTGGAGTCCAGAGCCCCAGCAGGGCTTCTGTCCACCCCCAGCATGGGCCCAGGAGCTCATGTGGCTGAACAAGGTCTCCTCCCCGGACTTGTGGCCTCAAGAGCGGTTGTGTTTATTACTGTCTGCACCCACGCACATGCGAATGCATCTCATTGCAACGGATGGGAAAACATACCTTTCAACAAAGGCAAAAAGACTCCAGGCTCCTGCACACACCAGTGAGCCCGTGGTTGAGAGCACGGGACTGGGACTCAGGCAATCTGGGTTCCAGTCCCAGCTCAGCCATGGGGCCAACGGGGTGACTTTGGGCCAGTCACAGACTCTCAGCCCAACCTACCTCACAGGGTGGTTGTTGTGGGGATAAGATGGAGGGGGAGAATGATGTAAGCTGCCTTGAGCCCTTTGTAGGAAAAAGGCAGGATATAAATTGGAAAATAAATAAATACACAGACATGCAAAGCAGACAGTCAAGGTGTTTCTGCAAGTTAAAGCTGGTGTGGTCTGGTGTGGTGTGGTGTGGTGTGGTGTGGTGTGGTGAAGAGAGCATTGAAGAAGAGACCTGGAAGAGCTGGGTTCGAGTCCCACTTGGCCTGAAGCCCACAGGGTGACTTTAGGCCAGACACTCCCTCTCAGCTTAACCTACCTCGCAGGGTTGTTGCTGTGAGGGTAAAATGGAGCTATGCGAGCTGCCCAGGGGTCCTCACAAGAGGAAATAAGACAGGATGTACCTGCCATGTGAGAACAGGAAAGTGCAAGCTGGTTTGGTGTGGTTTTAGACTGTCAGACTGGAGAAGTAAGGGTAATGCCCACTCAGCCAAGGAGCTCACTAAGTTATTCTGGTCGGTTCCTGTTTCTCAAACTATCCTACTTCACAGGGTCGTTGTAAGGACTAAGAGGAATCGGAGCTGGTGGGAGACAACTATGTTCAACTGCCTACAGCAGGGGCTGCAAACCTCTTTCAGTCCTAGGGCCGTTTTCGAGAGGCGGGTGCGCCCAAAGGGACCGGGCCAAAATGGCAGCATGCCACCAGCATCCTTTTAGAACTGGAAGAACTGTGCGAAAGCTGGAAATCCACTCCATGACTGGCACTTGGGAAAAGGGGGGGGGGCATCTGCAGAGCCCCCGGAGGGACGGATCGGGCCTCTGGGCTTGAGTTCCCTACCCTTGCCCGGGGCGGGGGGGATTCAGGATCGCACCAATGGCTGAGGAAAGCGTCGTAAATCGATAACACCAGAAGGTGCTGAGCGAGAGACCGCGCCCGCTCTCAGCGTCTGCGCCGACGGGTCGAGGCTCGCACGCGCTCTCCTGGACGCGGTGGCCATGGCAACAGAACGTTGTGCTGGCCGTCTCCTTGGCAACGGGCGGGCGGGGCGCCCGCGGTTCCCGGGATGGGAGCAGTCCCGCCGGGGGCCCCTTGTCGCCTCCCGGCCTTTTGCTGCTGCGAAGCTCGGCCGGAGGAGGAGACGGTGGGACGAGCGCGCCGCGATGGCTTCGGACCTGGAGGAAAGAGTGCGCGCGGCTTTTAGGGACAAGCTGAGCCTGATGTGAGATTTGCGGATGAAGGGGGGGGGGCGAGGGGGGCCACCATCAGCTTAAGCGGTGGGGTACACCAAGCCGTGGGGAGGGAGTCCATCTTCTTTGCAAGTCTTTCAAAGACAAGCTTGCAAATTGACTTTCCTCTACTTGTTTATAAAAAAGTGAATAAAATTAGGGGAATAGGAACAAATAGGGGCACCTCCCCCCCCCCCCCGCACAGGCCCAGGGCACAGGCCTAGACACCACTTTCCTGTGGCTGCTGCCAGGCCTGCGTGGGGCAAGTTTATTTGGGGTCATGGACCAGAGGGTGGTGCAGCTGGGCCATTGTTGGCCTTGGATTTTGCGGAGTGGGTGGGGCTTAGATGGCCTTGTGTGTTCCTTGTAAGCCACAATTCCCATTTCTCTTCTTGTGGAGACTGACTTCCAGTGTTTGACAACATCTCTGCTTCTTCTGCTTACCACCCTGGAGATGCAGTAAAAAGAAATAGGAAACCAAACACCTCTGAGCATATGCAGTTTTGCATCTGAAGTCTTCGTAAGCCATAGTATCTTGAAGACTACAGGAACAATCACGTTTTCTTATTTTCTGCAATAGTAACATAAGAATAAGAATAACAGATGTTTGCTTCTGTGACCCCGATGATTGTTTGCCTGGGTGGTTGGTTGGCCTCTTTTTCCCAGGCCGTGGGGTGGCAGAGTTGCTCCGGGCAGGGGAACAGACGTGGGTTTGTGGAAGAGCACCAGGAAAAGTCCTCTGTTGGAGAGCCTGGAGAGCCACCATTTCTCCAACAACCAAGGTGGACAAATTGACCACTCAGTATAAGTGACGTTTCCCTTCTAGGTGCAGCTTCGCTCACTCACGTTTGCAGGTCTGGAGCTAATTCTTCACAGCCCGGGTTTTAGCCTCTTAGCGGATGGGAATGGGACTATCCCATTTTCAGGCTTTCCAGTAAATCTGTGTGTCCTGGGAAGTGTGCACAGGGCTGCATCACATCCAGGGGGCTTGTAAGGATCAGCCCAGGCGTGCAGTACACAATTGCCATGCAGTTTCCTTCCTAGCAGCAGTGAAGCTGTTCAGGATGAGAGCATGCTGTTCTTCTCCCACCGTCTCAATCGGTTAAAGACTGATTCTGCAGTGGACAATTGTCAAGCAAAAATCCCCCTTCCCAATGCACACACACATTGCGATAGGCACTGTCTTCAAATCAGCAGCCTCTTATCCATAAAGGAAAGCTCCTCTTTTAAGGCAGTGCTTGCACTCTTCATTTGTATAACTGTGTAGATGATTTTTTATTATTATTAGAAACATAGAAACAGAGCCAGTGAGAAGGGGTCTCCCGGGCCATCTAGTCTGACCCCCGGCTCCAGCCGGCTCCGCTCACAACATGCCCACCATGTGCATGTCTGAATTTGAGCTTATCCTTGAACACCCTCACCATTGGAGCTGCAACCACCTCCCGTGGAAGCCCATTCCATACCCTCGGGGTCCTAACTGTCAGGAAGGACCTTCTGGCATCCAAATTGAACCTTGGTTCCCTGAACTTTGCTCAGTTGGAGTGCGTCCTGCCCTCCTCTGTGGGGGAGAACAGGTCTCTCCCCACCCCCGTGTGACAGCCTCTCATGTCCCTTTATGTCACCAACAGATCCCCTCTGAGTCTCCTCTTCTCCAGGCTGAAGAGACCCAGTTCCCTCAGTCTCGCCTCATACAGCATCCCCTGCAAACCGGCCACCAACCTTGTGGCCCTGCACTGCACTGACTCCAACCTGGCTATATCCTTCCTGTAACAAGGGGCCCAAAACTGAGCACAATACTCTAGTTGTGGGCGCACCAGAGTTGTACAGAGTGGCAGTAATGCCTCTCTTGATCTAGAAGCCACACTTCTGGCTATGCAACCAAGGGTGGCGTTCGCCCTCTTGACCACCGCATCACACTGCTGACTCATGTTTAGCCTGCAGTCAACCAGCACCCCGAGGTCCCTTTCACAAGTGCTGCTCTCCAGCCACTTGTCACCTAACCTGTACTTAGGACAGCTATTCTTATGCCCCAAGTGCAAGACCTTGCACTTATCCACACTGAACGCCATCCTGTTGTCTCCTGCCCACTTCCATAGTCTGTCCAGATCCTTTTGCATCTGGAGTACCTGCTCCTCAGTTGTGTCCACTGCCCTGGTTTTAGTATCATCTGTGAATTTGATCAGCAGACTGTTCACCCCGTCTTCCATGTCATTGATGAAAAGATTAAGCAACATCAGCCCCAGGATAGGATAATAACAATTATTATTATTATGCCTGATTGACACGCTGTTTCTCATTTGATCCAAAGGTTTTTTTCCCTGGTGCATCAAATAAACAAATTGATTAGATGTTGTGCAGTGCCAGACTTAATGAGTTGTAGGTGCCAAGCACTTCATTAAGTCCTGGCATTGAAGACAAGTTTGACAGGCATGTGTGAGTTTGACACCGTTCCTTCTACCTGGTTTTGTTTTTCAGGAAAATCCCAGAGAAGGAAAATGACTTTTTGCCTTCTGCTTGTTTGCTGTTGGAGAAACAGAGAGAGCTGTCTATGGTAACCCAGGCGCTGCTGGCCCAGAAAGAGGTAATGAGGGCTGTCCCACCGGTCCTGTAGGTCATGCAGGGCAGGAGAGAGCGAGGGATGGTTGGAGCACGCTCAAGAACCAGCCAGAAAGCTGACCTCCACCAACTCACTCAAGATTCTCTGCACTCGTCTCTGTGCATCTCTGCCCAGCCAGGGATGCTGGACCAGGGCCTGGCCTCCGTCGGTCCTTCCAGAGTTTGCCAGATAGACACGGCCCTTTCCCCAGCCACCTGGTCTTTGCAAATCGCCACACACATTGCTTGTCTCCCCTCTTTTATCAGTTACAGTTTTCACCTTAACTGTGAACAGTAGCAAATTTAAGCACACCACATGTGAGTCAGCTTCTTTTCAGCCTTTCTGTTCACTCATGGTCTCTCTTCGGTTTGAGCAAGATTACTGGCTCAGGGTATCGTCATCATCCTAATAGATGGAGTTCAGCATGTCTCAGGTGGTCGTCAGGTATTCTCCCCAGTTATTAGCAAATTCAGTAAATAGATACCATATTCCATCAAAAGTGTCACTTTCTATTCAGCCTCTTTCTGCCTTCTTTAATGAGTTTCTCCATTTGTGCAAGGTCTCAAGTCTTCTTTTTCCATACAATAAGAGAAAATTCATTTGCTGATTTGCAGTTACCCCCCATGATGCAGGTGGCGCAGTGGTTTAAACCGCTGTGCTGCTGGGCTGGTTGATCAGAAGGTCGCCGGTCTGAATCTGCACAACGGGGTGAGCTCCCGTTGCTCCGTCCCAGCTCCTGCCAACCTTGCAGTTCAAAAGCCTGCAAACGCAAGTAGATGAAAAGGTACCGCTTCGGTGGGCAGGTCACAGCGTTCCGTGCACCTCGGTGTTTAGCCATGCTGGCCACATGACCACGGGGACTGCCCCCGAGAGTCAGGCATGGCTGGACTTCAATGTCAAGGGGAAAGATTTACTTTCACCTTTTTACCTATGACTAAACTGACTGCTGTCCAGAAAAGCAGCATGTCTAAGGGTATGGCCTGAAGGCACATACGGCATCCACCCTCTTGAAGCTAAGCAGGTCCGGGGCTGGCCTGAGCTTGGAGGGGAGACCACCTGGGCACTGCATGTGGCCACCTTGAATTCCACAGTGGGAGAAAGGTGGGGTATACCCATAATTAAGTGTGCACTCAACTTCGTATAAAGAGAGAGACATCCCAGTTTTTCAGATGACATCATATCTTGTGTGACCTCACTAGTGACGTCCTGGGCCCAAGCCCTTTGCACCAGTGGGAAATCCCACCACAGACAGAGGCTGGTGGAATTCCCTTTTCAATTAAAATAGCTCTGCATTAGTGGCAGTATTATACCATCTGTCTCTCATCGTCCCTACTTTTTTTCACATTCCTCATTTCCAAAAGGCTGAAATGCTCTGCTCTGCTCTGCTCTGCTCTGAGCAGTAACAGATTTAAGCTACAATATGCTCAGATATTTTTTTTAATTGACCCTGGCCCTTTGGATTTGCACTCTGCTCACCAAGTGGAATGCAGCCCTGGGAGCTTCTCTGAGACTGAATTCAGCCCTCAGGTTGGAAAGGGTTCAACTCTGTGGCCTACAGCGACTGGTGGAACGTCCTGAGTTTCCATTGGGTGGCTTCCCCAACCCTACCTGGAGAGGTGAGAGTTTATACCTGGGCCCATCTCTGTGCAACAGGTGTGTCCTACCAGTGAGCTGCAGCTCCTTTCAATGCAACTTTGCTGAAATCAAAAGAAACGAAGAATGCCACACTCCAAGAATCCACTAAGAACACATTGAAAAGGGAGAGTTTGGTTTAATACTGTTTAAGGCACAACTGCAATGGTAAAGCCTGCAGTAGCCAGCAGCCCTAAAGTCCATTCAAAGAAGATCATTAAAAGAACTCCTCTTCCTCCTCCTCTTCCTCCTCCAACCTTCTCTGGTTCTCTCCCAGGAATTTCAGGTGAAGATGGAGAACCTGCACCATCGAAGGCAGGAGCTGGAGCGCAAAGAGCAACAGTTGAAAGAGGCCATTCTGAAGTTTGACAAGTTCCTGAAGGTCTGGAAGCTAAAATCGTGCTGACAACTGCTTTCCAGGGCCAGGTTAGGGTTAGTCAAGTGGCAAAGTCAGAAAAGAGCTGAGGTCCCCAGGAAACCCTGCCTGACATTCACCTCTGGTCTTGTTTTGCTGCTGGATTTGAGTTAAACTTGGGTCCACTGCTCTCATGCTTCCACATGTTTGCATTTCTGTTCATAGACTTTAAAAGAATACTGTGCTTTATATAAATAGTGACGTGATGGCTGGATTTCGATTTGTTTCACTGTGATTTTAAGCATCCCCAAACTGCCCTGGGAAGGTGCTGAAAGGTGTGGCAGGAATCAGCTCCCACGATCTGTGGCTAGCCCTGGACTGAGCAGCGGGGTGCACGCAGCTGGCTGCCATTGTAGTTACCCACAGTGCCCTGGGCAGCACATCATGTTGGGAGAAGTAAAATGGCTCGTGGCACAGAATGGATTGGAGCAGATGCACCTGCTGCTGTGTCCACCTGCAGAAGGCAGGTCTGTGCAGACACACCCCATACATTAAGGTGCGTCTCAGAGGACACCTACCGAGCACTGGAGGAGGATGCAGCCTGTGGCTCTTCTGTTTCCCTCCTTGAATCAGAAATGCAGAATCTCCTTCCGCTCTTTGGGCCTGTTCTGAATCCACAGCCGGTCGGTTTCACTGGATGGCCTGCAACTTTTAGTGTTCGGCACTGTCAACCAGCATCCAGTTTCTGCCCGTGGGGTGGCTATTTTGGGTTCACAGGCAGCCAGGGCAGGAGGTTGGGTTCACAGGCAGCGATGCCCTGGCCTGACCCACAGCCCGCCTCTTGCAGGAGAACGATGCCAAGAAGAGCCGGGCGCTGCACAAGGCTGGCGAGGAGCAGCGGCAGGCGGCCCAGAGAGGGGCTGAGGCTGAGCGCCTTCGGCAGGAAATTGCCCAGCTGCTGGAGGTGAAGGAGAAGCTGCAGCTGCGCCTGGCCAACCACAAGATTTTCCCCATGTACCTGCAGCAGGTTGTAGAAAAATCAGAACAGGTGAGCGTTCAGGAGACAGAGCAAGGTGCTAAGAAGAAAATTCTGGTGCAGGGGTTTTTGGTGCAAGTCAAGGCCAGCCACCTGAACTTTTTGGCTGGTGGTCCAGATAGTCCAATGCTGCAACAAAACCCCCTAAAATGTACCTCCATTTAAAAAAAAAGATTTTTGGACTTGTTCTCTGAAAAGCAAAGCAGGGAGGCTGCTCTTGATATTTTTAAACCCTTAGTCTATTACTACAATTCCGTCATCCAAACTGGGGTTCCACTCTTCCCCAAGGCTTTATCCCAAGTATTTTTTTATTACCAACTAGACAAGTCTTCTTCATCATCATCAAACCCTAAACATAAGCAATATAATCTTTTCTTACACACATTGCTTATTGGAAGCAGGTTTACACCACTGATCAATCGAAAAGGCTTCTGCGACAGCTCGCCCAAGTTCAGTAAGAAATGAGACGGCTGCTGCAGACGATGATTTCAAAGGCACGGCACAAAAGGAAAGTGGGAGGAGGAGGGAAAAGGAAAACAAGCAAACTGAAGCATGCTTATGAGCTTGAAAAGAAACTGATTCTGCTAGAGGAGGGCCATCAGGGAATGGGCCCTGGTTTTGCTCTCTCTGCAGCCGTGCCTATTAATAATAAGGGTGACGGTGATATCAAGTTGGAAGGGGCGACTGAGGCCATCAAGCCCATTCCCCTGCTCAGTGCAGTGTTCCCACTTAAAGCTCGGCTGAGAGATGGTTGAGCAGCGACCTCCAGCGATCAAGGACTCGCCTCTTCCCTAGGCGGTTGGTTCTGGTGTCTGACGGAAAGGGTGGAGATTGTCCATCTCCAAATGTCTTTCCAAAGTCAGAGCTAAGACTCTGACTATCTCAGACACACCCAAAAATAAAATCCAATAAGTACAACCTTTAAAAGGAGCGGGTGTTCTTCAGTGTGTGTGTCTGAATTGGAAAAACCTACGTTGAGAAAGATGTGGATAAACTGGAACAAATCCAAGGAAGGAAAGAAACGATACTTGGTTGGAATGTGGTTAGAAGCCTGCAGGGGCTTCAGCAGGGGAAATAAATGGCCATAAACATGGGGCCATTACATTGCTCCGCAAATGAGGTCTGCCCGCTCGCCACACTTGCAAAGCCGGTTCTTGCACAGTGCAGCCTCCCGATTTTATCAGCTCGCTGCTCTCTAGATGGTTGCTGTGGAGATTCCCAGTGGCCAAATGCGGATGCATTTGCAGCTGTGTGTGATTGCCTACGAAGGGCTTTATTGAGCAGCGAGGAGCACACGGTTCATTAACTCCCTAAGAGGACAAGTCCACCTGCTGAAGAACTTCCAAGCTAGAATTTGATGCAGGAGGCGACAGGGGATGGGAAAGAAAAGGTCAGCTTTTCCTGTCCTCTCCATATTATTTCTTTCCGTATCTTATGTTGTGCAATAGCAAAAGCTCTCTGGGCACTTTGCAATAACTGAAGTGCAAACATGCAATAGAATACAAATACAATGTACAATCTGGAATATATGAAAGTGTGTAAAAAATGGAGAAGCCCCCCCCCCACCAATTTGCTGGAATTTGAGAAAACCACTGATAGAAATCCCACATCGAAGTCTTAGAAGTAGAGCGAAGTCTTACCCAAATGCCAGAAAGATAACTTCTGGAAGATTAAAAAGTGTGCCCTCCCCCACTGCCAGCTTAACCACACCGCTTAGGCCCCCAGAACTGAAGGAAGCAACTCAGTGATTGAGAAACCAAGAAGCCAATAACCAGATCATGACACCTTCTGAAGGAATGTGGAGGGGAGGAAAAGATAATTGGCTTGAAAGGAAGTGTGCTATTTCCTGTCTCATCCTCCCAGTAGTTTTATGAGATGGGGTCCTAGGGCAGGACGAAGTTAGAGAGGGGTAAAGCTGTAGTTATGAGCACACAGGGGTAATAGGTTAATGGATAATAACACACACACCCTGAACAGACAATGGGCTAATTATAAGGCACATGCAATGTATGTAGGTGTATGTAATGGGATGAGACAGGGAATATGAACGAGGCGGAGCGGGCTTTCCCCATCCATTGCCATAAACGAAGGAATTGCCTCACTCTGTTGGGAGTCTTGGCTGTTTAACTTGAGAAGTATTTTTGCAGCTTCTTGCATAACAGAACTGGCCCTGGAGAACTGGCCCTTGTGCTTTCTCCTGTCTTCATCTCATGCCCAGTTTCAAGAAGTCCCAGAGCTGATCGCCCGGTTCCAGGCCCTGTCGGCCACCCACGCAGCTCTGACCCAGAGAGAGCAAGTTGCCCGCGAAGCCCTGGAGGAGGAGCGCGCCAGCCTGCAGCAGTTCCTGGAGGAGAGCAGCAACGAGAGCTTGGAGCAGACCAACCGCGTGGCCGAGCTGCAGGCCCGGCTGGAGCAGGCGCAGACGAGGGCGCACGAACTGGTAAAGAGGGAGCTGCCCGGAGCAGGGCAGGTGGCTGGGCAAACCACGTGCCTTTAAACTGGATCCTAGATTGTGATCACACATTTCGGGTTTGGCATGCAATAAAAAGGTTCCACTGTTGCATGCAGAAACATGGTTCCAGTGTCGCATGCGCTGTAACAGTTTTAGGGTGGCTGTTTTTGAACAGATGTGAATCCCTGTGTCCTTCGTGCAGGAAGGGTGGTTACAAACTGGCAGCTAGCAGGGGTTTCACTGCAGAATTTCCAAGATTCATCAGTTGATTTCTGGCTACTAACTGCTCTGACCCCAGGACTGCAGTGGCAAGTTTTGGCATGTGGATGCTCATCTTAATAGTCTCCATAGCCATGCCGCTTAGGAAGGGCATAACATTGAGGAAGCTGCATAATTCAGCCAGATACGAAATGAAACTCAAATACTTTGGCCACCTAATGAGAAGGAAGGACTCCCTGGAGAAGAGCCTGATGCTGGGAACAATTGACGGCCAAAGGAGAAGGGGATGGCAGAGGATGAGGTGGCTGGATGGGGCCACTGAAGCAGTTGGTGTGAGCTTAGGTGGACTCGAGGGGATGGTGGAGGACGGGAGAACCTGGGGGAATGTTGTCCATGGGGTCGTGATGGGTCAGACACAAATACACAACTAACGTAATAATTCAGCTGACCAGTTCTAGCAGTTTCCATCTCACCAGGAGGACGTTTGCAAAAGTAGTGCTTACAGCAGATTCTCCACATCACCTCCGCAGTATTTTCCTCCGCAGGGAGCAATTTGGGGTTGCTCAGAGGATGCCTTCCTCCCAGGCTCCAATCAGGGTTGCAGCAAAGTTCAGAAGGAACGGGATGGCAGATTGTGTCAGCTTCTGCTGATAAGAGTGTGCAGGTGCTGCGTCTCTGCAAGCTGCCTGCACGACATCACGGACAATCTGTCTGGGTGGCACAGCCCTAAGATCCTACGATGCAGCAGAAGGGTTGGATGCTAAAGGGGACATTTCCCCCACCCTGCACTCCAATTGCCTACCTCCTATCCCTGCTACAGGAGTCAAGCTGGGTTTGTATCCAGAGCACAGCTGCTAGCAAGACGCTGGAACTTGGGCAGATCAAGCTGGCAACGCTGAACCTCTACCAGCTGGTTGCCAAGCAGAGGAAGCTGCCGGCTGGCGTGCCACAGGATGACACGGAAGCCCAACTCGATGCGGTCAGTATGGATGCGTTTGTTTGGAGACTTTTCATGTTATTTGTCAGCCAGAAAGGCTCCCCGAGCAACTTAGAATAAATGAAACATGACAGCCATTCTCACTGGTTTACCATCTCAAAAGACACAGCATGCGAGAAAAAGGGAGTGGGGAGGGCAGAGGAAAAATTCTGTGAGTAGAACTGATGGAATGGCTTTGTTTTCATTCTGTATAGCCTGTGAGGAGCAGTTGCTGGTGCTGCCAGTTGAAGGAGGAAGGGACCCCGAGGGAGCCCTGCCGCCCTGCATTGCTCCTTAAGCTCATTCTGTTGGAATGTCTCCTGGGATAATGGTAGATGTAGGTGCCCCTAGCAGGAGCACCAGAGCAGGGCAGGGCAGGGCTGTCTTTTGCCCTTTCCCTTTTTGTGTTCAATGATGAACCAAAGCAGGCAAATCCAAATTTTGCGCCCCCTGGTGGTTCTTCAAAGCACCAAAGCACTTGTGCAGGTGCGTTTCTGGTTTAGCTACTTAGGACCAGGAAGAGGCACCGCCTGCCCAGAGCCCTCCCCAGGCCACACCGTGGGGCACCTGCCACCACCCAGGCAGGTCCAAGGACCTCTGCCACCCTCCGGGCCGCTCTCATTCCTCACCCTCGTGCTCACCTTGGCAGCCACCTGCCTGCTTGGCCGCCATGGGGTCCCCTTCTCCTTGCTGCCTGGACCGGGGGAAGGGGCAGGCGAGCAAGGGGTTTGCGGGGGGGGGGAGGAGCAGGGGGTGGCCCCCGGCAGCTGCTGGCCCGACTTCTTGCCCACATGCCACCCAGGCAGACTCTCTGCCCAAACACCTCCCTCCCGATTTCTCCAGGTCCAGCTCTGCATCGTGGACTTAACTGACATCCTCGCCAGCTTCCGCAAGGGGGAGCCCTCCCCGGCTCGACAGCCGGAGCCGCCCACTGTGCCCCACGCCGAGGCAGGGCCCGGCTAGCCCTCCTCTGCCCCCCAGATGCTTCAGCGCCGCCTGCGATCTCCTGACAGGACCGCCCATGCCTGCACCAGCCTCTCCTCCCCACCTTTCAGCAGCATGTGGGGCTGAAGACCCACAGGATGGGGTCACAGATCCAACCATGGCAGCCTCTTTTCGCTTAAGTCATTATGGCCAGAAGTGAAGGCTTCGGAGAAATGTTTCAAGCTTTTCGGAGGGGGAGACACAGTGCCAAAGCCAGCTGGCACTTGGGGGAACAGGGGAGTGGTGTCCAGGCGCCGAAGTCCAACACCCCTGCAATTCCTCCTGGATATCAGACTGTGAACAGCAGAGCTGCTCCTTCCTATGTCCAGGGAGGCATTTTTCTATTTCCCCCCAGCCATTTTCCCTTTGGCTGTTCCTAACACTGAAGAAAAAAAACACATTCTCAAGACAGCTTAATTTTACCTCCGTTGCAGGGGCATGGCAGGGGATGGAAAAGGTTTGCAGGCCCTGCCGTTCTCCTCAGTTTTCCCTAGGACATAAAATAGCCTGTTGTCCACCTGAGCTTGCATTAGTCAGCCATTAAACTTCTGCAGGAGGTCTTTTTTCGCCCTTAAGGGATGTTTCTTTCCTCCTTGTTGGCAGTAGTTTTATTCCCGGATTTTGGTGGTTGGTTGATGATTGAAAGGATTTTGAAAGGGTTTTTTTTAGGGGAAGTTGAACCAAGTACTGTGCATCTCTCCTTCTCAAGGCCTGGAAGCTGCACCAGGAAGAGCTACGGAGCAGGACAGGTCCCCCCTCCCTCCCTCCCTCCCTCCCTCCCAATATATGCTTAAAATGCTGCATGATTTGCAGATGGCTACAAAAAATTCCACTATGTGAGCCGAGCTTGACTGAAACAGAGCACCTGAGGCGGGGATGTGAAATCCCAGATCAAATCTAGCACTGGGGGTTTGGCACACGTGTTCCACCCTTTGCTTGGCCCGTTTCAGCCCTTTTGCTTTAGGGCATTTGACTCCATTGAGGCTTCTGGCACCTGTAAAATTTCTCTGCACTTAAGCATGGACTAAGGGCAAACAAGCTGAGATTCAATGCAACCCCCCCCCCCCAAAATATCTGGGAACACTTTTGGTCAACAGAAGGCCTGACCTGACTGGCAGAACCTTTCTCGATTCGGTCACCCCCCCTGCCAAAAGATCAAGCTCTTTGCCTGGAGAGCAGTGCTGTCCTACACTTTCCCTAGCTCATCGAAATGGCATTTTTTCTACAACCAGAGAGCTACTGCAGAAGCTGCAGCTGTTCTAGAATCCATCCAGTCTGGCCACAGCGGCACGTGCATCCGTTATATCCGTGGGCCATGCACCCTTGAAGAGCATCCAGAAACGTCCACCGTGCAAGACGAGGCTGCAGGCGATGGCACAGCACTGGGATTCCACCGCTCTGACCCCAAGCACGTCCCCACCGGGTGGCAGCTGCATTTCCTGGGCTCAGTTCAAACCTTTTCCGTGCAAGGGGCACCTGGGAGCAGGTTTCGTTAGGAAGGAGGGTTGACAATTCCCAGCCCAGCCCAGCCGCTCAACCGAGAGTTGTAGCTGTTCCTGTCTAAAGGTTGAGCCCCGGATGGCTTAAAGAAACCCTCAGGGGGCCCGACCCCCGTCTTGCCCCTCTCCTGCTCAGAGAGGCCCTTTTGAAGACCGCTCTGCTTGCAGAAAGCCATGTGTCCGGCTCACCAGAAAGGCCCTTTGTCCTGAAAAGCACTCATCCTGCTCCCCCTGCCTTTGGGAAGGGGGCCAAGGCATCTTTTTAGCTGGCCTCCCCCCGCCCCCCGTTTTGTCACACCTTCTGCAGTTATGTAACACTGTATTACTTCCTTGCGTCTGAATTTTTGGAGATGTGCCTCAACTTGGACCTAGAATAAATGTGGCACATGGGAATGGTGCATTCTTGGGCTGGGTAGGCGACACTGTTGCCCAGATGGAGTCCAATGCAGTGCAACCAAGTATCAGCCCCCCAGACAAGCATGGTACTGAGCTAAACACCAGAGAGGCGGGACAGGTGGAGCTTGGAGGGAAGGGCTTGCCAGTCTCGCAAGCAAAGAGCCGCTTCAGACGCACGAGGAAGAAGCGCGACAGTCCAAATATGGTTTAATCTTTCCTTCTGGGACCAGAGTTTACCCAGTAAGCGAACGGCAGGTGGGTCCTGAAAGCTGGCACCGCGGCCTTGGCGGGATCTACATCCTCTTCCGCAGCTTGCCTTTCTTGGTGCTCCCACGCCCGAAGGCGGACCGGCGCAGCTCCTGGACGCGCTGGCGGTTGCGGGACTTCAGCCGCTTCAGCCCCCCGCTCTGCAGGAAGCGCTGCTTGGCCACCTTCCTGCGCGTCTTCAGAATCTGCTGCTTGGTTTTCAGCTCGGAACGGCCCGGCTGGGGGCCGCGGCTGCCCTGTGACGGTGCTCGGTGGGCACCTGGGAAGTAAAACAGAGCTGTGTTAGCAGAAGGGTCCCGTTGTTTGGCTGGATCCGTCCCAGCTGTCAAGAGAGAATGTCGCATGTTCTAGGTGGTATTACTGGTGCCTACGACCAGAGGTGTAGAACATGGTATCTACTCAGGATTTCAGCAGTCTGGCAACAGCTCCTTCATTTTTAAATTTTAAAAGAACAAGTTTCTAGGCCTCATGAGGTCCTTTTCCACCAGAAAGAAAACCTATCTGAACTCTGAAACAGAGAATCGGTACCTGAGTTTTGCTTTTTCTCTTCCCTGCCCATCCCTTTTCCTTTTGTGTCAGATTTTAGATTAAAAACCAGAGCACAGAAATTATTATGAATCTTTATATGCTGGCGTTCTTTTGCAGTGAAGAATGGAATAAAATACTGCGAATAGAATTAAATGTAAAAAGAATTCAGGCTCGAATCTTCAAATTATGCCAGTTCTGTGTCTGCAGCATGCGGTCTGGGAGGGCCTGTCTATCGCCTTTTCCCAGAGGCTTAGATCTGCTCCGATGGAGCGGGGAGGGGAAGAGCGAATGAATGCGGCTTTCGGCAATGCTCACCTCTGCCCTTCCGTGGCTTCCCACCTCGGCGCTCCCCTTCAGCCTCCGCTTCCGAGTCCTGCTCATCTATCTTGGTCTTCTTTTTCCATTTCTCGTAGCTACAGCAAGTGGGGTTAAGCAGTCCAACCTTTCCCGAGCAACCTCAGTATTCCGTCCATTATTCTGGACCTTCAGCAGCTGCCCCTCCGTCTTTCCCTCACAGCAAGAACCCTGCGAGGCGGGCAAGGCTGCAGGTCAGTGACCCAGCTGAGTGGGGAGAGGAGCCTGGATCACCCGCACCCTGATCTGGGACACTCCCCGCCAGGCCACGCGGGATGTTTCCCATCATGCCTTGCTCTCAGGCCCGAACCATGTCAGTGCCCAGTACAGAGCACGGGATAAAGACTGCAGGGATGCGGGTTCTAGTCCCCAGGTGGCCCTGAAGCTCACTGAGCGGCTTTGGGCCAGTCCCTGGCTCCCAGCCCGGCCTACCTGGCAGGGTTGTTGTAAGGATAAATTGGAGAGGAGGATTGTCATGCAGGAGTCGGAATGTGAAAATAGCCAAGAAATTATGCTTGCTCCCAAAGAGCTCATTCGGGGCCTTTTACTGTTCACTTAATTCCGCAGCTACTTGCTGAAAAGCATGCTGGGAAAGGATGGAGCCCGGGGGTCTCATGGGCTGTTGGCCACCCCAAGAAGCAGTGGGGATTCCCCGCATAAGGAAGCCTGGAGACTGCCTGGTTCATCCTGCTCCATGCAAGAGCTAAAGCCCTCGCTCAAACACCTCCAGCCCAGGGGGGGCCATTTACTTCTCTAAGAGATCCGTCCCATCATCCACCTGCTCTCTCTCTCCAGAGCCACTGTGGTGTAGTGGTTAGAGCACAGGACTGGGGCTCTGGGGCGATTTGGCTTCTGTTCCCCACTCAGCAGCTTTGGGCCAGCTGCTGACTCCAGCCAGTCCTACCTCACAGGGCTGTTGTGAAGATACAATGGGATGGAAAGGATTATATAAGCTGCTTTGAGTTCCTTGAAGGACAGGTGGGATGGAAAGCACCCGATCGACAAAAGATGCCGCAGTCTTAAATCCAATTGACCTTCAATCAAAGCAACGCTTAAAGCCCATTGGGCCTAAACCTGCGCAGGGGGCAGAAAAGAGCAGCCGCCCCCTTCGAAGGGCAGCTCTTCAGACGCGTGCACAGGGCAATCCTGCCCTTCCAGCCGCAGGGGTGCAGAACCTCTCACCCCGAGGGGCAGAGCAGCTCTTGGGGGCTGCCTCCCGGCGTCCAACACACCAGGCCAGTGCAGCTGAAAGCTCTCCCAAAGCCTGAGGAGCGAAGGGGAGCGAACTGCACAAACGCCGGGAAGCCACCCCGTGATGGGCAGCGCCGGAAAGCGCAGGCCCCGCTCTCCAGGGAGCGTGTGGTTCTGCGCCCCTGCTGTTTCGCGTGCCACTCCTCCCCAAGCGCCTTCCTTTCGCCCGTGCTCAAGCCCCGGCCGGGAGCTCCAGGGCCCCGCCTGCCCACTGCTGCCCCCGCTGGTGCAGGGCAGGGACTGAGAGGATACAGGTCTCCTCGGTAGGAGCTGCTGATGAGCACCCCGCTCTCGGTGCGGATCTTCTTCCTCTTCTCCTGCTGGCCCGTCTGCTCCACGAAGCGCTTCCTCTTCCGATCCCTGGAAGACAGTGAGAGGTCGGGGGGCTGATCTTCATTCCGGGGACACGGGCTATTCCCAGACTGAGGAAACGGCGATTCCTCTGATTCCCGTCCGTATTATTCCAAGGGGGTTACAGGTGGGAGAGGCGAGTGGAGCAGGGTCTCAGGAGATGGACACAAATCAACCAACTCTAAAGGCATTCAGCCCTGGCTGCCCATTGGAAGGACAGGCGCTAAAGCTTAAATACTTTGGCCACCTAATGAGAAGAAAGGGCGCGCTGGAGAAGACCCTGATGCCGGGAAGGACTGAGGGCAACAGGAGAAGGGGGCGGCAGGGCCTGAGATGGTTGGATGGGTTCACTGAAGCAACGAACACGAATTTGAGCAAACTCCGGGAGGCAGTGGAGGCCGGGGGGACTCGGCGCGCTTTTGTCGCGGAGAGTGGGACACGACAATTCAACAACACACTCATATCGCAGCTCTAATATTCTATGGAAGACTCGGCTTTGTCGGTTTTGCTTCCAGGGATCCGAGAGCCACTTTCCCATCTTTCTGTCGGTCCAGGGAATTTGCAAAGCATCACGCCCTGCTCACACCCATTTACTTCCTGTCTGCTTTCCTCCCTGCACAGCTTTCATGGTGGGAATGCCCTGGTGTGGGGCCTCTTGGCCTGGGTTCTCCAGCGAAGCTTCCTTCCACGGGACAATCTTTTCTGATTCCTTCACTGCTGCCCTTCCAAGTCCCAGCCTTCATCTAATCTCTAGGCTGCGGTCTATCGGACCTGCTCCTGGAGGCAAGGTACACAAAATCTTCCCCAGTTTCCATTTCTACCCATGCAAAACAGGCCAAATCCGGACCCTTCGGAGGGGACACCAACCATTTCAGGCGCTGCTTGTTCTTGTTCATGTTCTGGTTCTCGTCACCCATCAGATCGAGGACGGCGCTGGAAGCCTGCTGCTCAAAGGCACTTCCTTCTCCACCAACACAAAGCCTGGATATTGAACGAGGACAGGAAGTGGGAACCACGGCTGCCGGTGGGTTAGAAGTCAAACCATGTGCTCCTTGCCCCCAGCACTGCCTGCTCTGAAAGGCAGCCTAAACTCCGTGCCGTCAGAAGCAGAAGACTTTGTAAGTGGAAGGCAGGAATGTGAACCCGAGACCTTCTGTACTCAAGGGGGCACTGAATTAACATAGAAACAGAGCAAGTCAGAAGGGGCCTCCCGGGCCATCTAGTCTGACCCCTGGCACCAGCCGGCTCCGCTCATGACATGCCCACCATGTGGACGTCCAGCCTGTCCTTGAACACCCGCACCGATGGGGCCTCGACGACCTCTCGTGGAAGCCCATTCCACACCCTCGTTAAGGTCTCTCCCTTAAATAAAAGGCACTCTCTGCTCAGACTGGAGATATGGGTCCTCCACCAGCCCAACGCCCAATACATACCCGCGCTCAGAATCAAAATCTTTGGGCCGGTAAGGGACGTAGAACTCTTTATCCTGATGCTCCGACCAACTGCTCTTCTTCCTGGTACTCTCTCCTGCCTCGTGCCGCTTCCGTTTCCTTCCTACCACGCTGGAGAAGACATCCTGGGACACAGGAATTAAGAGGAGTTAGAGACCTCTAACCCTGCAGGAAGAGGTGCCCGTGTGAATTCAGTGACTCCCGAACCTGGGTGCTCCCAAGCTCACCCTGGGCTGCTAGGCACATGCCGGGACTCTCAAAGCAACACCACATGGCAGAACTTTATGGGTGAATGTCCCCGAAACCAGTGCCAGCCACAGAGCCCAGAGTAAAGGGTAAAGGCAAAATCCAGGCCAAGTTTCTAGACCATCTGATTTGGAACTGTGCAGACAAGGGACGGAGAGTCGGAGGCCCTTGGGGCTCTTTTACCAGAAACCCAAGACCCACCAACCAGAGAGTCGTGCAGAACGGAACAATGCTGAAGCCAGTAATTCATTTTGGAGGAAACGGATCTTGGGGTTCCCAGAAAAAGGAGCAGATTACTGATCCATGGTGAAGGCAGGACCAGGATGAAGCCCAGGCTTCCAGCCCTCGGAGAGCAGGCCTTCCATGCCTTACTGCCCTTTGGCTCTGCACCAGCAGTAAAATCAGTTGCAGTCATGCAAGTATGTGCCATTTGCATCGGGAGCGCAGGTCACAGGGTCCGACGTTCCCCGTCGCAGTGGCGCTCCCCACGGAACCTGTGCCGACCGTCGGCAGCCGTACCTGAATATGCTCCTCCGCCTCCGCTGCTTGTTCTTCGGTGGCGGCTGGTGCAGCTGGGCCTTGCGCCTTTGCCGCCGCCGCTGCAGCAGCGACGGACAGCCTTTCCTGCTGCTTCCTTTGGTGCCGGTCAATGAGCAGCCGGTCTCGGCTGCGTTTGGCACGCATGACATCGCTGGCCAGAGTTTTGTTGGTGGCGTTGATTTCGAAGATGGTCTAACACAAAACAGAAGTGCGTGAGCCATGCTGGCCAGCGGTGGCAGAATTGTAATTCTTTTTGTGTATATCTATATTTTTAAAAAATTTTCTTACCATAAACTAATACAGAAAAAAGAAAACATATATAAAACAAAGCAGACTAAAATAGACTAAAATGATCACAGCTGCCGAGGGAATTTTAAACAGATACAACCAATGCTTTCAAAGCTTTTATCCCTCCAAATTTATCGACCTCTCAGCACTCTATGGGAGTATAACCAAACGGGGATCATAGACAGTCTATGTTTCTTCATATCCTCTACTATTTTCCCCATCAGCAGAGAGGTACATTTTGACCTGCAGGCGTTCATTCAGAGTGTGCCTTCAAGGAGGATCCAAATATGCAGGCAAACTGTGTGGATCCACAGCAACAATCCCCTTCTAGTGGTGTTTGTCTTCACCCTTTTGTAAAGCTCTTATTCCTGGATCGAGGCCAAGCCATCCCCAAATACTTTACACTGCGGCAGAGAACAGGGTATCACTGCTGGAAAAGTTCCTTCCCCTTCGCTGCCCTGAGGACTGGCGTTCCTCTCAGAAGACAGGCCCATCAGCATCACCGATAAGAAGCAAGTCCCCGATTCCAGGACCCCACTGCTTTTCAAGGAAAGGTCAAGGTAAAGCCAGGCTCAGCGCCTGCAGGGGAAGCTGCCAGGGCTCCGCTACTCTGACGGCGCCCACAGCTGATATCCAGGGACATGCAATCGTTCTACTTTTAATGAAGAGCAGTTCATTCACTGTCAGAGCTGCACACAGGGTTTGTCTCGATCGTTTGTGGACTGAGGCCTAAACTCACTGTTCCTCTCACTGGGGGGCTGTTCGGACTCACGGGGGACTCCCAAATCAGGAGGCCTGGTTAAATTGGTGCAAAGACCATTTAAAGACTGAGGCTTAAAGGCTTGGCCGAGCCAAGACAGAGGGGAGTGGAAAGCGAGGCTCAGCTTGGCGGTTCGCCCCAGGCAGCCTTCCCATGAGGCTGAGATGAATAGGAAGGGCAGGTCTCCCTGGGAGCCCTTGGTGACACTTACCGCCTTGGAACGGTATGTTTTGATGCTGTCCACGAATTTTAGCCGCTCCATCTCGTCGTCCTCAAAACGCAAACCTCAAAAAGAAACGAAGCAAAGGAGTCACCTGTGTGACGCAGCTGCCAACAGCCTGGACTAGCTCTGAAGAGTCCGAGCTTCAGATTCTCAGACAGCCATGAAACTTGATCGAGCAAGTCTAGACATTTTAAGACATAATCCTGTGTTCAGACAGAAAAAAATCTGCGCTTATGGAAGGAGGCAGGCTTCTGTGAAAGCAGTTTCTCCTACCAATCCAAAGCGAGGCACGGCTGAGCAAAACGTGAACCACTGGCAAAAACCACAAAGGAGCCTTAAAAGCTGATACAAATATTTTGCCTCCAAACAGAAAACTCAGAAGTATGTAGAAAAAAATTATCTGCCCTGCCAGGGGCTTTTGGGGTCCAAGCGTGTGCTCGCTGCCACGTTTCCTACCATTCACAAGACTCTGTGTGGAGCAATATTCTCCTTTGAAGCCCCTCTTCTTGCTGCACAGGGAAGCAAGGGTCTTCGGGACAGCAGCACGGCCTATGAGCCAACCGCCCCCCCCACACTGCCTTTCCCTTGAACATCCAACCTTTGAGGGTTCCCTGACATTTGCGTGCTTCCTTCCCTCCTTTCTTAAAGCGTAAAATGCTTCTTCTAAGGCTCAGTTACTGGTAGTTTGAGTTGTAAGCTACAATACAAAGGTCATTCTTCCTGGGCCCCTCTGTTTTCGATCCTGGCCAAAACGGGAATGAGCTGTTCCCAAAAGGCTTGTGGGAAGGGCCTTCTCAGTGGTGATGCCCTTATGCTGGGAAGCTTTCCCAAGTACTCTTGGCTGCACAAGTGGGAAAAGCTAGGCGGCCTAGTGGTGGGAGTGGCTGGGACTTAAGAGGTCCAACTCCGAGTCCCCACTCAGCTATGAAGCTCTCTGAGTGATTTCGGGCCAATCAGTCACTCTCAGACTAACCTACCTCACAGGGCTGTTGTGGGGGAACATGGAGAGAAGGACCAGTAACCTACTTTTGGTTCTTCGCAAGGACAAATAAGGTAAGGGACATGCATGTTATGATAAACCTAAGAAATAGTGTGATTTGTCTCCGTTCTGCTTTTAATTCCTGCATTTTGGAAAGCAGGCTGTTTGGAGGGGGAACGGTTGGACCACCCCTACCTACACAAGGTGGTCCCAATCCAGAGTGGAGGTCTGTGTGCTTGAATTGCAATTAAACCATGGTCCACTGCATGCTATGGATGTAATCTGACCCTGGTGGTTCTGGGTCCCAAGACAGTTCCAGGACGGGGAATGAAGCTGACGGTCTTCGCTCCCCATCCCGGACCAATTCACAGCCGTCGCCCCCACGTTTCTGGACGAAGCTCACTCACTGAACAAGGGGTGAATGCCCACGAGGCTGAAGTCCATCTCCTTGACCCGCTTGATGGACTCTGGCGACGGGCCTGGCCGGGATTTCTGGTACTGCTTCTGGGCGTTGTCGGCGACGCGCCGGAGGTTCTGCAGCTCCAGCGAGCGCTCGTGGTCCGTCTGCAGCATGCTCTCCTCGTCGTCGATGACGCTCTGGGGCACGCGGCCGAACATGCCGTCTGTATCTGCAGTGGGGGATTGGGAGCGGTCAGGCTCCCGCGGGGGGCGATGCCATTCGAAAAGGGCCAGCAGGGAAAAGGCCCTCTTTGTGGCGATACCCTTCAGGCAGGAAGTTTTTAACTCTGACCTGCTTCCTTGGAAGTTATTTTTCTGCTGCGTTGGGATTTTCCTTTAAATTGCTGCTTTGACTTTGTTCTCTGAGAACACCGGTGTTGTTACCCATGATATTTAAAATCTTTAAATGTTTAACTGGAAGTTTAGCTTTTGGGGGACATGTTGACGTGTGTGGACGGATCGTTCAAGGCAGTAAAATTATCTGAGACATTCTTTGCCATTCTCAGAAGGAGATCCCTTGCAACGGTCATGGGCTCCGTTGCGGACTTCTCCAGGGAGGGTTGGGGGAATCCTGCCTGAAAACCCGAAGTTTGCTGCCAGTCTCGGCTGACAATACCTGCAAGGTGAGCCAGGTAAGGCTGGGCAGCTTCCTACAGAAGGATGACACAGCCTGGCTTCGGCACATCGCTGCATCAGGACCAAAGAGGCAAGGGGTCATGCCCAGAGGGGACAAGGACAGCTTCCCTCAGCAAGTACCAGTCGCCACCCATGACTGGATATGAGCATGCACAGGTTCAGCAACCTTCTGCACTTAGGAGAAAAATCCTATCTCAATCCCATAAGCCCCCAGACTTGGAGGTTTAGTGTCAGGAACTGGGTTCCCCCTTCTCTCGTTCAGCCAACAGACTGTTCTTTGGCAAAAGCTCTTTATTTCCAATGTACATCCAGCAATCTACAGCTGGCAGAGAGTCTCTGAGCATGCACAGAGCGGTTTGTTGAACCCCACCAAGGAACTATTTCCAACAGCCCTCCTTCTGAGTAAACCAGGACCCCCCCCCCCGGGAATCCTCTCTGGAGACAGGCAAGCCTCCGAGCGTGAAACGGGGCCCAGCATGGGCTAGCGCTTCCCTTCCGACACCATGCCATGGGGCCAGGGATTGGGCCCAGGCCCCTCCTGGCCCTTTCAAACCTTGTCAGCTTCCAAGGACTACCTGAACCCCTGGAGAAGGTGAGCTTGGAGTAAGCTCTTCCGCCTCCCTCACCTGCGGACCTCCTTTTCCCAGCCCTCCCGGCAGGCACCCGAGCGGCCCAGGGGGACCACCCAGAATGCTTGTTGCATTGCTCCGGATTGTGGGTGACCTACCTGCAGGCTTCTCGTGAGGACTGGCGAGGACAAGTGGCCGCCCGAGAAACAGGTGCAAGTCGAAAATGTAGGGGGTCTCGTCGGGCGCCACCAGGGAATAGGCCGTGCCGCTCCTCCCGGCCCGAGCCACTCTGCCTGCGTAGCGACAGGAGAGGAAATGTCAAACAAGCACAAATGTCTATTTACACCTGAACCTGAAGAGGGCTGACAAAATGAACAAGAGGGAGGAGAACAGGAAGTCGCAGATGGGCAAGTCCGGCTGCCCTATTATAGGAGCAATTCCTCTTTCCCACTGCTGGACCCCCCACCCAAGTGGCCACCAATGCCAGGCACCCAGGGCTCGCCCCATACAGACAGGCACGTGATTCAACTCCCCCGGTGGCGTTACCTGGATGGAGACCAGATTTCCCCCCCACGGGCTTGAGGCTCTCCATCCCTGGAGCTGCATCAGGTAACTCTGGGCTGGATGCACTAGAGCTCATGGGCAGGCAGGAGGCAGCTTCACCCGTCAGGCTGCGCAAGGTGCCGGACCTCAAGAACTCACCTACGCGATGCAGGAAGAGCTTGGACTTGGCGGGGAAGCTGTAGTTGATCACGTTGTCCAGCAGGGGGATGTCGATGCCGCGGGCGGCCAGGTCGGTGACGAGGAGCACCGAGCACTTGCCGTGGGTGAACTTGCCGATGTTGATCTTGCGGGCCGTCTGGTCCAGAGAGCTGTAGACGTGCGTGCAGTTCACGCCCTGCGACGTCAACAGCTGCAGAAGCAACGAGGAACGAGGCAGGCTGAGCTTCGCGACAGAGCAGCCCTGCGGGATCTCCCGCCACGGGGTCCAAGCAACCGGACTAAACAAGGACTATCGCCTCTGGCATTGGACTTCAGCAAGCCACGAGAAGGGGAAATTCAGCTCCCTACGACATGGCATAAGACTGAACCAGGAACGTAGGTTTTTCCTTCTCTCCTCTATGTCACTTCCCGCCACTCCACAATTCTTCCTCCTGCCCCAGTTTCTAGTCCTCATGACTACACAAAGGGAGAAAAACCCTGACAAGTACTCTCTTCCAATCCTTAAAAAGGGTGCAACATGGAGTGGTTTATCTTTTATTATTTGTGTATTTCGTGTTTCACCCAGTGCAGGCTGCCAGGAAGGAGGGGCGTGGGCTGGCCCCCCCCACCCCGCAGTTGCTCACCTCTGCTGAAAACCTGAGGGTGCACGTGAAAGACTGAGAGAAGAAAGAGGAGGGAAAAGGGTGGGCCCTTTGGGAGAATCTGACATGGTGAACAGGGCAGGGTGATCTGGGAGGGGCCCAGCCGCAAGGCCCCCCGCCCTTCCCGCCTACCTCCTTCAGATACTCGGTGTGGTGCTTGGTGGCGACGAAGACGATCGTCTGCTCCTGGGGTTTGACCACCGTCCTCAGCAGGTGCAGCAGCAGGGCCGGCTTGTCATCGGCCCGAACGTGGAAGAAGGAAAGCTGGGGAAGGGAAGGCACGTGCGTGGGGCTCCGCAGCTGGCTGGGGGATGCCGGGAGCTGCTCGAGGCGTCCAGGCCTGAACAACCAGCTGATCGCCCCCTTGCTGGCCCGGTCGCTGTCTCTGTACTCCCAGCCTGGGAGGGCTCCAGGTCCCCTGCGGCTGTCAGGGAAGCTGAAGCATTGCGGTGCCCCCCACCCCGCAAGAGGGAGCTGGAAGCCAAATCCACAATGCGAGAAGCGGGGGCTGCCTTCCCGCCCACCGCCCATCACCCCGAATGGCCCGAAGGCGTGAGCAGTTTCTCCCACCTTGAGTTGCTCGCTCAGCTTGGACTCCACGTCCAGACGGACCAGCACCGGCTCCGTAAGGCCTGGGGAAGGAAGCCCATCCTGCCCTCGGCGTCAGCGTTCAGGGTGGGGGGGAGGGACGGGATTTCCCCCTTTCACAGTGGGGGACAATTTCAGGAAAGGTGAGGGGCCACCACCCAGCCAGCAGCGGCTGGCTCCTTACCAGCTCGGGCGAACTCCACAAGCAGTTTTGGCAGGGTGGCGGAGAAGAGCACCGTCTGGCGGTTCTCGGGCAGCCGCGAAAGGATCTCCTTCAGCTGCTCCGCAAAGCCCATCTCAAACAGCCTGGCAGGGAAGCGGAAGACGACGATTGGAGGGGAGGAAGGGGTTGCGTGGCCACCTCTTCAGGAGGTCTTCGCCTGTCAGCTGCAGCTGGGAGGTTTGGACTACAACTCCCATCAGCCCCAGCCCACACAGCCTATAGTAATATCTTGCTTACTCCCAGTGACTGGGGCTCAAGGCAGTTCACAACACTAAAAACGTATACAATGAAAACTGATTCAGAGAAACAGTTTGAAATAGAATTGAATCAGTTCAGCATTACAATTTAACAAAATACCCAAATTAAAAACGATCAGGAGTAAAACCTCTCCAATGCAAACTCACGAGCCCTGAGCGTTCCCAAATGCCTTCTGGCTCAAGAAGGGCTTGGCCCGCTTTCGGATACATAACGGGAAAGGTGCCGCGCAGGCAGAGAATCCTGGATCTCCAGGGAGGCCCCCAAGGCGGGCCTCTCCCACGGGCCCTCCAAGCACGGCTGCGAGGATGCCGGGAGCAAGAGAAGGGCCCTCCCAGCAGACCTTGGCACTGACGAGCTCTTACAGGAGCTGACCGTCTTTCAGGTAGCCTGGACCGAGCCACAGAGGGCCTTCTAGGTCAACACCGAGAACCCCCAGGAGTTGTCCTTTCCTCGCCCCACAAGCGGCTGATTCACCTGCACCCTGCTCGGGCCCAGGCAATGACAGTGCTGAAGAGGTGGTGGAGAAGAGATGCCACGGCCACCTGCCCAGCAAACACGTGGCGGGAAGGAAGAATAATGGGGCAAAGGGCCAGAACAGCTGAGCACAATTGCAGGGAGGAGAAAGACCCACTGAGGGCTCCCACACCGGGAGCTGGCGCTGAATCCAGGAATGCCGCTTGCCACGCACACCGACCACCTCTAGAGTCAACTTGAGACCATCTAACTAAAGGGGCAGCGCAGCGGGGGGGGGGGAAGAGCCCCCGAGCACAACCGCAGTGCTCCGAGAAATGCCCGCGGTTGATGGCAAGGCTACAAGCAGCCTGTGAGCCGCCCCGAGGCTTCGGCAAATGGGGCGGCATAGAAATGTTTTAAATAAATAAAATAAAATAAATAAGAAGAGTTGCCACAGGGGTGACCCAGGAGGCACTGCCAGCGGGCAACCAGCAAATCCAGAACTCATCTGGCTATTAAAAAAAAATAAAGAGAGGCAGGACTATGCAGGGCGAGAGAAATCCTGCAAGGATTTCTCTGATTCATGCAATGCAGGCTGGGTAATCTTGGCACGGAGGTTTCTCTCCCTGCCCCAAGCAGAAAGAATATGCCAACTGATAACAAAAGGTACAAATACCCCCATCCTCTGCCCACAAGCACGGAAGAACCAGAGCGACTTCTCCCGGTCCCCTTTGGGTCCCCTTTGCCAGAATGCAGCTCCCCAAGAAGTCAAGAGCAACTCCGGTAGCCAAACACACCTGTCCGCCTCATCAAAGACCACATATTCCACGCTCTGCAGCTTAAGCTTCATTTCCACGGCCACGTGCACCAGCCGGCCAGGAGTGGCGATGATTCTGGGGGGATAGCACAGGGGGAAGGGGTCGGGCACAACAACTCTTGCGGCAAGGAGAAGAGGACGCTCCCCTCAGCTGCCTTCTGACAAGGGGCATGAGGCGAAGCGGGCGATCCAACCGCCACAAGGGACTGGTTCTCACTGAGATTATGACCCCTCGGACTGCTGCCACTTCACACTGAACGACTGAATGCTCTGACACACACAGGCAAAATTCGCTCTCTGCACATAGTAAACTAGACTTTCAGGAAGAATGGAACCTTTTCCCTGTCGTGCTAGCTTTCAGCATGGGGGATACCATCATCATCATCATTTCTTCCTCTCCCTCTCCCCCTCCTCGTTGTTGTTGTTGAACATCACTGTTCCTATTTGCCCTAACCCACAATCTTTCAGCACCCAATAAAGGTGCATTTCTCTGGGAAAGGACTAAGTCAATGTCTCTTCTAAGCGAAATGTCAGGATGGCCTCAGGCGCTGCTCGAGGGACCTGTTCATAGACTGGTCCTGCATGCAGCTTGTCCGTTACGGACCAGCAGGAACTCGCCTTCGAAAGAGCTTTAAGCCCAGTTCTTTGTCATATATGCACACGTGTGAACAACGTATCTGTACGTGTGTTGAACAAGCCCAAGGGGCTGAGGCAGCCCAGTGAGTTCTACCCAAGAGGGGGCTTCAAACAGGCCCCTCCCTGGCTCCTGGAGCAAGGCGGAGAGTCAGTGGAGAGTCCCCCACCCCTGGGCAGCCCACCCAAGCCTCAGGGCTTCCCTGGATCACCCTTGCACTTACATGTCAGGGTTTTCATGCAGGGCTGCAAACTGGTCTTCCATCCTGGAAGAGAAGGGGACATTTCCAGTCATGGGGGCTGGAGAAAACACCTCTTTTCCCAGCAACCTCAAACTCAGCCACCCTCATTTTTCTGGCACTTCAGAGCTTTCTATAGGTCCAGAGATGAGCAAACGGGGTCTCCAGCGCAACTGGTTTTCCTGGTTACTCCTGCCCAGCCCCTCTTCCTTGTGCCCCCTGAAGTGCTGCCCCCGGACATAAAGCAAGGGGGCAGGTAGGACGGGGAATTTATGTGGCTGCTGGGGGGGAGATATCAAAAGAAGTTGGAGGGGTTGCCAAGTAGAGGAGCCCTTCTGCTCACCCAAGACCCTCTTGGATCCAAGCCTGTATATCTAGGAAAGACAGTGTGGTGTAGTGGTTAGCACTGAACCAGAAGTTGGCGATTGGGTTCTAGTCCTGGCTTGTCCATGAAACTCACTGGGCAGCTTTGGTCCAGGAAGAGACGGTCTGCCTAATCTGCCTCACAAAGATGTTGTACGGATAAAACGAAGAGACGATTAGCTGGGAAAGATGGGACTGCCTGGGGAAGATGGGACTGCCATCTCAATAAATTTGCAGGGTGGCTGGGGGCAAATTGCCCTGGAGGAGGCGGGACTCCCCTTCCCATCAGCCCCTGCCAGCGATCAAGAACAAGAGGGCCTATGTTTTCACAACATTCGGAAGGCTAATCAGGTTTCCCATCCTTGCTGCAAGTGACGACGGCACCATTCAGACATGCCAGGGGCACAAAACTTACTTGTCTCCTCCAAGGATGAGGGCTGTTTGCAAGCCAGCAAATCGGCCAAGCTGTCGGGTGAAACAGAGCAGAGTTGAACACTGGCACTCCAGTGAAGCTGGCATTAAGTCCTGAGCGGTGCCCCATCTCCCACGAATCCAAAGCGAGACAGAGGCCCAATCAAGCGCCACGCCGCTCGCTCCCAGCCGCCAGAAGCTTTCCCCGTTCCCCTCCCCTAATATCCATTTTGCCGCAATTGTGCGTTAGGCAGTGCCGATCTGCTCCCAACAGAAGGAGCAGGTGCAAGGCCAAAACCTTGTGGCGGGTTGTTCCACCGGTCAAATGCACACCCCCCGGGGCTCCTCCAGCTGCTTTATCTTCGCTCTACCTCCTTGGCGAACTTGAGGGTTTGCAGGGCCAGCTCCCGCGTGGGGGACAGGATAAGGGCCCGCGCGCCGGTCTTGGCACTGTGCGCCTTCAGCTTCTCAAACATGGGGATGAGGAAGCAGGCCGTCTTCCCGCTCCCGGTCCTCGCCATCGCAACCACGTCCTTGCCGTCCAGGATCACAGGAATTGTCTGTGAAAACCCACCAATGGCACATCAAGAGGAGAAAATCTACCCACGGGCCGTAATAGCTTTTAACTTGGAGGATGAGTTCAGCTCTGTGTGACAGAGCTGGGAAAAAGGCAGAGCTCCAGATGTTTTGGCTTCACTTCCCAGAAGCCCTTGCCAGCAAGGCCCGTGCTCAAGAATGCTGGGAGTTGAAGTCTAAACCACCTGAAGATCTATTTTCTGCCAATCTTGCCTTATCCTCCCTGAAAAAGCTTCAACCTTCAGCATGCTACAGCCAGCAAAAAAGTTGCAGGATCTTTTCAGTCTAAGTATGCCAAAGGCTGCACCCTAAAAGGTTGAAATGCCTAAGGGTTAGTTACTGGCAGTGGACTAAAATATGCCAGGGCTTTGCTCTTGCCCCCCTTTCCTTCAGCACCATCCCTCTCTGGAAAGCAGTTTCCAAGAGATTCTCCAAAATGGAATTTAGCCCTCAGACCCAAGAAAGGTCTGTACCTCTGTGTTAAGCAGTAAACAAATGAATCAAATGGTTTTAATCTAAATAAAACTTGTCCGGAAAACAGTGCTTGTGAAGAAGAAAGCAATGCATTAGTTGAGACAAACTGATGCAGGGGGTGGGGGGGCTTCCTGTGTTCTTACCTTCCTCTGAATGGGGGTCGGTATTTTGTATCCTTTCTTCATAATTCCTTTGAAAATGGGGTAGCTCAGACCTGGGGGGAGAGACAGAAATCCAGGGAGGCCCACCAACCTTCCCTTGCAAATTCAGGGGGTTGCAGGGGACCAAAAGACACCCCGATAACTATTCTACTCACCCATGGACTGGAAGCCCCCTGATTTCTTCTTCTTCTTGTTCTGGGCTCGAACCATTTCGTGAGTGTCCAGCTCGACATCCGAAGCGCACTCAGATGCAGGGAAAGCGGAGACGGGCATCTCGTAGTTCTTTGTGGCCTGTAAAAAAAGAAACAGTGGAAAATTCAGGCACGAAACAGCCACGGGCGCAGTCTTAACAGGAGGCAGCCAGAGCGCCATGCCAGCACGTGTGGGATCCAGGTTCTAGTTCTCACTCAGCACTGAAGCGCTTGATCATTGTAAGAATAAAAGAGAAACAGAGAAACAGAGCGAGTCAGGAGGGGTCTCCTGGGCCATCTAGTCTGACCCCCGGCTCCAGCCAGCTCCGCTCACGACATGCCAACCCTGTGCATGATGAACCTTGTAAACCACCTTGGATTCCATGCAAGAAAAAAAAAGTGGAATATAAATGTACTGTAGCAAAAATATTCATTTATAATAATTACTGTCTTTTTTTCTGGAAAGAAACTCAAGGTTCTTCATCTTTCCCTTTTTTCCTCACAACAAGTCTTAGAGATTAATAGTGCGTGACTGGCCCAAAGTCAGTGAATTGTTGCATTATGTGCAACTTTAGTTCATTGTAAACATACATACGATTCCACATTCCTGAATATGCATTGATGTAAAGTGTTATGCACAAGACAAGTGAGAGCAACACAGGCAACAAATTCGACTTGCTCAGCTGGGTGCTCCCAGCCTCTAAAATAGAAACATAGACACAGAGCGAGTCAGAACGGGTCTCCCGGGCCATCTAGTCTGACCCCCGGCTCCAGCCGGCTCCACTCACGACATGGCCCACCATGCTTGCAAGGTCGAAGAAAGGGTGCTGTGTGGGGGTCCAGCAGCCCCAGATGCTGCAACAAGACCTGCCTGCTCCTGCCAGCATCCCCGGCGCTCTCGGGGGGCGGGCGCTTCTGCCCCTCTGCCGATGCCCTGGGGCTGGCGTCAAGAGTGCGCATGCCCGGGCACTGGCCGAGGGTCCTCAGCCCGGCAACGTCCCACTCCCCCCCCCGCCCCGCCCCGCTCTCTGCCGGTCCAGCAAACGGCAGCAGTGAAGAGACGGAGCGTGAGGAGCAAAGGCAGCTCACCGAGGGAGGGACCCCGGAGGGCGTCTTGCCCGAGGGCCTTCCAGACGCTGGAGCGGGCACAGAAACATACGGCTGGACTACACTCCCCATCACAGGCCAGGATGGCTGGGGCCCATGGGAGCTGGACTCCACCCCTATCCGGGCGGTCACCGGTTCCCCCACATTCCCGGGTCCTCCTTCTTTCTGTTTCTGTTCTGCCAGTACCTGTTGCTCGTCTGGATCCCGGTCTTTGCACCGCCGCTGCCTCTTCCTCCTCCGTCCCAAGGCCTGGGCTGGAGCCATGGGGACTAGAGCCTTGAAATCCGCTCAGGCCGAAGAAGCGACTCCGTTCCAGGAAGGTAAAAGCCACGTGCGCCGAAAAGGGGGCAGGGCTTGAACGGAGTCTCAGAGAGGAGCGACAATGGATTGGTTAAGCGAGTAGGAGGGGCGTTTGCCAGTCCCGCCTCTTTCCTACGATGTGCACCAGGAATGGCTAATTTTCTGCTCCTCAAGCCTTTACCGCCTGTGGTCTTATAGAGATTAGAAAGTTTAGAGGAACTCTACCTCTTTTCCTTACGAGGAAACTCCGGGTCCACTTGGACTCAATAGAGAGTACCTTTCGGTAGCGTAGTCCTTTAGTCACCTCCTCCTAGCCTGACTCCCAACATTTATTTGGCATGTAAAAGCCTTTTGCTTCGTTGACCTGCACGCAGGAATGTTGCACCTTTAAATACTTAAAATTTATTTTAAAAAATCATATTCTGTTTTAAAACTGGAATTTAAAGATGGCTTGGATTCCAACTTTAGCCATCGCCCCACAAAACTCCCTTAAGATTGCAGCAATGGAATTATTATTCTTTACTATTAGAATTGGAGATGCTGGAAACAATCGAAGGCAAAAAGAGAAGGGGACGGCAGAGGTTGAGGTGGCTGGACGGGGCCACTGGGGCGGTGGGTGTGGGGTTGGGTGGATTCCGAGGGATGGTGGAGGACAGGGGAGTCTAGAGGAATGTTGTCCATGGGATCGCGAAGAGTCGGGCACGACTTTGCGACTGAACAACAACTATTAGAATTAGCTATAGAATTAAGTGCAGCTATGCAAATAGTTGGCGTTTGACCTCCTGACTTCCTCTTAGCTCAACTCCAACTTTCAGCTAAAGGCAAAAAGGCTTTGGTTCCGTTGAATTGCAAGCTAAACCGTCGCACTTTCAAATGTTTAAAATCCCTTTTAAAATTACATTATCTGTAAAGAAGCCTTTATTGTTCCTTTGGTGGTATGGGAAGGGGGATGGGCTAATGGATGAAACCTGTAGCAGGGTCATCTACTTGAGTGCACCCCATTTCCAGGAATGGTTTCGCTCAATCCGGGGTTTCCCCCCTTCCAAGGGAGTGGAGTCTCCACAGGGTTTGGTCACACTTCCGGTTTCGCAAGTTGTTAGAAACCTCCATGTGCGGGGTAAAGAACGCATATAGACTCCAATGCCGGGAGTCAAAAACCAAAAGGGCCTTCTCTTTTGCAGTGCTTTGGAGCGATCAGATTCTTCGTATTTCGTGCACAGTTATCACTGCCTTCATAGCTCCTCTTCCCACTTTACCCTCACAACAACCCTGCAGGGCAGATCAAGTTAAGACAGTAAGGTTGCAATGCCATGCAAGCTGGGACTTAAACCTGCATGAGATTGCTGTTGAAGTGGTTCAGGATGATCCAAGTGAGTGAGTTTCGCGTCTGAACAGGGATCTGAACACACACACACACACACACACACACACACACGCTTGCCACACCCCAAAACACGCCTCCTTAGTTCCCACAATGCAAAAAGGAGCATCTTTCTTTTTCCTTGCAAGGCTCTTCTATATCTTTAAAAGCTTCGTGACAGGCAGAAACCCAGCAGGTCAACTCAAATTGACGGCTAGCCAGTGCTGGGGGCAGCGGATCCATGCCTTGCATTGATTTGCCACCTTTGTCCTGCAAACACGCAAAGCGGCTTACGTCGTTGCATTCCATTACTGCAACAACCCTGTGAGGTGGGCCTGGCTCCGAATCAGCGACTGGCCCAGAGACTCCCAGCCAGTCTCACGGCGAGGGCAGGCGCCGAGCCCGGGTCTTGCTCCGCTGACCACGCTGCCTCACGGGGACTGAGCCGGGTTGGTCTAAAGCGGGTCCTGACGTTTGCATCGCGGAAGGTTGCTAATGGAAACCAGGCGTGAGCGGCGCCTTGCCTCCTTCGGTTGGATATCTCTTGGGTTGCGCAGCCCGCGCGGCGGGAGAAAGCGGGGCCGAGGCTGCGGCGCGCAGGTAAGGCGGGCGGCGCGGGGGTCGCGGCGCGCTTGCTCTGAGCCGCGCTGCAGGCGCCGCTGCCCGGCCTGCACCTGCGGGCCGCCTGCGGGTCCGCGCCTCCCGGGGAGGCAAGCGGCGGACGTCGGCATGGCATCGCTGCCCAGCCCAGTCCCGCCGGGATCACTGGGGAGCGGGCGCCGCTTGCAGGGAGCGCTGTCAAGGTTCGGGCTCGGCGAGACACGCATCTGCAAAGAACGTGCGGGCGTCCATTTATGTCCTCTTTACAGGCAGTGCCAGAAAGAAGTGCTGGGACTTACTTACTTATTTGGGGGCACAGGGAACCAATCCATGTCTTTTTCAAATGCATTTTGCAATGACATTTGCCCCTTGCCATGGTTCCTCCTAAACCAAAGCAAAAACCCACGAAGGTTTTTTGCTGGAGAGGGGAGTCGGCAGGGTGGGGGTCGCATTATGTAGGGAGGAAAGTGCGACCTGCCCAGGTGAAATTTTCCATGTTAAATGTATTATTATATTGTATCCTGCCTTTTTCCTTTCAAGGAAATCAAGGCAGCCTACACAATTCTCTTCCTCCTCTGTCTTATTCTCACAACAACAACCCTGCAAGGGAGGTTGGGCTGAGAGCCTGTGACTGGCCCAAAGTCACCCGATGAGCTCCGTGCCTGAGCGGGGACCAGAATCCAGGTCATCTGGATCCCCAGTCTGACACTCTCCCCACCACGGCTCTCATTGGCATAAACAATTGAGCATTTTTTTCTAACTGTCGGTTTTATCAAGAAATACGGGCCAAGTTTATTTCTCGTCTGTTTAGGAGGTGGCCAGGCAGATCTGATCCTGAGGTCGCTAGGAAGCTTCTTACGGGCACCAAATGCCCAGCTGACAGTTTGTTGTGCTAGGTTTTTCGCAACTGCCTGTGAGACCCTCAAACATTGCATCCTCATTGTATGCAATGTTTTAACATTTTGATTAGAAATTATAACAATTTAGTTGCATTTTTGTCTTCCTGTCGATTGTGCAGAGTTTGGCTCTTCGGTCCTAGCTCACTGCAGACGTGAATGGCTGCTTTTGCTGCAGCGTGGCCCCGTCGGATCCATGAAGGCCTCCGCAGAACTGGGGACGCAGGCTCTCCCGCTGCAGCGCAGGGGGAAAGGATGCCGGCTCAAGGCCAAAGCCTCCTATGTGGATGAGTCCCTTTTCGGTAGCCAAACTGGGCGGCAGAGCGCGGTAACGGAGTTCGATCCCCCATGGGCGGAGAACAAAGCCAGCCCCCAGAGGCCCTTGCTATGGAGCCCGGCAGCTACGCAGCGGGAGAGGGACGCCACCCCCCAGAAAGGCTCTCTGCCTGCCAGCACACCACGAAAGAGGAATAAATACAGGTATGGGAAGCTTGGGAAGAGATCTCTTCACTTCTGGGAATGGGGTTACGAAGCCACACCCATCCAGGCTGTGTCCTGGTGTTTGCTTATTTAGCTGCAATGTTTAAAAAGGGGAGATGTGATTTTCAGTTTAGGGACACAGAAAACTGCCTTACTCATCTAGGGTGGGTGTCCCGCTTCTGACTGGCAGCGGCTTTCTAGTATTTCGAACAGAGAAGGGCTTTCCATCCGTCTGCACTCACAACACGCATTCTTCTCCTGAGCTAAGTGCTCCCTCCATCTTTACAGAAATGCCCAAATCTCCTAATGACAGTATCAAGATAACATGTATGGCTGCAATAAAAAAATAAAATCAAAGAACAGCAGTCAGAAAGAATATCGATGTACCTCTAACCTTAACCTCAACTAGTTTTTAGCTGATGTATAACTGAACAAGACCTCCAGATTTGGGAAGGTGGCTGCATATGCCAGTCAATGCTGAAACCAAGGTTGCTTTGAATGGTCGAGCACACAAAACCTTACTGGGGTGTATCACAAATGCCCGGCGTAAGGTCACTCAGTGAGGATTTAATATCCACACTGCCAAGTTTTGCTTCAATTTGTTTCCATACTTGATTGTATTTATATTCAATTGAAACTTGCTGAGGAGCCTGCCTGAGAGTTGGCTTGACCCTGGGCTGGCTTTAGGGGTCAGAGTTGAGCCCACAGGGGAGATTCGATGTTTAAATACACACTAGACCCAAAACTGCATAATGGAGCAAATTATAACTATTTATCATTAAGGGGGCAATTGCCGATAGAGAAACGTCCTACAACTCCCAGCATGGCTGAGATGCTGAGATTGGAGGCCTTTCTTTTGATCAAAATGCATGAAATTGCACCTTAAAATGACCATTTGCCATAATTCTGTGCTTTAACCTCAGGATCTTTAGAAGAATCTAAACTAAACATGTGTTTCTCTCCTGCTGCTCCCTTATTTCTCAATGAAGGCTGAAAAGTCACACCCCTTCCTACTGTGATGAGACCCTGTTTGGGTCAAAGCCAGGGGGACAGAAATGGGAAGGTCCCGGGATGTCGGACGAGGATGTGGCTAAGCTCCGCCCTTTGCTTTGGACTCCACCTTCTGCACCGAGAGACCAGGCAAACCTTCCTCTGCCTCAAAAGATGGGGCAGAAAGCCGCTAATAGGGAAACACCAAAGTCATGGAGGGATGAAGGGTTTGGAGGACGAAACAGAAGAGAAGACTCTTTTTGGAAACATCCCGAGAGCTGCAAAGATGCAACCAACCAGGGAATCTCTGGAAGGGGACATTCCCAATCCCTTACCAGGATATATGGAACTTCTGATCGAATTCAGGCATCGGTAAGCAAACCTAGGACAAGCATGCCGCAGGATCGACACCCTCCAGCGATCCCCACAGGGCCTCTGTCCAGGTCGTGTTCGAGGGGCGTCTCTGGACCATCATCTGCCAGGATGCTGAAAGTCCCAAGTGCCTGTAAGCCCAAGCCACCCTGGAAATAAAGTGGCTCTTCTCACGTGTGGCATGAGTGAAATGTCCATGGGATGGTGGGGATCATGGAACCAGGATGTTCCATGTTCCCCATGAAAGCATTCCTGACTGGCTTGTTCACACTAGCGGTCTCTGCGCCTTCCTCCTTGGGTGAGATATGCTGGAGACAGAACTGAATGGAGATTGTGACGGCTGGTTTGGGACAAAGGCGCTCAAGGTTTCCGAAAGCAGGGCTGCTCCCTGTACAACTCTGCAGAGGAGGGCTGCTTCTTCAGTCAACGACTGCACCCCTCTCCCCACCCATGCAAAGTTCCCTCAGTCCGCTGCCTTTCCCTCTGCCTCAGCTTCCCAAAGAAAACTCTCTTATCCAGTGCAGTAAAGCAGGTCAGGAGGACCAGAAGAGACAAACACTGGCAAAAGTGTGGGCACTTCATATTAGAAAATTCTAAATACACCAGAAAGCCAGTTCTCATGTTGAGAGCAAAACAAATGGTGTCTGAGGTTTGTTCAGAGAGGAACTGGGGATCTTCTTGGGTGCCAAGTGGAACCTTGTGAATGAGTTCCCTGACTGACCCGGACCTAAGGAATTCCACAACTCAGGATGGCTTTGGTAAGTCGTGGCCGGTGGCCAAGAGCTAGGCGCGATACTGGAAAACCAGCCCCAAGTCTGGGTCAGGGCAGCCTGTGGCCCCCAGGGTGTTTCGGCCTTCGGCTCCCCTCAGCCCTGGCGAGCAGAGCCAATGGGGAGGGAGAATGGGAGCTGTAGGCCAAAGCACCTGGAAGGCCACAGGACACCTGAGCCACTGCGATTCTGTGCAGCCTCCTGGTTTTGGAGATGCCAGTTGATGCTGGCCATGAAATCTCCTTTCTAGCATATTTAATGGTAATTTATTATGTACTATTGTATTTCAATGTATTTTATCATGTTGTAAGCCGCCCCGAGGTTTCGGCAAGGGGCGGCATAGAAATGTTATAATAATAATAATAATAATAAAATAATAATATTCAGTCATGAAGGCTAGAAGCTTAGGTGTAAAGAATGAAAGCTTAAGGCTAAACCAGGCATGCCCGGAAGGGGAACGCACCTTGCTTTCCTGTGTTCTGCTGTCTGAAGCAGCTTCCCCCTGGTTCGCCTCCCTTCTGAAAGTGGGGCCAAGCCAAGGGGAACGGCCTCAGACAAGAGAGCAGGGCAGGCGGCTTGTGCTTGCTCACCCTTCCCTCACGTGCCAAAACTCGCCTCCTGCTCCTTCCCTGTAGCCCAACAGGCGCCCCTGGGCTGGATTCTGCAGCTGCTGGACTGGCACTGTACACACCGTCTCGCACGCATGAAAGGACACAGCGAGGATATTGGTCTGAGTTAGTGCAGGGAGAGAATTTGTACATGGGAGACAGGTGGAGTACAGATCTGATCCCAAGCATCGATAGCTGCTCTGTGGCCTGGGGCAGGCCCTTCACTGCCCGACTTCCTCTGGGGATAAAATGCTGGATGACTTGAAGGATAAGGATCGAACTGAATGACTGAGACTGCAGAGGGTCCTCCAGACTGCGTTCCGGATACGGACCCCAAGGCCTTCTTATCCGGCTTGACTGCCTCGGCCTCCTCTCCAGACCTCGCTCTCGTTTTGCTTTTCCGTGCTGCCTGTCGCACAGCATGGAAATGCCGCAAAGCGTCCACGGGGAGGGAGGCGCTCTCTCTTTCCGTGGGCAAGGCAGTGCTTCCCCACGTGGCGTGCAGGTGCGGCACGTGTCCAGACAAGCATGTTGCCTTGGAGCCGTGGCTCCCCTCGCTGCTAGAGTTTGTCTGCAGACATGCGTGCCGACGGCTAATGCAGTCCTTGGGACCAAAAAACCCCAGAACTGTTCCTGCAGGTTTGTCCCTGCAAGTCTTGGCCGCCTGGATAAAGGAAGGAGGCAGCGAAGGCGAAAATGCAGACAGAACGAGGCGGAGAAGCAGCTTTTGCACAGCTCTCGCCTCCTTGGCAAATCACCTTTATTAAGCGACAACCCTCCCTCGGGAGCGTTCACGTTTTGTGGAGCGCTTCAGGCCACCCCTGCAGCCTGGGAACCAGCGACTCACTTCCGGCCGCCCTTCTTGCCTTTGCCCTTCTTCTTCCTCTTGGAGCGCAGCAGCGACCGCACCAGGTAGCCCTTCCACAAGGCCTGGATGAGCGTGGCAGCTCGGACCAGGATGGCCAGCTCCTTCTCGGCCTTCTCCCACTGCTCCCGCTTCACCCTCCTCTCCTCCTCGATCTGGCTGTACTCTTTCTCCAGCAGTGCATACTTCTCCCGCAGCTCAGCCAGCTGCTCCTTCTCCACCGTGTAGACCACCTCGATCTCCTCGATCTCCTCCTGTGGGGAGAGTCAAGGCCCAAGGACTGAAGAGGGGAGGGTGAAGAGAATTCTGGAGTGCTGCCTGCTTCCTGGTAGGGGTGGCTGTTTGTGGCACTCCATAGGTCTTGCCTGGCACCCCTCATTAGCCAGCACAGCCAATAGTGGGGATGATGGGAGTTGCAGGCCAAAACATCTGGGGAGGGACCAGTTTCTTACCCCTGGTTATGAAGCACATCCTAACTGGGGCACATGACTCCACCTAGCTGTCCACGCACCCCATGAGCCACAATGGGCAAAAGGCACTCTAACACCCTCTCTCCAAATATAAGCCACACGAGGTCTTGGTGGAACTCCTTCTCTGCAGCCTGAGTACGCTCTCTAGCCAGTAACGAATTTACGTAGCAATATAAGGTCTGAGGACATTTGGAAATCCACTTCGATGGAATCTGCTTTCCCTGTGAGCCTGCAGCTAAAAATATGCCGAGCAGGAAAGGCAGCACAGGCTGAAACGAACAAAGAGGAAATTCCTTTTGTAATCTAGCAAGCGCCTTTCAGGTGGTGCTTTCTTTTGTTGCCCAGGTCAGACAAAGTGGGAAGTAAGACCAGAAGAGTCCCGCAAGGTCAGGGCAAAGGCCCACCTGGTCTTGCTTTGTGTGTGGACTGGCAGACTCTGAAACAGGGAAAAGAGCAAATTTATAAAGGCTGGAGCAAGAGGTATTTTGTTCCCGGTCTGAGGAGAGAAATTGATGCATGGCTTGCCCACGTAATTTCAGGAGTCCACGGACTACCCCCTAGCCTATTCAATGAGCCAGTATATTTCATTACTGTATTCAATAAACTCTCTGTTCTCTTTGGCACAGGTGGTTTCATTCCTTCCCAAGTATCCTTGGATGTGAAGTAAGGAGAGGTCCGGATCTCTGTCATTAGCACAGGAGATGCTGCAAAAACTGGCAGTGATGCTTGTGGAAGGCTGCTGAATTGCAAGGCAGAGCAGGGAGCGAGTGAACTGAGGGGACTGGAGGCTTAGGAAGATCTCCAAGGTTGAGGCTGCAGCATTATGCAGAAGGGGGCTGAGGAAATTGAGGGCTTTTCTACAGGGGGCTTTTATTGTCCACCTCCAGTTGGTTACAGTCGTTTACTGGCTCTTTAGACAACATCGTGATCCTTTAACTTCACTTCTTGTTATTTTTGGAATGGGGAAAATGAGCGGTTTTATCACCGTGGGGAAAATGGTGTGTATTTGTGCTATTCCACTACAGTTTACCTCCACCTAGAGGATTTGTAGCAGGAAAGGAAGAGCTCTTTATGTAGTGTTTGAATCTCAATGCTGTATGAAATGGAAAGCAGATGCAGCGATTAACAGTGCAATAAATGCCTTGGGTAGAAACGTGAGGTCTCCAAAACATTTATTGAGCTGAGAGGCAGCTGCCAAGGAGGTCAAGACATGGAAACCATGGACTGTCCTCTTCCCACCACCTGCCCCAGTTCAGAACTGCTACTTTGTTCTGCCATAACTGACTCCCAGTTGGTTTTCCAGGCACCACTCTCCTCCTTGCACAAAGTATCCAGGCTTGGAGAAGGTGGGTGTCTTTCCAGCTCCACACCTGTGGTGAGGATGAGGAGAAATGGAGAACTCTGCTGGGAGGAAGCAAGAGGTTAGAACAGCAACTTCCTGCTGCAGCAACCTCCTGACATCCAGAATACCATCTTTATGGTGCGCTCGAAAGCTCCTGCCTGCATCTCACACTAAAGGGCGGTTACAGGCAATCATTTACGAAACATCTGAATCTGATGCGAGATGAAATTCTTCCACCATTTGGCAAAATGATGCCGGTGACCACTCACCCCCAGACTAATTCTGGGCCTCATCCTGGCTTTCAAAATGTGGTTGAAGGATATGTGTGTTGAGGTTCAGCTAACCAAGGTTGGGCTGCCTGAACAGTTATCCAGCAAGAAGAATGAAAGAACGGCTTGGCTTCAGAAGTGATGTCATGATCTTGGAGGTAGAAAATAAACCCAACAGATGCAAGGGAGGGGAGAGAACCAAGGATCTTGCAGTGTAATTTTTGTGCAATGGGCTCTCAAGCGCAAAACTGACATGGCAGAAAAAAGGCTCAGGCCATGTCTGGGATGGTATCAGTACCTGCTTTTCTATCATCTCGGTATCGTACTTCTGGATCCAATTTTCTATTTCCATCTCCACTTTGTACTTCTTCTAAAATAAATGAAATAGGAAAAGGGTTTTCAGGAGAAAGCAGAGTGCATAATCTTTAAGGGGCTAAGCCATTGCTGCCTGCCATAGCAGCCCATGACCTTTGCTTAGGTTCGGGGTATCGGTGCTGTCAAGCGGATAGTCAGAAGCAGTTGCTTCTGATGACTTCAAGGGTCCTGCTAATCTGGGTCTGTTACAAAGTAGGGGGCTGCACTTCAGCTCAAAACCCGACTGACCACACAGATGGCAACCAGCCAAGTTCCTGTTTGGGGCAGCTGCTGCTTTATCAGGGGAGGTACACCAGACGGTTGGTATTCTTCAGCCAGCCAGTCTGGACTGGAAGGTTTTTTGCCAAGCCAACTGACCCTCCGTGAGTGAAGGAGTGTCAGCCACAGCCACATGTGCCTTGATGTAAGCAAACTGCAGTGTGTTTTGAACACAGGAATACTATATTTCCCTCAGGGAAACTGCTTCTCAACAAAAGTCTGATTAAGTTCAGCCTCCTCCAGGGTAAATTAACTTGCTGAGTATATGTCACCATTGTAAAAGTTCAACATTCCATTCATAAAAGTAAAATATTTCAATCAAGAGGGAGGGAGGGCTTGTTTGTTTTTCTGGGGAGCTTATTTTAATAACATATTCTTAAGGCATGATCCTACATGCATTTGGACTACTAAAAAAAAGCCCTGTAACTTCCAGCTTTCCCTGGCCCCTGTGGATTGCTAGCCAACTGATCCATGCTCCCTTTTCTCACAGCCACAGCAAGCAGCACGATCAGGATATTTATCATGCCCTGACAGGCCACAGGGTGAGCCTGGGGGACTGTGTTCGGCTCAATGGGTCACTAGCTGTGCAAGCCTATTTGAGACGTTCAGACCAAGGACGTGTGCTTGGAAATAAATCTAAATGGACCGTAGCAGAGCGAGCCACCTAGCAGGGATGGCTGAGATGGCAGCCCTGGACCCTGAGTTAAGTTGTCGGATCCCCCACCGCCCCTGAGGTACCTTCCGGAGATTGAGCTCAGACTCGCGGTTCTCAGCAATGAGGGCGTTGAGCTGAGCCCTCAGCTGCTGGAGCTCCTGCTGCAGCTTGGCACATTTTGCCTGAGAGGCGCGCGTCTCCCCCTTCTGCTGCTTCTCCGTGTCTGCCCGGTTGCGCTGGATTTGGCTTTCAGAGAACTTTGCTAGATTGTGTAAGTGGGTTTTGAGCTCCTTGATTGCAGCGTTCATCCTAGAGATCTGAACAGTGCCGGGTTGGGTCAGCGCACAGCATTTCACCACAGAACAGACAGATATGCAGAGTCTTTTGAAAAGGCAACACAGATCTAGAGAATTGCTCTAAGTAACACTGGCAAAGATTTGGGGAGTAGAGAACGGCTGCCATGGTGGGGACATCCTCCCCACCCTCCTAACTGGCTAGCCAGGGCTGCCCTTTGCAATCCAGTGCTGGCTGTATGTTTTGCACAGACAGCTGGCTTCTCTCCAAAGGCATGTCTCCTCTTACTGGGCCCAAGCCCATATAGGGAGAGCACAGGAGAAGCAGGAAACGTTGCCCACCTCCTGCTTGCGGCCATGTATGCCTGCCTGGAGAAGGGAGGCTCCAAGCAGAGGTAGTGCTCCTGCTACAGCCGTCACCATCTTTGATGCTAGTGCGATCCTATACAGGGTTACTCAGAAGCAAACCCTACTGTACTCAATGGAGCTTATTCTCATATGGGTGCTGCCAGAGAAGCCCAGTCCTAAGAAGGGAGCCTTCAACTACTACTTGCTAGAATGCTCTGAGACTGCTCTAGGAATGAGATCTCCATGGCAGGAACCATACAGCCTTGTTGTAGTGTGGTATTCTGTGGGTCGGGGGGGGGGGGCACTAGATAGGTCTTGGGGTCCCTGCAGACTGTACCCCCTGATCTGAACCATTCATGTAAAAACAAGTACTCTTTAGTAGGGGATGGTTGATTCTGCTACAGCCCCAAATTTACAGCTATCTGAAGATCTTGGATTCCTGCTAAAGGAAAGGCCAAAAACTGAATGCTGGGGCACAAACTGTTAGTTTCTGGGATTAACTTCTCATGTTCTGATTCAGAATTCTTTCTCTTGCCCACCGTTCTACTGACTGAACAAGAAACAGTTCATGCAAACTTTTGCAATTAATTTGTTGTAATTTGGGGCTGGAAATGGGATCCAACAGGTTTGGACTGTCAACCCACAAGTGAACTGCCCCACCTCCTAGCCACCATACCTCATTATCTCGATTTTGGATAGCTGCAGCCAGCTCATCCTCCAGAGCGGCAATCATCTCCGTGTTCTTCTGGTCTCGCTGGGTGATTTCCTTCATGAACCGTCTTTTTTCTTTTTCTTCTAAAGGAGTAGTCAGAAGCTTCTCAAACAAGAACCCCCGGAACTCTGAAAGTTTTTGAATAAACATACTGGCATTTGGATGTCTGGCATAGGCAGTGCCTCTCACAACCTGGCACACAGTGGGGTTGGCATAAAAGAGGCGCACAATATTTCTGACGGAGCTTCTTAGGCCCTCTATGTGCAAGGAGAGGTAACCTGTTGGGTCCTCAGCCCCATAAAGCTCTCCCTTGGCTGTGCCCTTATGCAGTACTCCTTCTTTGTCAAGGCGGCTCAGCGTGGCTTCCATGGTGTTTGAAAGACGCAGGTGTTCCTTAAGCGCTCCAGTAAGTTCAGGTCCCAACAGTGCACTGAACTCTTCCAGATTCTCAGTGATGTAAGAGAAGGTAGTGACCAGCTCCACTTTAAGGATGGTCTCATCCAGGACAGATATAATTCTCTTCGTCTCAATGGTAGTCAGTTTCGACCGACCAGGATCCTGAATCTTCAAGGGTATTCGGAGTGTTTGCCTTCTGGACCGGCTTGGGTCAATGTGCTCACTGGACGGAGAGACTACTTCAGTGGCCATTGTTGTCACCTAGGTACACTCACCATGTAACTTTTCTAGGCCACAAAGTCTCGGTCTTCTGCACCAGGTGTCCAGATACTTTTAACGCTTCCACTGTGTCAGTCTCTTTGAGTAAATCAGCTGACACTAACAATAACAGAAAATGGTGTCAAAATCTAGTACCAAAAATCTTATTCAGTACGAGAAGTGAGCAAACACGTGCATGTTTAGATAGAAAAGACGTCCTACAATTCCCAGCATTCCTCAGCCAGCCATGCCTGCTTGGGAACACTGGGATTTGTAGGACTTCTTTATTTACCTAGACAAATGTAGGTTGCATCCTAAAAGGCTTCACTCCAACAAATACTCACTTTGAGAGTAAATACAGTAGGATGCAACGGTATTGACTCCTAAGCAGACATACATACATTCCACTGTCACACCCCACCCTCCTTCTCTTAAGTATTTCACATTCCTTTCCCTGAAGAGCTCAGGACCCCTTTCTCCGTTTCTCTTTACAGGTGATATAAGTCATGCTTAGAGAAAATTGGTGACCAAGCCCATAACAAGAGCTCTGCTGGACCAGGCCAGGGGTCCACTTGGTCCAGTGTTTTGTTCATGGTAGCCAGCCAGATGCCCCAAAACAGGAGCACCACAGCAGCCTCCTGCTCATGCTCCCCAGCAGGGGGTGCACATGTATTTATTTGATTTCTATACTGCTCCTTAGCCAGAACAGCTCACATGAGCACACTTCCTACCACCACGAGGATTAATGGCCATGGAGAGCCTTCTCATCCATGAATTGATTCAAACTGGTGGCCATCCTAACATCTTTGTGGCAGTGAATTGTCATTTAACTCTGCACCATGTAAAGAAGCCCTGCCTTCACAGAATCAAAGAACAGCCGAGCTGGAAAGGGCCATGAAGGTCATCGAGACCAACCCCCTGCTGTTGCAGGACACCAGGTCACACCATCCCACTCAAATGGCTGCCCAGTTTCTTCTTGAATATCCCCAGGGCGGGAGAGCCCACCACCTCTCTAGGCAGCTGGTTCCACTGCCATATTGCTTTGACAGTGAGGGAGCTTTTCCTGATGTCCAGCCTGAATCTGGGTTGTCGCAACTTGGATTATTCCATGTCCTGCACTCTGGCACCCATGAGACGCAATCTTGACCTTCCTCTTTGTGACAGCCTCTGAGGGACTGCTAGAGGGATCTCATGTCCTACCCCGCCACCTCAGTCTTCTCTTCTCAAGGCTGAACATGCCCAGTTCTCTCATTCTCTCCTCAGTAGGCAGTGTTTCCAAACCATGGATCATTTTTGTTGCCCTCCTCTGCAAACTTTCTAATTTTTCTTGGATCTGTCCCAAACCTTCCCCCATCATCTTATTTATTTATAAGAGTTATATTTTATTTATGAGATTTATATCCCACCTTCCTCTTTTGAATCCTCGAACCTTCTTCATGAGATGCCCCCAGTGGGCTCAGTATGGTGGAGAGAGAGAGATTTCGCGACCAGCCCCAAATCACCTAAGGACCTTGCTCTGGCAGCAGCCAGAACAAGCCGTGGGTGCAGAAATCTAACGAACATCTCCTAAATTAAAAAAGTAAAAATAGAAACACACACACAGGGTCACTAACTCTCTTAAACTCACCCCCAACCCCCAAAAGTCCTTTTCATCAAGAGGTTCTCCAGGACCGTTTTCCGCTTGTAAACAAGGCCAAGGCCCGTTGCTTGGCAACCACGACGCTGGGGCGGGAGGGGAAAGAGGAGCACCCTGGGAAGGAAGGCGAGGCCACCAATCCAAAGCTCCAAGCACGGTCCTTCGCCCCGCCCACCTTAATGCCTCCGAAAGTCGTTCAAGGGCCGACCCAATAGAAGGGATTTTGGCCCACCCGCCCCTCCCGTCTTTCCACAGTCCATTCCTGAGCCGCAGACTCAATCGAACGATGCGCGGGAGGGAAACCCTAGAGATAAAAGTGTAGAGTGATACATGAAAATACGGTAAACTCTGAAGGCTCGTTTGGATTTAGGATTTCGTACTATAGATAAAGGAACTCTCTCCGTTGAGAATGATTTCGACAGACACTTCGCTCTATACCAGGAATGAGCAAACTGTAGCCTTCTAGATGGCTTACATCTCCCATCCTCCCTATGCTGACTAAGGCAGATGGGAGTTGTAGGCCTAAAGATGGGTGGGCCAAAAAAATTGGATTTCTTCTGCTCGAGCCCCGAGGATCTCTGTGGGGATAGCGCAAAGATGCTAGAGATTGTCCGGGACCCTAGACCATTACTTGCTGCAAGAGCCCACCAACAAGAGGGTTGTGGGGTTAATGGCAACCAAGAGGCAGCCCGTGCTAACGTTGCTGCCATATGCAAACAACTTTCCTATTTATTACCTACCGAGTTGGGGGAGGGGAGTTGCCATTTAGGCTACAAAATTCAAATGCGGAGCTCAGTAATGGTGGAAGGCATTTTTTCCTAACTGCTTTAGCTCCGCAACCCTATAAACACTCAGGATTAGGAATCGGGATTTCCTAAAGCTAAAAAGAAGGTGAAAGGGTTGGTTTTTATTTTTGGTTTGTTTACTGATGTCATAAAGATACAGCAGAAAACCAGAAACCACGAAAGGCACTTCCCGTTTCCACTTGTACGCTATCCTATGGGGCAATCCTTATTACCTATATAAAGTATACAAATATATGAACGAGCAAGAGCTATAGAACTGAGTGTTTACTTTTAAGTAATCATACCTACTGAACTCCTGAAATTAACACACCAGCCTAAAGAAGGTTGACAGTGCACAGAAAAACCTGGGGTACATCTAAAGCACCCGCCCCCTCCAACTTTCCCACAATTTAGGGTTGCACAAACAAGAAACAGCGCCTGGAAAGGTCCCCCTCCCATTGCTCACAAAAGGCGGAAGTTGGGGTGCAAAAGCGCAGCGGTAACCGCAAAAGCTGATCCCCCACTTGCTTCCAGGAGGAGGAGACTCTGGGGCGCATTATTACAGCCCCACAGCTCCCGCAAAGGCGGACCACCCACGTGGCTGCGGGAGGGGGAATGTGGCCCGAGAGTGCCCGCCCAGGGCGGCCCTCCCCGCTTGCAGTCCTCGGGGCCGCGGGGAGGGAGGCGCGGGCACAGCTGCTCCCGCGCGACGGACGCCCCGAGCGGGGTTGGGGCCCGGGCGGGAGGCCCGCAGCAGCGCCGCATTAAAACGCCCCTCAAAGGCCCCGAAGGGGGCCGGGCGCGCCGCCTCGACGCGCCAGGCCGACCCTCTGACGCCGAGCGGCCCGGGCCTGCCTCTCCCCCTCGCGGCGGGCCCGCCCGCTTCCCCTTTCCCCGCCTCCCTCTCCTCCCGGGACCCTCCTCCTGCTCCTCTGCCTCAATCAGACGGCGCTCCCGAGGTTAGGGACAGGCGAGCATCGGCGGCGGCGGCGGCAGCAGCAGAAGAGGAGAAGGAGGGCGAGGAGGGAGGAGGTCTATGGCGCAAGAGTGGGCGCCGGTGTAGCCACGACGCTCGCTCGCTCGCTCGCGACGAGACCCGTCCCCGCGCCGTGCCGCGCCGCGCCGCGCCGTGCCGTGCCAGACCTCCGCAGGGGTGCCCGCCGGCTCCACGCGGGGCCCGGCTTGCACGGAGATGGGCGACGCTTTTCCCGGGACGCGTCCCAGTCTGCAAGCGGGACCCGCTCTCTGATGCCAGCTCGCATTTGAACAGGGGGATCTGTGGAGCGAAAGCAAAGCTGCGTCCCGGGGATCGGCCGGTGGGCATGGCTGTGAATCCGGAAGACGACGACGTACCCCTCATTCTTACCTTGGAGGAGAGCGGCAGGAACCCCGGATCCGAGCCGGAGCGGGGGCTCCCCTGTGAAAGTAAGCCGGAGCTCTTCTCCCCCCCCACCTTTGTTCTTCCCTCACCCCCAGCCCCGGTTTCCATCCACTCGGCAGGTTTTCTGAGGCTTTGCCCCGCTGGAAAGCCTAGATTCTTTTACACCGAGGAAAGAGTGCCCTAAACAGAGGCAGGGTGACTAGCAGCTTCACACACTGAAAGTGCAATCCTATGCAAGTTTAGCCAAGAAAATAAAGGCCTGCAACTGCCAGAATTCACTAGGCAGGGGGAAGAGGTCCCACCATTCCCTGCTTTCCTTGGCCAAGTAAAAGGACCTACAATTCCCAGTTTCCCCCAGCCAACAAAAAAGCGCTACAACAGCTCAAATTCCTTGGCCAGGGAAAAAGTTCCAAAGTTCCCAGAATGCCCCATGAGGACTAAAAGTCCAGACTTCCCAGCATTCTCTGGCCAGGTATTTTTTCCCTGTGCAAACTGGCATAGGATTGAATGCTTGTTTGTTATCCCAACTTTGCAGCGAGAGTCTTCTTGTGATCTCAAGAGGAACGAGCAGTTAAAAGAAACAAATGGAATCTGCAGAGTGACAGTGAGATCATCGCGTGTCACTTTGTGCTTTTGTCTGCCCCCATAAACCATGTCAACTAAGGGCGCTCCTGCATGGAAGCTTACTCATGCTCATTATCCAAAGGCATTGCATGGGCAATTCAGTGTGATAGATTTTTGTCCTGGTAGGAAAGAAGAGAGGAGGAAACATGGTAGGGATAAAAATGGAGGACAATGCATCTGGATCCCTGCATGATTGCATAGTGATCGCGTTATGGAAGTCTTGACAGGAGGCGCCCTAGGAGACATCGGCAAAACCTCTGATGGCGTGAGAAACCAGGGAAAGACCTCTGCTTATCATCGTAATAAGGGGGGCCCGTTTTGCATGCCACGAGAAGTCTCCAGGGGCCATTTCTCCACAAAGCTACTCATTGTGGCAGTGGCTGCCATTCTGAATAATCCGACCATGGTGGTAAGGTGGCGTACCTTGTAGAATGTTGGGGTGCTCGACAAGCAACTGGTGCCCCTAAAACAGCCCATGGGTTGTGGGTGGCTTGCCAGGCAGCCTGAGAAGCCATGCTCGCCAGGTCCGCATGTTAAGGACAAGCTATGGTGTGGGGCCCCCATGGCTTGGATGTGTAAAATGGCGGTTTGGTGTTGGGGGCATCTTGCGGTGTGCAAGTGTGGCCCTTTGTGGTGTGTAAACAAGCTCAGCTCAGAAATGCTGGCTGGAGACTTTACTGACAATTGTTTCAGGCAGACCTGGTGTCAGGAGAGCTGCCAGGAGGGGTGGGTAGGAAGCCCAAGTTATGAGCCTTTGGATCATCCTTGTGATCCAGCGTGTTTCTGACATGCTGAACTCTTCAGAGCTCTTGAAGCAGGTTTTGGGGCTCTCTGTGGAAGGCCAGGTCCGCTTGCATGAATATCTGAGCCTCTGGCCATTTTGCTCTTCCCTGTGTGTAGTCTCAAGCCTATGCATGTTTAGACAGAAAAAATGCCATAGAATTCCAGAATTTCCCAGTGAGAAAAGTGGCCCACAGCTCCCAGCATGCCTCAGCTGGGGGAAAAAAAACCTCCTGTGCTGGCTAGAGAATGCTGGGAATTGTAGGATTTTTGCCTGTCTAAACATGCAGGGGTTTATGCCTTATGTATGCTTTGCAGACTGGAATACTGCCAAGTAGTAGTGTCACACAATATTGAAGTGAGTGGTCTTACGTTTCTGATTTCTTCAAGAGCTAAGTAATTTCATTGGTGGGTACAGTCCCCAGATCCTGTATGCCTTTTTACTAAGGACCACTTCAAATCAAATCAGAGCGGTTCTCATGCAGCCGTATCTTCCTTTTGTGCAAAATATGGATCAGAATAGACTGAAGAAGAAGCAACAAGCTTCTGTACTTGGGTCACCTGTATAATCACTACCCAATATCAAATTTAAGATTAAAAATACAGAATGTCCACAGTTTAATGTAAAATGTAAACAGAATGTAAAATGTAACCACAGATTCAAAGACTTGATACAAAATGTAAATCATCTCCATTACAAATGTTAGGCAAACAAAGGTTCGAGTCTTAAGAGGTTAACTCTGGATGAAGAATCTGCTTCCACCAGGATTGCTCACATTTCAACCGCTATTCATCAGCAGCCCACACTCAACCCATATTCATGGCGCTTGAACCCAATCACTGACCATAAACACTGTTACTTGCATGGTTTCTTGGCTAAGGTCTAGACAACTGACTCATTTTCTGGGTTCTGTGGCTTGTTAACTGTTTGAAAGGACATAAACATCTTTGGTTAATATTTTTGTCCCTTCACATGGCGGTACTGTCAGAGTATTGGAGCTCTCTTATATTTTCCCAAACTGCAAGGATGCTCTCTAATTTTGGATGATGTGATTTTGGTTCCTGCTCTCATCATAATGTTGCAAGAAATTCTTTGTTGCTTGACCCCCTGGAAAGGCTGCCCAGATGTTTACATGCAATAGCTTTGACGAAAAAGCAGGTGAGAACTGGAGAGGAAGCAGGGACCTGGATGTGAATGTCTGAGATTGGAAGCAACTGCATCTTGTAATCTGGTTAAATAAGAGGGCACAGGTCTGGGGATTAGGAAGAGTGGTAACATGATTGCATAAACCACGTCAAGTTCCTTGAAAGGAAAAAAGACAGGATGTAAATAGAATAAATAACAAACCAAAATAAATCAATGACTAGGCAAAGAGAAACATTATTTTCTTAGAAATGTTCTCAGAAGAGAGATCACTAGGGGGGAAAAGACCAGCAAAGAACGAAGGTGGAAGAACATATTGGAAGAAACTGCAAAGAGGAACTGTTGCCCTTCGTAACAAAGAAGAGCTGAAGGAAGGGTTGAGTATTGTGAGAAAAGGGAGTCAGACATTATTATCTGCTCCCTTCCCTGAAAACTGTAGACCTGGGGAACTGGAAGCTGCAAGCCTTCGTGACAGGATAGTTTTGGAGATACAAGGTGAGGAATGCCATCTTTGCTATATCCAGCCTAGGAGAAAATGTTGATGGAACTGAAACGTGTGTGGGATGGGTTAGAAACCAGAGGCAGACAAGCTGACTTGGTCTAAAGGAAGGAGCAAGAAACAATGGCTGCACATCTGTACTGATTCGTGGCACCTTCCTGCTAGCAGGCATCATGGGCCTACGCGTGGCTGGAAAAGGCCACAGTTTATCTGCACGTGCGGCGACTTGTGTATTTAAAACAACTACATATACCTGGCCAAATATTTGAGTATAAACAAGTCAGGTGGAGCCCAGTGGCTATGATCACACAAAATGGGGAGGCCTGTTTGCCTTTCTAGGCTTTGTTCTGATAGTGGGAATGGCTAAATAAACCTAACGATGTTTGTTTAGCTTGTCCTCCAGACTGGGGATTCTGGCTTATTGCTCCCTTTACTAGCCAGGATCATCAATCATGGTTTGTTCTTGGTTTAAGAATCCTGGAGCAGCAAACTAGGATGCAGGGTTGGAGAACAAGCAAAAGAACAATTCCTGGTTTGTTTAGCTGGTCTTGCCAGTGAGAGCACCCAAGTAAGAGCCGGAATCCTGGCTTCCTGTTCCTCTGAAACTGGTGAACTGCACATTCAAATATTGATTGTGATTAAGTCAAGTCCTAGATTAGGCTGCTGTTCCACTAAGCTAATGAAAAGGAATTTAGTCATGACTAACAGTTACTGGAGTATAATCTTTTGCATTTCATTGCTTTGTGTTATTAAGGGCCTTGATCCGTCTTTTCCACCTTTTTTGCCAGTATAGACAAGGCTTTTCCTAATTTCCTCAAACTAAAGCAGTCTGGGAAGTAAATTCTGAGCAAAAACAAAAGAACAGCAGAAGGATTTGTGGATTCACGCAGCTAGGAAAGAACACTTTAAGAAAACATATCTGAAGCAAAAGTGTATAAAAGGATCCGTTTGACAGCTGGCCCTAAAATGCAGGGGAAGCACTCATGAAGTGCATAGTTGCAGCAAGAAAGCTAAGTGACATCGGAAAGATGCTAATGTTTCTTTGGCTGAAAAACATGCACCATCTACCGAAATGTGCCTTAGGGAACAAAAGCAGGTGAAATGAAGGATTGTCCAGTGCAGCATTTAGGAATAAATACCAGGTCAGAGTATTTTTCTGTTCACTGCAGCATTATTTACTTTGGTTGCTGGTGGCTGTCTTATTGCATTAAATTTGATCTTGCCTTCTTACGTGTTTCTTAAACTTGTGTGCCTCCTCCTTTGTGAACAACCGGTTTGTGAGTGTGTTGCACTTGTGGAGCCCGGTAAATGTCATTTGGTGTGTCACTGAAAGTGAAGGCTGCCAGTGGGGGTGGGAAAAGGATATAAGAACTAAAGCTAGGACAGAAATAGTTAAGCTCTGGGATTACAAAAGGAATCAGATGAATCAGCTCACAGAATCAGAGGGAGGGAGTAGCTATTCCTTGAATGGTTTCAGTATCACATGCACTTTCTCCCCCATCGGAAAAACTGCACTCTTGTTGGACGCAGCAGAATGGAGGATGAGAGGAACCCATTGGCCAAGAGGAGGAAAGCCGCAAGACCTCTTTCCAGATCAGCCAGATGTGTTTATGGGCTGCTTTCATATGACCGGATAGGTCCCGGGGCGAAGAGGGCTTGTGCCATCCCTCTGGCTCCATTCCAAATGATGCAGCTAAGATCAGCTTGCATTTCGTTCATCAGTTTGCTTTAGATGAATTCGACACACACACACACACACACACACACACACCAAGGCTTCCCGAACTAATGTTGTCCCCCTGCTCACACACACACACACACACACACACACACATTAAGAAGCACAGAAATGGAGCACTGAGGCTCATAAGAGAACTTGGAGAGAGTTTGTTTGGAACCCCTCAGGCACTGCGGGGAAAAAACGGCAATCAGACCGGGCTCTAACCACTGCACAGATGTTTCTGTTTAGTTTTATACAATGCTGCTTATGGAACCGGGATGAGCAAAATGAGGTTTCGTCGCAGGGGGGCTGGAACAGCCGGAAGAATCCTTCTCGAGAGCCACCTAGGACAAAGGGACTCTTTGCAAGCATCCGACTGGCAGAGGCAGTTCAGCTCAGCAGGGCCACCTTTGTTTTCATCTGTGACTAAAAAGGCTTGGCCATTTCTGGCATATTTGATCGAAAATGCCCTGAAAATCCACAAGCAGCGGAAAAATAATAATAAAACCTTGCCAAACGGGATGGCGTTCCCTAGGAGGCCATGAAACCTAATCGCTGTTTGTTTCGAGTGGTTCCGCTTTGTGCGTCAGATGTTCTGAATCGGCTACAACAAGCGAAAAGCAACCAGACGCCGTCAAAAATGTTGTCATTTCAGGGCTGCTGTTTCAATGTCTCCTAGTGCTTTAAAAAAACATTTATGGTCCCATAACCACCTGTTCCCGTAACAGAAGAGTTTAATGACAGCATGCCTAGAAACGCAGCTGCCATCCCTCAGTGCAAAGCAGGAAAGGAAAAAAGGTGCTATTTGTTTTATTTTCAACAAGAAAAGAAAAGGAAGACAGAGAAGCGTGGTGATTGTGAAAACCTGTTGTCTCCTTACACACAAGAAACCCCATTTGAAGTATTCTAGATAAAGTCCCCAAGGAAAGCTGGATATTTTGCTTTGTCTGTTGGTGGAAAATAAAACGACCATTTAGGCATTTCATTGTAGGTGGGTAAACAAGAAGCTAGGAACTTATGGATAGATGGCTCCTAGTGCATTCAAGTCCCATCTTTTTCTGCTGAATGGATTTTCTGTGGTTAGAAAAAAGAAGAAAGTGGTGAGACAACATGGGAGCGTTATGAATGGGAGATACCATTTCCCGGGTATTTCCCACCCCTATACAATTCCATGAATTGGGCATGACCATAGCCTTCTCTGGAAGCTTCACAACATTTTTGTTCTGAGAAAGGAATAGAAGAGACTGAAATATACTTAAGCGATTGCAAACTATTGTAAAACAATTTTGTTCCACCAAGATATAAGAAAATCAGCTATTTAAATAGTGAGATACAGTCAGAGCGAAGCCTTTAATGGAAGGTCACTGAGGCTCATGAACATTGGTTCAGTCAACATAATAACCTACCCTCAAGGGCTAAGTATGGGCTGAGTATGGGTTGAAACTGAACCACAGGTTGTTGTTGAACCATAGTATTATCTGAACCCAGTTGTGCTAACGATCCATGACTTGTTCACACATGGGTTTGTTGCTAAGTTGTGCACTGTGCTGTGTTTATCATGGTTTGATATCTTGGCTGGGTTCAGACACAGTTCAAAACAATCAACAGTTCAACAACAACCCACACTCAACCAATACTCAACTCTTGAATGTGGGCTTGCTGTGTTGTCTGAACCCAGTCATTGATTGGCATTATGTGTCTTCATTCCTTATTGCCAGGAGTTTCCTCGACACATATTTGTGTTGTGCAGGGGTGCAGAACCTGGAACCAAATCCATCCTTCCAGGAGTTCCAATCCATCCTTCCAGAGTTCCTTAAGATGGCTTTCCCAGACTGTTGATCATGTGGTGACTTCCTTGCTTTTGCGCCATGGATTTCCCATTCCAAAAAGGTGACATGCTGTAAGAGCTTTAAGCTACAACGGGCTGTTTCTTTAATATTTTGGCTCCATCCCTTTTGCCTTTGGCCCTGCCCACTGCTGGGATGCAGACTGGAATGCATCTCTGAAATGGAATTCAACCTTCAGACTGAAAGTGGCAACATCCCTCTGATACTGGTCTTCAGTGGGATGTCTGTAAGTTCAGTAATACGGCCCAGTGTAAAAACTGGAACAAAATGGGATCCTAAACTGGATGGACAATATCGGCCTGTTTGGTCAAAAACTAGGCCAGATTAAGCACTGTCACAGTCAAGCCCTTGACCATGAGCAGTTTAATCTGTGCAGTGGCCAGAAGGTAAACAGAAATATTCTGCCCTTTTGCTTTGAGGAAGAAGGTGGATTCTCTTCAACGTAGTTTCTTAAATTAGGAGGAACAAGTTGGAAGGTTCTCTTCAGGCTTACAAAGCAAAGGTGGTTGGGAATCGGTGTCCCGGAAACTGAACGCAATGTTAATAACATGCTGCAATAAATAGATCAGACCTGTAGATCAAGCCTTAGGGGATTTATGAATAAGTAAAGCAATGCCATTGTTTTGAAGTGCCGGCTGTGCTTGCATGCCAATTTTGCAGTAGGTACTGGTTTTCTGATGGGTTGAGTCTTACTTTATTATTAACCTAGAAAGTCGGTGCATTGGCTGAATCATCAGAGGCATGTCTTTCCAAAGATGAGTACGTAGAATATTAATGGGTTGGGTCGCTGTGCTTGAATTTAAACCAGTCTTCCAATAAAATAAGTAAATATCAGCTGGGAGGGAATAAAATATTTTTTATGAAGCTGAAGGAAGGATATGCATTTGGAACTTAGCGTTGCAGCTGAAATAATAATTTGAACTTGCAGCATTTGATGGATCATATGGATCAGAATTTCTACATGCAGGACATAAATGTCTTCAAATGGGAGGAATGTAGGACTGCTTTGGGGGATAACATCAGGAGATGCAAAATAGCCCAACTTGAGGGCATGGTTTTATGTGTGCTTAGAAAGAAAAAGGTGAAGGGGACAGCAGAGGTTGAGGCGGCTGGATGGGGCCACTGGAGAGGTGGGTGTGGGCTTGGGTGGACTCTGGGGGATGGTGGAGGACAGGAGAGCCTGGAGGAATGTTGTCCATGGGGTCACAAAGAGTCGGGCATGACTTTGTGACTGAACATAACAAAAGAAAGAAAAGGACTTACAACTCCCAAAATGTCCGACCTACCCACAGTATTTGTTACGTTTGAACCCATCCCCCCAGTAAATGGTACCCCCTGCTCTGCTTTGATGCATATGGGTCAGACTCACATCAAAAGGTGCAGGTCTGCTGTTATCCTGTGTTGTTTATCCCTTTTGTGCTTGAATTCTCTGTTCAAGGATTTTCCCCACACCCTCATGTTAGTAAGCGATCGCTTCTCCCTCCCTGTACATTCCCAGCATGAAGCTCAATTGAAGGGCCCAAATTCCAAGAAAACCGCCTCTGTTGATTGTAGAAATTGGCCTTTCTTGACTGTGTGGAAGAGAAAACTCCTTGGTCTTGTGATGTGGAAGTCGTAACGGCCTTGCTTGGCCTGCTCAGAGATGCCATCTCAGCGAGACAGGTAGCATTGGAGGTTCTTCTTAGCATACTGTGACTGGATGTTAGACCAGCGGTGCCTAGGGAGGGAGCCTTCTGTCCGGGGCCATGCCTTCGGGGGCTACCCCCAGATGGGGGAAAGGGGTTTGCCAACGTGAGTGCCCACAGGGGACTCCTGCGGGCTCTGAATGGCTTGTAGGACATCAAGAGGCATGCTTCAGAAGGCGGAGTGGTGGCGCCAGTGGGGAAGCGTAGCTTTGGCTCTGCTTCGGTGGGGAAGAGAAAGAAGGCAGTGTGGACCCCTTCCGTTTGTCTCTGTGACACCAAGCAGAATCTTAGGGCAGCATCCGCCCGTGCAAAACAGGTTGTGCTCACAGGAATGCCTGTTAGCATTACAGGAAGCCAGCGCTGGCTAGCACAGCTTGGGAAAGTAGCCAAAACAGCCACTTCCGGGAGAGGACAAGGCGGCGCTGCCGTTTGTGTGGGTTCCTCTGGTGCTCTCCTGCAAGGGGTGATTCCTCCTAGTCTACAGCCGTGCAAGCTTCTCGCTGTGCGGCCACATCTTCCCATCGGCAACATTGGATGCCTCCCTTTGCACAAGCGGGTCTTCACTGCACGTGTTTTATTTTTCTGGTTCTAGATACCTCCGTTGTCTTTCTGCCAGCTGAAGCCTCGCAGGAGTGCTGTACTCAGAACATTGTCTCTACTGCAGCGTGATGTTTTGGAGAGACCCGCCCATGCTTACCCTTTTAATACTGGGTGGGGAATGGCTATACTGGACTGTAGTACACTTTAATTGGCAGGATCTTGCCTCTCCCTGCCTTGTAATTATTTCTGCACCAGTTTCAAGAATTTCTGTTTGCTCTGGCTGCCAGATTTTAGATATATATTTTCCTCTGTATGCTGGAGTTTGTTTTTAAAACTATTACTTTTTTGTCGGGTTTTCTGTAGCTTGAGGACAGAGCACAAGCGCTGTGATCTCTAAGTGCCATTTCTAAGATCTCCGGGTAAAAGTACAAAGTACTTCCTGGTCTGTAACCATAAAATAAAAACTTCTCTTACAAGTATAAAGTAGCAGGTTATTGGGGCAGATTCTGGAAAGCTGCTGCAGTCTAGACAGTTGTTAAGAATTATCCTGTCTGGACAGAAGTATACGCAGTCACACATTCCGTGATATCCCCCTCCAAGGAACCTTGAAGGTTGATAATAGTGTGCCTTGGCAGAGGTGACTCCATGGTCTTGTTTGCGTGTGACTGTGGCGGATTGTAGGTTAATTAGTCCATGATTTTCTATGGCACATATTCAACCTGTTGCTACTAACCAGTCGCTACCATTCAACCAAATATGCTACGAACTGTAGCTTGTCCTTGGGTTGCTTAAGCCACAAGTAACCTATCATTGTCTAGGTTTGGACATCATGCTGCAACCACTAATTGTCCTGATCAGAGACTGAACGTGCCCACATGACACGTGCATAGAAACACAGAAACAGAGCGTGTCAGAAGGGGTCTTCTAGGCCATCTAGTCTGACCCCCGGCTCCAGCCAGCTCCGCTCATGACATGCCCACCATGTGCATGTCCAGCCTAGCCTTGAATACCCTCAGCGATGGGGCTTTAACCATGTCCCATTCCATACCCTTTTGGTTCTGTCCTTCCTGGCATCCAAATTGAACCTTGGATTAGTTAACCCATGGTCCACCACATTTATGTGTGAACTGAGTTACGCATGCAGAGGGGTCTCTTCGAAAGCAGGGACATTTTATTGAACTTGCAAGAACCAAAAATTGACATCATAATTACTCTTGGCTGGTTGGTGGAAAGCAGTGCATGAATTCTAGTGCAGAACTGTTGTATAAACACATCTATATGTATTAATTACATGAGATAAAAGACAAATGATTCACGTAGACACACTGTGGGTTCAAGTGGAGGGAAGCTGAGCTCAAAGGGCTGCTTAGCAGCTAAACTGAAGATTGCTGTTTGTGGCGGATTAACCTGTGGACATAAGTTTGTTCCAATTTTCCACCACCCAACAGCAAAAGCTCCCTGTTCAAAAATACTGCCATTTAGAGATGCACGTTAATAATGACACAGTATTAAAATTTTTAACACAAGAATGTAAAGCAAATGAAAATAACTACAAAAAGCCTGTTGCAGTGAGTACCAGGGCATGGTAAAACCGTGGACAGAAAGCGCCATTGGATGCCATCAGGTGCCAGGGAGTAGAAATGAATGCAGTGCTGTTGGGAAGGCCTGCAGTTCTGTGCAAATTGTGAAGGTCAAGGCGAAATAATTACAGTTTTGATCTGTTAATAAAGGGTGAGGCACCCGAAAGGAAAGAGGTGCCTCGAAGTCCTGAGCGAAGGCCTCTTGGAAGATGAGAAAGTTCTCTGCTGCGACTCGCCCTGACGTAATCCCAGGTGGCACAGTAATCCGTCTCCGTCCTTCAGCGCCGCTCTTCGCTCTCCATCCCGTCTCCGGCTTTTGTCCGCAGATTGGCCGCTTGCGCGTGTCTAGCACCGAGATCTCCATTGAGTGCCTGGCGTTCCCTTGCATCTCAAAGACATGGGCCTGCCCAGCCTGTCAGCCAACTGAATATTAGAAGTTAGCAAACCCTCCCTCCCCCCGCCTCCTCTTTGTGACGGCATCTGGAAGTCATCCCTATTCAGAGGCCTGCCAGAACAGCTTCCAGCACTCCAGTGAATGGGGTTGCCTGCGTCCCTGAACTCCCATTCCACAGGCCTTGTGTAAGCAGGGCAGCTGGCGGGGATGGAACTCGTGGGACGAGTCACGCCAGTGCAAAGGCAGCGTTACCATCTGTGCGGTGGGCCGTCCCTGCTGCAGCTTCTTCCAGTGTGCTGCAAACTTTATTTTTCTTGGTCAGCTCGTCATGTTGGCTCCTCCGTAATCGTGGCATTCCCAGGACGGATATTATAGTTGGCTATGAATGAATGTGTGAGTGCCATTCTGAAACCGTGAAGGTCCAAAAACTCCTTCCAGATGCATTGTTTTGCAATCTTCTTCTCCACTTGTAGGAAAGAGAGCTGGTTATGTTTCCATCAGAAGCCCTTTCAGGGCCAACTAGGCAATGCTATGAGCGTGAGAAAATGGTTAACATGTCTAGTGTCTATTATTAATTGTAACAATATCCACAAGAACACAACAACCGCAGTGGTAGTAATTCTCCCCTACTTTGGGGTAGTATTTTATGCACTTGGACTTCTGTAAAGTTTAGCCAATGTTTCTGAAAAATCAGAAACCAGATACATCAAACACTGGCATCTGAAGGGCCTTCTTTTGTAGTGTTCCAAATTGGCCCATGGTCCTGAAGCGCCGCTGGCTGTTGGCTGGGCCTTTGAGCACAAACCTAGCAGGCAAAGAAATCCATTTAATGTAATTGCCATCAAATTCCTAGTGGAACTTATGATATGAATATGGCAGCATTTGAATTCCTAGCTTGAGCCGGAAAGGGTCCTCTGGACTCTATTTGCACCTGTTCCTCATACTGGTATTAACGGGGCAATTTGCTGGCAGAGATTGCAAGCAAGACTTGACCTTGGGATGTATTGGAAAACGGTGCTTCTTCCAGATTGCTTTGTACTTCTTGTGAGTGTTTCTTTTATTTTGCTTTCCAGATTTGTACTTTACTGTTAACCCCCGTGGGAATATAATCAAAGGGCAGATGTAATTGAAGGGTTTTGATACAAATACTTTAAATGGCAAATAAGAAGAACTGAACAGCATTATTATACCGAACTCTTGATGGAATATCCAGGGTTCCAGACTGAGCACAGTGCAGTACCACGTCAGTCTTGTTTACCATAAACTCAGCAAATGACTCTGGAAACTATTTTTATCTTCATTTTATTGATCAGATTTGTATACTGACCTTTGGCATGCCATCATCAGAGCAATTTAGAAAAATTACAAATGGAATCAACATTTAATAAAGCATCAGCACAAGCATTCGGCAAGGGGCGGCATAGAAATGTTCTAATAAACAAAATAAATAAATAAGCATGAGATAAAGGCAAAGCTTCCTGCAAGAGCGTTCTTCGAATGGGGCCCCAGCCTCTTCTTCACCTGGAAGCTGTTTGTTCTCAAATGGATGCACTGCCTGGAGAAGGGCCTTTGTTCTTATGCTTTTATTGCATTTAAACCCGGCCTTTTCTCCTGCAAGGAGTCCTGGCTGGGTGACATGGTCCACCTCCCTGTTTCAGCATCACAAAAACCCTGTGGGGTAGGTTAGGATGAGAGTCCTGAAAAGGGGGCCAAAGTGCCGAAGGAACATTTTCCCAGGCCACTCTCACCCCTATATCAGGCAGGCTCTCCTTTGGCCTTGATGGCCTGGCATGGCAGGTGGACAGGAAGGCCAGTGATCCATCGGGGAACCGCACCCCAAGACCTGTCCGGCAGGTGAGTCAAGTCCTTCCACCTAAAAGCCAAATTCCCAGAGACGCCATGCCAGGTATCATATGGGACAAGAGGCAGTGGGGGAGGGCCAAGGGCGAAAGGGATGCGGCCAGAAGTACCTGTCTGTGTTAGCTGCAAGTCCTTATTGCCTTAGGAGAGACATCTCAGTCTTTTAGAATGGGAAAGCAGACAGCACATAAGCTGGGAATGGCGGGGTGGGGAGGAGTACAGCCCTCTGCAGAGCCTTGGAGGGCCAAATTTGGCCCCCGGGCCTGAGGTCGCCCACACCTGCTGTTTAGCTGTAAAGGTAAGCCATCACACTTGGGTTGTGTTCAGAAATGGATGGGAACCTGGGCCAGGTCACCGCAGCGCCTGTGCCCAGTTAACCTAGGATCCCCGAAACATTTGCTTCCTCTTGTGAGTTGCAGGGTCGCTTACCTCTAGGATGTGTGGTTCTCTAGAGGAGCTGCCGGATGCTGCCGGGAGCCCCGGGGTGGATGCTGATCGGCAAAGGCTGCAAGCCCCAGGGTTCTGCCCCCGGCTCTCTTGCGGGACAAAGGCCGCAACTCTCGCTCCGCTGGGTGACACCGACATGCCTGAAGACACCCCCTTGGCCCCCAGCAGGCTCTGGGCCACTCCAATTTTTATTTTATTGGTATTGCTTAACATCGAAGCGGCTTCGTTTCCAAACGAGGCTCCTGGCATGCTGCAAAGAGACGTGTTCCCCTCCAAGACCCATTTGGCTTCAAATCGATCAGATCTCACCAGTTCGCTTCTTGGGCACTTCACTTTTCTTCTGCTCACAACAGTTTGCTTTCTTGCCCACGGTGACAGCCGCTCTGAATGGGCAGACAACCCCCAGGGCCGCCATTTTGTGAGAGCCCCTGCGACACTTTCCACAAGGGCATATGTGTCCATCAACTCAAAAAACTTGGGAAAGGCTGAGCAAAGGAGGTCGTTGTCCTTCAGTGCTTCGCGTAACTATGTCCTACGTAGGACAATAGATGGAGGGGGGAAATGGTGGCAAATTATAGGAAGGAAGCAAGTAAGTGCAAAATTTGGTAAAAAACTACAAAATGGATGATCAAAACTCTCTCTATGTGTATATATTCATTTTATGCTATTTTTAAGCTGCCTCTAGCAAACAGCCTGTGGGCAGCCTGGAAGAGAAATAACAAGCAAAAATGATAACATTTATTATTAAAATGTAATAAACTGTGGCATCCTTTCCCTTCAACGCAGATGGAGGCAACTATGATGCGATCAGGGATATCCCCAGTCCAGCCTCCGGCGACGGCTACCCTCAGCGGGACTGTGGAAGACACACCTGGGAAATGAACTACCAGGAGGCGGCCATCTACCTCCAGGTGGGCCCTTGTATTGCCATTACAGGAACAAACTGGAAGAGGAAGGGCTGGGGAATGCCAAACACTCGGGGTTGAAGCTGGCAAACTAAATCTCAAGCTTACACCTTGTGATCCTAAACAAACCTGCTATTTTCCTTTAGCCGCATTTGTTACTGGAATATAGAATTCTTAATAGATCATGGTGTAAGATGAATAAGTTTCCCACAGCTTTAAAGTCCCAGATATGGCTGATAACTGGAGGCTATTAATAGAAATTTAGCTACAGATCCAGTGGTAGAAGAAAGCCAGGAGTTGGCTGCTTTTCCCACTTTTCTTTCTTTCTATGCAAATAACATTTTGCTTGTTTTCTTATAAGAAAAGAATAAGGCTCTTTTAATTGATGTGTTAGAAACCACACATTTTCTTCCCTCCAAGATGACTCTCAGTATCTTCCACCCCAAAGTGCTGGGTCCAGCCCAAGGCACCTCACTCTGGATTTAAGAATACTTGGGAAAAAACAAAACCACTTGTGTCCTAAATTGTATACAGTTTATTGGACAGAATGATGAAATTTGAATACGGAATGTAAACAATCCGAAAACTTTCACTCTGCTTTATCTGTGGCTTTACTGGTCCCCTGCATAGGACCAGGGTTGCTCCCTGGGCAAGTGTCAATTCAACTCCCCAGGCCAAGAACAAAAGACAGTGCCTCTCATAATGAATTTTATAAAATTCTCTGCTGCCCTTTCAGAGTCTGCCAATATGCACTCAGGCTCCAGCCTGGCATCCTGGGAAGCAGGGTGGACTGTGAAACTCTTTCAGTAAGGCAAGCAATTTTGTTCTCCCAGCAAAAGCAGCCCTTCTCTACAGAATCATTGGAGGAGGCAGTTTTAAACATAGAAACAGAGCGAGTCAGAAGGGACCCCCGGGCCATCTAGTCTGACCCCCAGCTCCAGCCGGCTCCGCTCACGACATGCCCACCATGTGGACGTCCAGCCTATCCTTGAACACCCGCACCGATGGGGCCTCAACCACCTCCCGTGGAAGCCCATTCCACACCCTCGGGGTCCTGACTGTCAGGAAGTGCTTCCTGGCATCCAAATGGAACCTTGGCTCCCTGAGCTTTGCTCCATTGGAGCACGTCCTGCCTTCCTCTGCATGGGAGAACAGGCCTCTACCCACCTCCGTGTGACACCCTCTCACATACCTATATGTCGGCAACATACAGGCGACATACGGTATTGTTACGCTCTTCCGAATAAGCTGAATGCCTTGTGTGTCTTCAGGGCTTTTGGACACTGGGGAAATTTGCTACCCTACCTGTCAAACCTTAGCAGCTTCTTCCAGGTGAGCCCATACAGTACATGCTGCTTCTCCCTAGAGAGAGCCATTCATTAGAACCCTGGCCTTCAACCTGTGTGCCTTCATGGTTTTGTGTTGCTGCTGTTTTCAAATCCTACATTAGGAAGGAGAAAACAATGATAAGTTCTTCACGCATCCCAAGGATGCCAAAGCGCTGGCCGCCTACCTCTTTGTGCACAACCACCTCTTCTACCTGATGGAGCTGAGCACCGCGCTGCTGCTCCTGCTGCTCTCGCTCTGTGAGGCGCCCGCGGTCCCCATGCTCCGGCTCGGCATCTACGTAAGTCTCTCGAGGACGGGCGGCGGCATGGCTTCGGCGGGAGGGCAGGGCACCGAAACGCAGCTGCGCGACGAGCGCTCCGACTAGCGCTGTCGCCGGCCGGCCTTCGGTCCAGGGGCGCCGCGGTGCTGTCTGCGGGTTGGGAGAAAGGGAAACTCCTTCCCGTTATGGGGTCTTCAATGCCAGATGGAAAGCTCTGTGTGAGAAATGGTTCCATGGGTGTCCGACCAAAATAGCTGAACCGGGAGCAAAATTTTGACCGATCATTTCTTGGCTGAGTATTTATTATTTATGTATGTCGTTTCTATACTACCCGCTTGCCGAAAGTCTCTCTGGGAGGTTTGCAAAGTTAAAAAGAACACTTAGCAAAATCAAGAACAGTGCATAAGAAGCAATAAAGCAATATCCCCAATAAAACGGTGACGGTAGGCCCACTGCAGCCACAATCAAATTGGTCCAGAGGTGTAGCAGCAGTACAAGAGAAATGCAGTATAAACATTGAGAATAAAAGTTAACTGTTAAAATACTGGGTAAATAAAAAGGGTCACAAATAGTAAACTATAACTCTGTTGTACTAACTGATGGCTCTGGAATCTTTGATGTCTGAGTGAACTGCATTCTTTTGGATGCTTTTGCATAGCTTTGATCTATTTTAAGGGAACTTATTCATGTGCAGTAAGAAAGTGGTTGGTTGACTTGGTCGAGAAAACAGTTTTGCACAGTGAGAGTTTTAGGGCCAGGCGATCAAAACTCTCACTAGTGTTGTTCTTGCTACTGTTGTTATTCCTGTTTCCTATACTGGGACTCCAACAAAGGTGGCTTCCAATTTTAAACAGTTATGAAATGAAAGCATGAATAAAAATACAAGTTAAAATATAATTAAATCAGCTAGAGTATTAAAAGTACCAAAATTCAAACATCAGTAAGCAAGATGAACAATAAAAACAGCAGACAACACAAAAAAGACTCCAACTGGCAGCCGCTGATGATTACTGTAATTTCAACAGTAGATTGTGGCGCTTAATCCTTTCTAACCCAGCTTGGTCCTGAAGAAAACCACCCCTCCAAACTTTCTTCCCAATGCAAATAACTACTTCAGAGGAGCAACTTTATCAGAATCACAGCAGAGGAGGAAAAATCTCTCCTTCTCATTTGTTGTGATCTGATTTTTATGAACAGAACCCATGGCTGCTCATTGCATGACAAAAAACATCCAAAATGCAAAGGTACTGTTCAGATTGGTCCTTAAATTTAGCAAGACTGGATAGACTAGGACAGTCTATTTCCTAATTTAATTTCTGTTTAAGTTTAGGCATTGTATCTATTCACTGATTATAAATAATTATAAACCTGGATTGTGAGTTGATGTACCTGATCAGCCTGAATCTGTTTTTCTAATAAAAAAGAGACTCCTGTTGTTGGAAAAACTGCAGGGCCAAAACCAGATTCCAGCAAAAGTTCCATGGAACGCATTGCTTTTCACTCATAGCTGGCAGATTGTATTTAGCATGCAAACAACAGAAAGGTATCATAAGCACCTGCCAACTGGTACTCTCTGCACCTGCTGTGATTTTGATAAATATTAACGCCCCCCACAAATGCGCGCGCGCGTGCGCACACACACACACATATCACGGCTGCCCTTTGCAATCAAAAGCAAAACCTTGCGTGCTAAATGAAAAGATGCCATCAATGTTGGCCTTTAAATTGGAAAGAGTGGTTCGTTTTGCTATTGTTCTCATGTTTTCTGGTGCTGGTAGGAGACTGGGAATGGGAGAGAAGCTCGGACTGCAACAGAATTCTGGGTTGCTGTATAAACCCTGCATGTTTATGAAGTTGGTGGGGGGGGGGGGGAGAGAAAAGCAGAAGAAAGTGATCCTGCTGCTTCCTGCCTCGTCTGATTACAGATCCACGCAACTCTGGAGCTGCTTGCGCTGACGGTGGTGCTGTTCGAGCTCTCAATGAAGATGCGGTGGCTGGGCTTCCACACGTACATTCGGCACAAAAGGACCATGATCAAGGTGACCCGGCGACCCTTCCGCCTACTTGAACCTTCAGTGGTAGGATCCGAAGAATTAGACCAGGAGTCCCACACAGGGACACCACAGCACCTCCCCCATGGCGTCTGTGAGATCCCAGAAGGGTTTTGCTCTTTTTCTTGTTCATTTTCCTTTTAAAAATACGTTCATGGATTAGTATAAAATACACGCACCTATCTAGCGGCTGTGCATGGGTTTCAGTAATTAAGTGGCCATCAGCTTGAAGGTGCCCACCCATTCGAATCTCGAAAGCGCTGCAAGGTCCCCAGTCCATTGCATTATGGAAGGCAGGTGTGTATCCTTCCCGTGCTGCAGTATCAGCCTTTTAGTCATCCAAGGGCCATTTGCACGACTATTAGTTAATTCCCACCAAAGACTCTTCCGGGACAAAATATATCTGTGCAATAACTCCCTTCTCAGAAGAAGAAACTACTGGATGGGACCAAAACGTGTTTAAAAGAAACATTAGCTGTGTTGCACTGCCAGGAATTGCACCATTCCTTTTGAAAGAGACGTCTCGGTGTCCGGCAGAAATGCCACCAAAGTTTTTGCTGAACAAAACATAGCCCCAGAATCATCAATGAGGCATTTTGTGGGTTGTCCACAGCAGCTTCTCAGATGGAGCTGGGAGTCCAAAACAGTTTGGCGATCCCAGCCCAGACCAGCACTGCAATACTATGATTTTTTTGAACTCCTAAGCAAATGCAGCTGAGTTGGGTGGGTGCAACGTTGTGTCTGAGCTTTGTGGTTTGGCAGTTTCAAGTGGTTGGTGAGATATTCCGTGCCTCTTGCTTTGTGCATCTTTCTTGCTGCTGTTATTTTCTTGGACTTCAGACCTTGCTTATCAGAGTTCGGCATTGCATCTGCCATCATTTCTATCCTATGCGTGTGAGGGGTTAATCCTTAGAGCAGAAGGGTGCGTGTGATTACTTATCAGTCTTAGGTTTTGCCTTCCATTCTTGGCCTCCTGTTGTTTTGTGCTTTTCTGGCCTGCAAATGACTGGGACCTTCCTTTCCATCATTTATTTTCCACTGACTTCTCTCCAAATTCTTTCCCCTCGTTTCTTCCCGTGCTGTCATTTCCTGCTCATCCCAGATGTTACTTTCATTCAGACATCACCAAGCTTTGGTCCTGGTGTGTAGATAAGTACAGAGTATCGTTTGGCCATTTGGATGACCTGGGAAATCGTGCTTTGAACGGGCATCTGGAATGATGCTGCAAATGGGAATCGCAGTGCATGCTGGGGAAGAGATGAAGGGCAGCAACGCAGCCTGATTCTCTGTCTTCTTGCAGAACCAAATTTAATATGTCGGAATAAGACCTCTTTGTTAATTATATCATATGTCTATCTAAATCATTTCTGTATATATAAATCATTTGTTGTTGCTATTGTTGTTAGTCTCAAAGTCATGCCTGACCCATCGCGACCCCATGGACAACACTCCTCCAGGCCTTCCTGTCCTCCACCATTCCAGGGAGTCCACCTAAGCTCACGCCGACTGCTTCAGTGACCCCACCCAGCCAGCTCAACCTCTGCCATCCCCTTCTCCTTTTGCCTTCAATTGTTCCCAGCATCAGGCTCTTCTCCAGGGAGTCCTTCTTTCTCATTAGGTGGCCAAAGTATTTGAGTTTCACCTTCAGTATCTGGCCTTCTAAAGAGCAGTCTGGGTTGATCTCCTTTAGGATTGACTGGCTTGATCACTTTGTGGTCCAAGGGACTCTCGAGAGTCTCCTCCAGCACCACAATGCAAAGGCTTCATCCATTTAACTAAATCACTTTTTTTAGTAGCAAACTCAGCTGGGGAGTGCCAACAAGATGGCAGCCAAAATGGGCCACTGGGAAATAAGAGGGAGGTGTCGGCCTGCCCAAGGGATTCCAGAGGCTTGCAAAAGCATTAGAAATCTTTAGGAAGAAACTACCCCGAATAGTTCAGTGCGAACAAAGCCTTATTGAATGCCATAAAACGCTGAGTGGCTCTGTGTATCGGGCGGATTTTAGCAATCTGGATGACCCCACTGCTTCTCCACTAAGGGTTCACCTTGGCAAGATAAAGCAAATTTTTGAAAATGTTTGCACACTTTATCTTCTAGGCAACAGCTCATTATCCTCTTATGCAGAACTGATTCATCTTGGTCCAAAACAAGGCATCTTCGCTGTCTTTGCTGTGTGGAGCATTGCCACATCCCTCTTATAAAGTCCCCTGAAAAATCTTCTCTTAGGGCAATGGCTGGCATGATCCAGAATGAAATGGGTCATAATCGGTTGCCCTTTGGCCCCAAATACACCAGTGTAAATTTGCCAGAGATTTAGGATATCTGTTTTCAAGATCAGTTGAGGGCATTGTTTGAAAGTGAGGTGCAGAGAAGGCCCTTTTTCCAAAGGCAGAATGTGAGCTGATCACATCCAGAGAGACCAGCTGGACCAGATCCAGGATCCGCCTCGTCTAGCATCTTCTTTTCCACAGCAGCCAGTCGAATGCTTTGAGGAGGCCCATGTGCAGACCATGAAGGAAACCGCCGTCCCGCCCCCGTCTGCGGAAGCTACGAACATGCACAGCAAATCCCAGTTTGAATGGGGTGCGCAAGCAGCAGGGTTGGCTGCCCATGGACCCAGGTGCAGCAGTGCGTTAGATCGCTGCTGCTTGCGCCTTTGAGCTGCAGCTCCTGTGCTCAGTGCTTGAAACCCCAAATTCCACACGGAGAAAATAGAAACCCATGAGCGGCATCAGTTATGCCATTTAAGCCCACTTGCTTAGAGTCATATATTTTGCTAAATGTTTTTCCGCTGTTTCTGGAAAGAATCATGCACTGAAGTTGTGATGGTTAGAAATCCAGCCCAGCTTGTCACGCCTCATCTTGCAACCACACTGGGCAAAGCTTCCTGAATGTATATCTGACAAAGGTGGGAAGAATGTATACATAATTTGATTTTTGGAATACTCTTCTGAAAGAACCTGGCACCCATGTCGTGGTCCTTTCAGCTCCAGGTGACAAAATATCTTTCATTTCCCAAGCTTTTTAGTCCTTCCATTTTAAAAAGTGCACCAGTGGGTTTTTTGATCATTGGAGTTGGTTTTTCCTTTTTTGGTCTTTGGAGAACATCCTGAATTGCCCAAAAGAATGAAGGGACCACAGCTCAGAATGCTGAAAAAATGTAGCTTTATTCCTTGATGTAGCCCAACTCATTTTGGTCTGTGGAATAGAAACGGGAGCCAAAGCAAAAGAGATACGAACTCTGATCCAGGTTCTAGTCCTCATTGAGCCATGAAGCTCACTGGGAGGGTGTGGACCAATCCTTGACCCCCCTCACAGGGTTGTTTTCAGGATAAAATGGAGAAGAGGAGGGAGCTTATGTAAGCTGTCTTGGTTTCCTTGCAAGAAGCAAAAAGGTGGGATAGAAATATAATGCATGAATATACAGTATATATATGAGTCAGCAAAAGTTAATTCCTTACTCCATGGCCTAAAGTTGACACAGGAATGCTGTGGATTTTGAACATTCATCAAACACCCTTTTCCATGCTTAGCCAGCACAATTCCAACATGCACCATCCCATCAAGCTCAGCCATTTTGGGCCACCCTGATTCTTTATGCCACCTCACTGGACTGTATTCTGGCCGCCAAAGTACCTTTTTAAGCAAAGGGTTAAGTTTAGCAGACTTTTTGTGCTGTAGGGTCAACAAGGCTACGCCTTCCATGGGAGGTGGTTGAGGCCCCATTGGTGAGGGTGTCCAAGGATAGGCTGGACATGCACATGGTGGGCATGTCGTGAGCGGAGCCGGCTGGAGCCGGGGGTCAGACTAGATGGCCCAGGAGGACCCTTCTGACTCGCTCTGTTTCTGTGTTTGATGGAGCTGACCGTCCCCGTCTGTGCCATCTCTCCTTGCAGACCTGTGTCCTGTTGCTGCAGTTTGCAGAGGCGATTGTTGTGCTGGTGCGCCAGACGTCCCACGTCCGGATCACGAGAGCCTTGCGATGCATCTTCCTGGTGGACTGCCGCTACTGCGGGGCCGTCCGAAGGTAAGCCTTTCCCAGGCTCTGCAGCTGCGTTGATCCCAGTTGCCCTTCTGTGCAAAATACATTTTGGGGGCGGGAGCACAATAAAAAAAATCTTTTTTCTAATGCTGCATTATAAAAGAAGGGATGATAATTTTTGTGGACATGTGCCCTGACTTCTCAACAGCACCGTTAAAGCAATTTTCAATTTGCAAACCATGACAAAGACCAAAACCTCACATCCCATCAAGTACTTTAAAAAGACCAGAGGATAGATCACGAATACTAGTAAAATGCTAATAACAGCAGAGTCATAAAACCGCCTCTAGTATTGTGGTTTCCAAAACAAATAGAAAAAATCTGAAGCAGGAAATTGCCTTGGAGCACTTCAAAAATGAACAGAATGATTCTGGCATCAGCTTTTCCAGCCGTGTGGTGCTTGATCAGATGCGTTGTGTCCACAGATGTTTGTGCCAGAATCTGTGTGTTTGCTTTTAAGGTGCCACAAGACTCTTACGGAGCAATTCTGTGCCCCCTATGCAGAGTCTAGAGGGCTGTGGATGTTCCGGAGGTACAGCTCTAACCTCAGAGCTGGGACGCTGCGTTCAGAGCGCTGTCCAGGCACCGCAGAAAGAAGTGCGCTGGCTGGGTTTGGGGACAGGTGCTGAGATGCATCGAATCCTGGCAGTTCCTCAGCCTCCTGCCTTCCCCTTCTGAAGCACTGCGGCTCGACAGCGGAAATCAGCTGCTTTGCAAACCAGGAGGACAGAGGCAACCTTAGCCTTCGTGCTTCTGCCCTGCGTAGGATCCTCCCAAGTTCAGAAGATTACGCTCATTCCTGGCTGGGTTGCACCCTTAACTGTTTCTGCTACCTGCCTGGGGGGGGGGGGAGTCTACTCCGACAAGAGAAAGAGGACAGGTAATATCCCCCAAAATCCTAAAGTAGGTAGGGCAAGAAACTGCTGAGGTTAATTTCTCTGCACAGAGAGGACTACAGTTCTCCTCCCAAGATGGCTTTAGCCCTTGTGGCTACACCCCAAAAGGCAGCAACGGCCTGATTATAACTCTCCCCCACCCCCAGAGGACCTGAAGACCAGGCGAAGAAACACAAGGGGGGAGGCATTGCTTTGAGTTAATGACTGGATCCCTGCCTCTTTCAGAAACCTGCGGCAGATCTTCCAATCGCTTCCTCCGTTCATTGACATTCTCCTCCTCCTGCTTTTCTTCATGGTCATCTTTGCCATCCTTGGTACGTACCCTTAAGGTTTCGTGGCGATGAGCTCCTTGTGTCCGCGTAGTCCTGGTCTTGCTGCCACGGCTTTGTTTCAGCAAGAGAGCCAGCGCCGTGCAGAGGAACTGCTGCACTGATGGAGACGCTGCAGACTTCTCCTTCAATCTTGCCCACATTGCTCCTTCCAAGAACGGGCTGTGCCAATAAGGTGCTGGGCTGGATCGTGGTCCAGACAGGGACACTGTGGGAGCTTCCAGATGATGGGCTCCGAGTGCTACCCATGAGAAGCCAGTGTGTGGCTCTTTCATCTTTTCTTCTTCATGGATTGTCTGTGGTAAGAGAGAAGATGGAAGAAGCAGCAGGAAAACGTGGGAGGGAGAAGCACTGAAGTGCACGCGGTGCGGAAGCCCCGTCCAATTCTGTGAACGGGTCAGATCAATCCGTGCAGCAGAAGTGGAAAAATATATTTTTAAGGGAAACAAACCCCCCACTTCCAAGAGATTGTGTGAAACACTGTGCGCCTGCAAAAATCAGAGTGCTAATTTTAAAAGGACCTCCCTCTGTGTTGTTCAAATTCTAGCTGCCTTGTTTCCATGATGTGTCCACCCAGTGCTTTTACTCCTCTTGCACAAAGCAGAGCAGAGGAAAAAATGAATACTTCTTGCAAGAAAAGTGCTTTTGTGTGTGTGTGCGTAGAGAGAGAGAGAGAGAGAGAGAGAGGTGTGGCTGGAAGGTTTGGGGCCAAACTAGGCTAGACCAAGCCCTTGGCTTAGGTTGCAAATTTTTCAGTTAGCCCTCCTAGGAAGGGATGCACTAAAATGTTAGGAATTTGCCAGGATGAACAGCACCCGGGGCAGGAGAGGGCGGAGAGGCGATGTTCCCATTCCACGTGGTCTGCAAATCGCCATCCTCACGAGGTGGGAGCCGAGGGGTGTGAGTGGTGACCGTCCAGCGTGGTTTCCACATGCTGGCCCGCCAGCCGCAGCCAACCCCCTTCTTGCCCTGTTGTCATTTTCTTGCTGAATTCTTTCCCTCTCCAGGCTTTTATTTGTTCTCGCCTAACAAATCTGACCCCGTAAGTAAACCGTACGTTCTTAGACTCTTTCACGGCGGGTATTCGGGAGTTCCTTGCAAAGCATGAGTTGGGCAGGTTGGCTCTGAGTCGCCTCTCGGCCGGCTTGTGCCAGTGGGGCGGGGGGCAGCAAGGGGTGGGGGGGCTTCTGCAAACCCAGCTTCTGCCTGGGCGGGAAGGGGCGGGAGCAGCAGTGGCTTTTGCTGATAGAGGGTCTCCTGATTAGGGAAGGAAACAGACTCTGGCTGCTGATTCTGCACTCCGGAAGGGGGTGTCTGTGGTTTGGCTAAAAACTGAGGCATGCTCCACCGACAGGGAAGAATGCAAGGGCAGGCTTTATGGACATCTGCAGGGCATTTCCTGATCTTTAGGAACTGGGACAGCCAGGGGGCAGCATGTGGGACGCTCGGCAGCAGTTCCCTTTTCTGACAGATGTTTTCTCCTCCGCAGTATTTCAGCACCTTAGAGAACAGCCTTGTGAACCTCTTTGTGCTTCTGACGACTGCAAAGTAAGCCCCTCGAGTTGCAGGAACCACACAGGCTCCCGTTGTGACCTTTCCAGTGTCAGCCTTACACTAAATGTGCGTCTTTACTCAGAAGCGAAGCCTGCTATGAGCACACTGGCGAGGGATGTGCGCTTGGGCTTGGTAGGAAAACAGCAGAAATCGGGCTGATAGAACTGCTTGCTAAAGGGTCGGTGCTGAGCCTGCTTGTGACAGTGTGGACTGAGGTTCAGGGAGCCAAGCCCAGGAAGTCAGTCGTATCCCTACGCCCAAGCCAGAATCCTCACACACCACTAGTTAAGATTGTGGCCTGTGTGGGGTAAGGCATTCGGAGCTGCTGAACCGGCCCAGGGCGTGCATTCAAACACACATACAGAAATTTTGAACTTGGATCTCTGAAATGGTCTGGAGCAGGGTGGGCAACTTGTGGCTTTCCTGATGCTTTGGCCTGCAGTTCCCATCATCCCTCGTCACTGGCTGCGCTGGCTGGGGCTGATGGATGTTATAGGCCAGAATGCTTGGAGGGTCACAGATTGCTCACGCCTCATTGGGAGTATTTGGAGCTGCCTCAAAAAAGGGAGCAGAGGCCCAGAGGACGGACTGAGGGCACATGCCTTAAATTGGCAGGTTTGAGGGTGGCCCGCCAAATGGCGGAAGCCCACCGTAAGCTCAGGTGTAGTACCTTAAGGGAGGAAGAGCATGGTGTAAGTGCGATAAATCCATGTTTGCATGTTGTTTGGAGAGCGAGGCTGAGAGCTCTCAATGGGGCTGAAGCTGTATTTCCAATCAAGTTGACACTGCTTCCAAAGGAAGGTTGATGAAAGTAAAGCGGGAATCTGCATCTTGCAGCGACTTCTCAGTGCACGGGGACTCTTGAGTGGCACCAGCTCCCACTTCTTCTTTCTGAATGAATGAAAACTGAAAATTGACCCCCAGGCTGCCTCCATAGCTGATGCTGATCAGTTTTCCTTAGAGAATCTGTAACAACAGGAATGTGATGCTCCGTCCTGCCTCCCTTGGGACTCCTGTGAGATGGGTTTGGTGTGTTGGACAGGGCTGGCCCTGCCCTGAGGCAGAGCGAGCCACTGCCTTGGGCGGCAGGTGCTGGGAGGTGGCACCAGAGTGTTAGGGGAGAGAGCTGTGGCCACTCGGCCTGCCCTGAACCCGCTGTGCTACCCAGCTGCCCTCCAATGGGGTGGACAGGATCTGTCCCGTCAGCAGTGCTGAAGAAAGACTCTGCTGCCAGTCCAGCAGAAAGAGGGCGTGCCGTCTCCCCTTTTGCCTCAGGCCGCAAAATGTTTTCGAACAGCCTTGCTGTTAGGCAAAGACACTGCAAGACCTTGCCCAATCTATTCTGTGCTTACCTATGTCCTGCGGAAGGCTTAACATTCAGCCTGCCTTGCAAAGGAACCCTTCCAGTGTTTGGCTCTAGATCGGTGCCATGAAAAGCCCTTCCGTCTATCGAGCTCATTAGAAAGGAAGGATACTCCCGAGTTGTGAAAATACAGTGGTACCTCGGCTCACGAACGCCTTGGTTCACGAACAAATCGGGTCACGAACAAAAATTTCTGAAAAATTTTGACTTGGGTCGCGAACACCACTTTGGGTGGAGACCAGGATCGCAGCCATCTCCCCCCACCCCCCCCCCCCAAGTGGGGAGATGGCCGCGATCCCAGTTGCTTTCGTGCGGGGAAGGCATCTGCTACAGGAAAGACAGGGGCAGCAAAGCAGAGCCGCGGGGGAGATGGCCAAGATTCCGCCTGTCTTTCCTGCAGGAGCCGCCTCTGATCACGGATGCCTTCCCTGCACGAACGCAACTGCGATCGCGGCCTTCTCCCCGCCCTCCAGCACAGCGTTTGCGCCCGTCTCTCCCTCCCCCAGTGTGCCCGCGATTGTGGCCATCTCCCCCCCAATCCTCCAGTGCGCCGGGGTGACGGGCGCCTGCAGGGATGACAGGCGGGATCTCGGTCGTGCTGGGGGGGGCGTGGGGAGATGGCCCCGCTTGTGCTTGGGGGGTGGGGGAGGTGGCTGCGATCTTTGTTGTTGTCACTTTGCTTCACATTTTTCTGATTTAAAAAATGGTTACAGAACAGATTAACCTTATTTACATTGAACCTTATGGGGAAATTTGACTTGGCTCACGACCAATTTGGGTCCCGACCAGAGTCCTGGAACGGATTAAGTTCGTGAGCCGAGGTACCGCTGTAAATGGTTTCTCTCTCTTCTGTGCCGCAGCTTCCCAGATGTGATGATGCCCTCTTATTCCCGGAGCCCTTGGTCCTGTATCTTCTTTATTGTGTACCTTTCCATTGAACTGTACTTCATTATGAACTTGGTAAGTCACCTGGTTCCTCCCCAGACGGCCCAGTCCAGTGCAGCTTTAGTTGGAAAGATACCCGCCACGTCTGGCAGAGCCTTTAGCCTCTTGCTTAGCTGCTGCAGCCATTCGCTTTTCCTGCGAAATGCGCTCTTGTTTCTTAGCTGCTCGTGTCAGAAATTAACAAACTTGGATTTTTGTGAGAAAGCTAATGCAACTTCCAGAGGCGTATCTTAACATATGATAGCAACCGCCCCACCCCCAGCCTTCCCCCACCAGATCCTGCCACATCTGGAATCGGAAGACTCCCTTTACAACAGATGTGCTTCCCAAGCTTGCCCTGACGACTTAACTTGCCTCTTCACTTCCTGCAGCCGAATTCCAGTGCCTGTGCCATTCATCAGTGGCTTCTTGCTAATTAAGGGGGTGGGGGGGAAACTACCTGGGGAGGCCATTTTCCCGCAGCTTGGTGCCGTGCAGAACTGAAAGTGGGAGGCGGGAGCCTGACTTCTCCTCTTCTCTGCGTTCTTCAGCTGCTTGCGGTCGTTTTCGATACTTTCAGTGATATTGAAAAGAGGAAGTTCCGGTCGCTGCTGCTTCATAAACGCACAGCAATACAACACGCCTACCACCTGCTTGTCAGCAAACAGGTACGTGGCAAGCTGCGCAACCCGCTTTTGTCCCTGCTGTTAGGTTGACAACACTCTGGGCAAGCGCAGCTCGTTGTGCAAGGCGTGGGGTTTCCGGGGATTTGGCACGCTGCAAGGGCTGTGCTCCGAGGACAGAAAAGTAGCCCCAGCGTTCAGGAAGGCCCTTTTATTGGGGGGGGGGGGGGGGGGGG
>NW_025336169.1:2237065-2331173 GCF_004798865.1 Varanus komodoensis | reverse complement strand
GTCATTATACGTTTTTCGGCACCAGGTCAAGACCTTTTTATTTAATCAATATTTTAATATGTTTAAGCACTGAATTTTATTGTTGTATTTTATTAATTTGCAGCCAGAGTGGATTGTCAGTTTATCTATGTTGTAAGCCATCCAGAGACGCAAGTAATTGGACGGCGTACAGATTTTATAAATAAATAAGTGGAACCAATGACATCATTGAAGCCACAAATATAAAACAGTCACTAACATGTAGGTGGACAATGAAAATTGTAAAAAGCAAAATCACACCCATGACCTGAATGGTCTTTTACCATCTTTTTACCCTGCCTTTTTTCTTCTTCTAAGGAACCCCAGCTAACATCCTCTTCCTTCTCTCCCTTTTATCGTCACAACAACCCTGTGAGGTAGGGAGGTGGCGAGATACCCCTGCCTGCAGCAGCATTTCAATTGCCCAAAGACACCCAGTGAGCTTGGCTGAGTCAGGACTAGAACCCAGATCCCCCAAGTCCCAGTCCAGCACTTCAGCCACGGGGGACCACGGGCTCTTTTCAGAACCCAACAGTGGCATTACAACATCTGGACTTACTTACATTTTTGAAAAAAGACGTTTCTACCCATCTTGCTGAATATTAAGGACAGTGCCGGGCAAATCTCTCTAGAAAGGGAGTTCCAGAAATGGGGTACCACAACTCAAAAAGTCCTGTCTCCCTTTTTAGGGCCCCTGTGGCCACTTGCTACCTGACTTTTGCAACTGGAGATGCCGGAGGCAAACCTACAGCATTCTGCATGCAAATGAGGTGCATTTCCTCTGAACTGTAGCCCATCCCTAAGTTGAAATGATGTTGTTACGTAGGGCTCTCCCAAAAGCACAAGATTGCTACATATGCCCTCATTTCTTCCAGCTTTAAAGATGAGAAGATGCAGTTTACTCAGCCAAGAGAGAACTTCCACTCTGCTGTTTTCTTTGGCCAGGTCTGGGGTAGGAACTGCCGGCCTCCAGCGCACCTGGAGCTACCGGAATTGGTGGTTCGCTTGCCAAAAGAATGGGCAGGTTTCCCCCAGGCATGGCGGCAGTTGGGGATGTATAAACACTACAGGATCCATTCCTTCTTTCTTTCATAGATTTCCAGGTGCCTTTGCTTCCTTGCACATTCAGTTTGCACAAATGCATTTGCAGGGAAATTCACAAATTCCTGAAAATGTGTAAAACTCCCCACAAGGTATGTTTTGATGCTTTAACCTGTGGGGAAAATGCACAGTTTTGGTCAGTGCTTTTTAAATTTTCCATATTTGCATAAAGTTAGGGAAAGAAAAAAGAAAAAAAGCCAACCCTTTTCTTGGTTGCTTCTTGTGGTGCCGTTCAGTGCGAGTCAGAAAGGGCCTCTGGGGCCATCTAGTGGTGTGGTGGTTACAGTGTTGGACTGGGACTCGGGCGATCCGGGTTCTAGTCCCCCTCAGCCATGAAACCCACTGGGTCACTTCGGGCCAGTTGCAGACTCTCAGCCCAGAGTGCCTCACCAGGTGGTTGGTGTGGGGATGAGACTGAGAGCAGCGAGAGGAGAATGCGGTAAGCCGCTTTGAGTTCTTTACAGAAAAAGAAAAAGGTGGGATATAAATGTAATAAATAAATATCTGCACTTTTTGCAGAACTCAAAAAATGTTCTGCAGAACTCAGAAATTGTCTGTTGACACATTTTGTGTTCCCCTTATGGCTAATGCATGGTGCGTTGCATTGCGGGGGGTGGATGGGCACACCGAACTCGGGGAGTGGGCTCTTCGGAGGGGTGCAATTGTGTCCAGACCCAATTCTGAACTTGGAGGTCTTGGGCAGAGCCACCTCGGAACCTGCCCTTTCTTCCCAGCGGTTTGGCAGACGGAGAAGTGTCTGGGAGAGGCTGCTTGTGGTGCTTTTCCTGCACAGCCCAGGGTGAATCATTCTCGTTTCTAGAGGCCCTCGGGGATCTCCTTCAAGCAGTTCGATGGGCTGATGCAGTTTTACAAACCTCGGATGAGCGCAAGGGACCGCCACCTGACGTTCAAAGCACTGAATCAAAGCAATACGCCTTTCCTCAGGTGGGGAGCTCTGTCTTTCTTTCTTCCCTGGGGCGGGAGAGAAGGGATAGAGAGTGCTAGGGTCCCATAACCCATTTTTGGAGTATTCCAGGAAGCTGGCGGCTTCAAGCACAGCTTCTGGGATGCCTGAGGATGAAGCTTCAAGGCAGAAACCACAGAATCCACTCTCACGGCTTTGCTTCTGATTTCTGGTTCTTTCCCCCACACTTCTCGGATGTCACCCAACAGGGTGTGTGTGAGGACATGTCCAGCCCATCGGGATCCCCTTCCCAGCCATGTTGCCGCAGTCAGCCGCTCCGGAGTCCTCACCTCCCACAGCTCTCTGGGCTCCAGGCTCTGCCCAGACCCTTCCAGGTCTCCAATCCTGGATCAAATAAGCACTCCAGGGCCCTGTAGCTCCACTCTAGAGCATGGCAACATTTTCAAAAAGTTGCATTTAAAAAGTGGGTTTTGCTGCTCCCTGGTATTTATTGTAAGCCGTCCTGAGACATTTGTAGGGGACAGGATAGAAAAGCTTTAAATAAATAAAATAGTACTGTGTGTGTCTGTGTAAATGTGCATTCAAGTTATTAAATATAACTTAATGGAATTTTATTTTGTTATTTTATTTTTTGCTGCTGTGGGGGCTGGGGGAGGGAGACTGCAGGCAGGTGGTCAAGAGGGAGAGTGGCCCCTGCACCTCCCAAGGTTGTCTGTGGGGTGAGCATGGAGGACCCTCACAAAGCCTTGCCCAAGAGCCTCAGACAGCATCGGTCAAGGTCAGCACACCTTTGAATTGGGGACCCTCATAACCTTGATAAAATCCACCTTCTCATGGAGAATGCTCTTCTCTTTCAGTCTGAAGGATATGTACAATTTCTATGAAGTTGTTGGCTTGAAGTGGAAGGTAAGTCGTGAGTGCGAGGAGGGTTCCTGGATTTAGGGGTGGCGGGCTAGAATGCGGACCGGGGGGCACTGGTAAAGGAGAGGTTGGACGTGGGAGCGGAAGGATCTTCTGGAAGGGCCACCTGCTCGTTTTGCTTTTGTTCTGTGCTGTAAATACTCTCCCAGTGAAAATGAGCCCTCCTGAACTGAGACTGCGTCACGTCCTGTTCCATTTGCAGGCGAAAAGGAACCGCGAGCACTGGTTCGATGACCTTCCACAGACGGCGTTCCTGATTTTTAAAGGTAGTGCCTTGTCCTTCATCCAGTGTCTCCCTTCGGCCCCACAGGGTTCTTTTTCTTTTCAAAGGATGGCCCCACAACCTTCTCGCCCAGAGAAGGCAGCAGAGACTATCGTTTAGGAGTCCTGCGGCAGCTCGAGGGCCACCGGATTTATTCTGGCATAAGTGTTTGCGGCCTGGAGATGTGTCTTCGGCAGAGGCAGGAAGCATTATGGAGAGTTTCCATTTTATACGCATAGTGCGATGGGGCTGGGGAGAAGAGCTGTAAGCAGGTCAATTAATGGTCAACTGTAAGAAGGAAATTAATTCAAGAAAGCGTCGTTCAGAGTATGAATAGTGGTCATTCACTGTGCTGCTGATAACACAAACTCCTGGTACCCTTTGTATATAAATCGGAAAATCTGCATAACATCCCATGTCTTTGATGAAATAGGCTCTGTGTTGTTGTTGTTCAGTCACAAAGTCGTGCCTGACTCTTCACAACCCCACAGACAACATTCCTCCAGGTTCTCCTGTCCTGTACCATCTCCAGCAGTTCACCCAAGCCCACACCCACCTCTCCAGTGGCCAAATCCAGCCACCTCAACCTCTGCCATCCCCTTCTCCTTTTGCCTCCCATCGTTTCCAGCATCAGGGTCTATAAATAGCATGTATACATAAATAATATAAAGATAAATAACATCGATATAAATATAAAAATTCTATATTCTATATCTACATATTCATTTATATTTATGTTTTTATTTATTTATTTATTTATTTATTTATTTATTAACTACAACATTTCTATGCCGCCCCATTCGCTGAAGCCTCGGGGCGGCTCACAACATGAAGTAAAATACAAAAATAACAATATAAAAATAACAATATAAAATAAGTAACAATGTAAAATGTTATTATATATTCATATATAATATAAATATATTATAATTTATTTATATTATAAAATATATCTTTAAATATAAATCAGGTCTAGAAATAGGCTCTAGTCTGCATGCTATTCCAACTTCTCTAGAATACATTTGTTAGCCTTTAAGGTGTCACAAGACTCTTTGACCAGGTTCACACATTCAAGGAAGGAAAAGATGCCACCGTGGCTTCTCCCTGCTCTTTGCATGCTGGTTGCCTGCAGCCCGATTCCCATATTTATGTGTGGCTGCGTCATCCGAACTTGGCGAAGTGGATGGAGGAGATGGCTTCCAAAGCACCTCAGAACTTGGGTGTTGGTGGGTTTCCCTTGCTCAGTTTGGAGAACGTGGCAAGACGCCTGTGATGCGGGATGTGATGGAAATGAACTGACGCAGGACCAACATGCATTAGGTGGGGAAACAAAGGAACTGTGCAAACCTGCCCTTTGGTATCGGCACTGCAGTAGATCAAGATGCCTTGTTGTTGTTTGATGTGACATCACATCATCTCCAACTCATGGCCACCATGGGTACAAACAGCCCCAAAATGTCCTGTCACAGCCCTGCTTCTGAAAATACAGCCCTGCTCCGCTTCTGAAAATGCAAGACTGCGACTTCTTATATGGAGTCAGTCCTTCTCCTCTTGAAATGCTTTCATGTTCTCCTTCAGGTCTAACCAGCTGCTCAGTGCAGTTAGTTTTAAAAAAACTGGTGTGCTGGAAAAGCCCCGTGCCTTGATGGGGCATTGCAGAGAAGAGTCGGAAGGGCAGCTTTCCGGTTAGGGCCTCGGAGGGTTAACACAGCTTGCTTTGTGCTTCTTTCCTCCGACAGGCATCAACATTCTGGTGAATTCCCGGACCTTCCAGTACACCATGTGTAAGTTGCAGGCTCTCTCAGTTCTGCCTGTTTAGCTGCCTTCCAGCTTCTGCTTGTTTGCTGTCCCTAAAGGATCGTTCTCCAGGTAAACTAGAGACCTGCAACCTGCCGGAGCTTCCAGGATGGGTCTTTGGGAACCCACAAAAAGCTCAACTAGCTCTGTGTGCCTTCTGCAGGGCTAATGCAAGGGGTCAGCTTCTTGGCAAAACACCCCTGTGAAGGAGGGCCTGAGCGGGGGCTGCAGGGGGGTGCTTGGTTTTTGGTTTTTTCCAGCTTAGTGCGTGTGTGTGTTTATCTGGGCCCCCTTTTTTTCTTGTGCCAAAGTTACTGCATTAGATTTTTTAGTTCTGCCTTTCCCCCTCTTGGGGGGAACTGAAGGCAGCTTAGACAGTCCTCCTCTGCTCCATTTTACCCTCGCAACAACAGCCCTGCAAGGGAGGAGAGGCTGAGTCTGTGACTGGCCCAGGGTCACCCAGGGAGCTGCATGGCTGAGTGGAGGGTAGAACCCAGATGTCCCAGGTCTCCAGTCCAGTCTTCTAACTGCCACACCACACTGGCTCTCCAACTTACTAAAAAAGATGCCCAAAGAATGGGGCGGGATTGAGACCTTGACCCCCAGAATACTCTTTGGGCTAGTAGCTCTCACTTTCGTCCTACGCATCTGGAGGAGGCTGCATTGCAGGCAGAATTCCTCCCCCCTCTGCTTTTGTGGCGTGTTTCCGGATGGCAAGCTGGTGGGGGACAGGGAGGTCTTGTTTGCTGTGGAAACTGCTCTGCGACCCTTTCCAGCCGAAAAGCAGTATGAAAAAACTGTTTGAAATAAGGAATGGCTCTTGACTCACATGCAAAACATCCCTAGCCATGGGCTTGCCTCTGAATAGCCCATGCAGAGCTACGTCTTTACCTTGATGTTTTTGTTGGGTCCTGCAGATACCTTGGTGGCAGTGAACGGCCTCTGGATCCTCGTGGAAACCTTCACGCTCCGAGGTATGTGTTGGGGCCCCTTCTTCCTGCTGACCACCCACCGCTTCTCTCCTGGGTCATTTCAGTGCCTCTGAGATTGTGCGCTCTTTGCTTTTTCAGGCGGAATCTTTCCCCGGGACGTCCCTTGGAATTACATAGTTTTCCTTACAAGTAAGATCATCATGTGCTATTCGGGGCTTGAAACAATCCAGGAAAGGTTTGCCCGTGATCCAAGATGCCAGGACGTCCTTTCTCTTTAGTGCTATTACAGGTTAAGCTCGTTGCTAGAAGACTAGCCAGGGAAGGACACACCTGTTCGTTTTGCTTTCTGTAGTGTTTGTGGTTTCTCAGAAATCATTTCATGCTATTCAGTTTCAGCAACAGCAATTTCTTTTTAAAATTTGTACACCTTATTGTGCACAATTTCCCCTAACAGGCACATTTTTGCAAGCAATTTCTTCATAATATGTGTCTTTTCATATGCTATTTTTCCGAATGGTGGGTTTTTGTATGCTGTTTTCCCTAATGCGTGCACTTCTGATGCAAAAATTATACCGCAAAATTCTGAGAGGTGCAAAAACCAAAGGACATTAGTGTTCTGGTTTATTCAGGCTGTGTCAAATAGGTTGGTTTTTATTAAAATGCAAAGTAAAGGGATTTCTCCCCAATCAACAGGCCTAGCTTTTGGCACTGTCTTCTTCTGAGAACAGGTAGGGTTGTGATAGGTTCATGGCCTCTTTGGGGGTGGCACCTTGACCATGGAATTCCCTCCCCTTATCAGTGCGCCTGGCATTATGTAAAAATTAGCGCCAAAGGGGTAGTCCTGTTAGTCTGTTTCAGCTAAACTAAGAAATCCAATCAAGCCTCTGAAACATTAATAATGAAATTAAGGGATAAGTGTCTGTGGACCAGAGCTGACTTCAGCACAACACACATTACATGCCAACCGAAAGCCACTCCTGCTCCTTCTGCATTGGGCTCTGGTTCACAAAGGCCTGTGCCACAATGACTGTGTTGACATTCAAATTGCCGAAGGGCCCTTTATTCCTTTTTTACAAAAACACACTTTTGTTTCTGTGACCTTGAGCAGTTTTTAGAGCAGTTTTTATTTGGCTTCAAAATGAATTCTGTGTTGGCAGAAAATCTGGTGGTTTCAGGTAACCATTTTATTACTTTTTTAACAAATTGCAAGCCTCTTTGAAAATAATTTTACTGAAAGGTGAGAGAGGAGTTTTATAAATAAATGCTCCTAAATCAGTGTTAGGGAATTCATTTGATGGCATGGGCCTTTTCTTCAGCCTAGTAGAGTCTTTGGTCCTTTTGAAATCAGTGCTGGATCAAAGGAAGAGTTTCCTCCTGCTAGGTCATGGCACTTGCTCATCAGCCTAGCATGCGATCCCAATCATGCCCACCCATGTAGGATCCAGCAGGAAGTACTTCTGGGTTAAGTCTTGGTCAACTTGAGGCGGCCCAGGCAGTGCAGTTTTAATCCTGAAGGGAATACCTGAAAGTATCTGTGATGCTTTTTTGACCTTCTGCCCTCTTCTCTTTGACACTCTGCACCAACAGTCTATGGGATTGAAGTGCTACTAAAGATCACTGGATTGGGGCCTGTAGAGTATCTGTCCTCTGGCTGGAATTTGTAAGTATGCCACCGTGATGGGCTTTGGAGTCACTGGGGTGGAAGCTCCACAAATTCTCCACTGATTCTCACAAATTCTTCATCTTGCTCTTTCCAGTTTTGACTTCTCGGTCACCTTGTTTGCATTCCTGGGACTCCTGGCATTGGCTTTCAACATGGAGCCATTCTACTTCATTGTAGTTCTGCGGCCTTTGCAGTTACTCAGGTGAGTGGCAGGTCGAAGGTGTAGCGCAAAGGATGAAGGGAGCTGGAAGGATGCCTTTCCGCAGAAATGTGCTGGAGGACTTGGCTCACAGACACTTTTGGACGGAGAGGCCAGGTTTGTGGGCTGGAAACTGGAAAACCTTTGCGAGAGAGCCCATGCCTTGCCCCCAAATGGTCCCAGCTCAACTTTATTTATTTGGTATTTATTGCTAACAATTATGGATTGACTCAATCAAAGAAGCCACTGCCTTGATTTCAAAATAGCTAAGCAGGGCTGTTATGGATGGGACATTGTGGAAAGCTTTCATTTGTAGGATTGCTGTAAATCAAAGACAACTTGATGGCACATCACGACAACAATTATAACCATATGATATAATGATCGCTCCAACAGCCCAATTCTATGCATATTTAGACAGAGAAAAGGTGGCTTCTCCCAGAATTTCCCAACCAGTCATGAGAAAACATAGGATTTTTTGTGTAAATATGTATTGGATCATATCTTGAGAATATTTTCTTATTACATTCAGTCACTCAGCACCCAACTTCTTTTTGATTGAAATGCATTAGGAATGAATGTTGAACTTTTCCAATGGTTACACCTATTCAGTTCTCAGATGCTCTTCCTGAGACACAGGGTGAGACATGAAGTTGCTCCAGTAAAGGAAACAGTTTTCATTCTCACAGTGAAAGCAGCTCTTATCTATGGAATGACTGGGAAAGCCATAAAAGCTAGGTCTAGCTCCAAGAAGCTACGTTGGGTTTTGGACCCTAGGAAAGTTCACTACGCTACCTGTTGAACTGGAATAACCTCCTTGCCATTCTTCCAGTAGAGCCCACCAATGCACCAGGTTGCTTCGGCATTCCTCTGGACTCCTTGCTAAGTGGACGCAGAACTTGGAATATAACACTCATGATAATGCAGGGAAAGGCCAGGCATGAGCGAGGCTGTGGCCACCCCTGCCTTGATGTGCCTTGTATCGTATCTTCCTTCTGCTGCCTCAGATTAATAATGGCTTCAAAGATCAGAGCCATTCCACCAGACAGCCTCTTGAATGCAGTTAATCCCCCCCCCCCTTGTCGCAGGCTGTTTAAGCTGAAGAAACGTTACCGGAACGTCTTGGACACCATGTTCGAGCTGTTTCCCAGGATGGCCAGGTACTGAGCTGGCTGTTTAGCCCAATTTCCCATCCCAGAAAAGCCATACGGTTAGTGGACTTGGTTTGGCTCACCCTGGGCTTTCTTTTCTCCAGCCTGGGTTTGACGTTGCTCATCTTCTATTACTGCTTCGCCATCATCGGCATGGAGTTCTTCTCAGGAAAGCTCTACCCAAACTGTTGCAAGTAAGTACCCAGCATTTGCTTTCCATTTGGAGCAGGGTGGGCAGAAGGCAGGTATGGATCTCTCCATCCTTCTCTAGTGGCTTGCGGAAAATCAAGATTTTTGGCTCCTATTTGTTTCAAGCAAGAAGAAAAGAACTTGACTCTGATCATCCTGATTTTTTCTGCTGATGGGAAAAGGGGGTTGTGTGTTTGTGTTCAAAGCCAGCTCTTAGACTAAGAATCCATGGAGTGTTTCCACCAGCTCGAATTGCTGCAGGCTGGGTCTCTAGGAATAAAAATAGCAGCATGGGCCGATCCTGCAAACCTGACCTTGTTCAGACCAAAAAAAAAAAAAAGGTCATCGAATTCTTAGAATTCCCCAGCTAACATGGAGCTGCTGCTGTGCTTGGCGTGTCTCTAGCGGCCTGCATCCCGGCCCCGGGCCCTGGCGCCGCTGCCCTCGCTCCCCGCTAGCCCTTCAGTTCCCGTTTTCGTTTCAGCACCAGCACGGTGGCCGATGCCTATCGCTGGGTGAACCGCACTGTTGGGAACCGGACGGTGATGGAAGAAGGCTACTACTATCTCAACAACTTCAACAACATCCTGAGCAGCTTCGGTAAGAGCTTGCATCTGTGAGACACAAACGGGGTGGATTTCCCCAAACTCGGCTCTCCCTCTCACTGCCTCGCGGGCCTTTGTCCTGCATCCCTCGACTGCAGAATCTTTCTGATGCCAACTCAGAGTCCCTGGAGGAGCCCCTGCCATGCAGCCCCGGCCAGCATTTATCTCGAGCCTGGCAAACGCCGGTGGAGATAAACCCTTGGACTGGCTTCTGGGAGCACAGTGGGCAGAACTATCTGATTTCCACACCTCAGCATGTCCTGCGATTTAATTTGGCCGTGCAGTGCGAATAGGGAGCTCCCTGGAACCCTGGACTTCGCTGCGAGATGCTTAGCCCAGCGACGCTTCCTGTGGGGATGCTGCTCCGTAAGGCTGTTTTTAGATCGACACACGCTCCCAGCAAAGCAAGCTGCCACGGTAGGAGCGTGGCAGCCGGCCCGATCCTGAAATTGGTGGCCTGGGGTATTGCCTGAACCCACCCAGAGCAGTGAACAAGCCCTGTGGCCAGATTGACACAACACATCAAGCCAGGAGTGGTGACTGAATCAGAGGCTCAGTCCTTCTAAGCCCAGGCCGGCAGCGGCTTTTCGGGGTTTCGGGTGGGACTCTTTCCTTGCCGAGCTTGATCATGGCGGGGATCAAACCCAGGACCTCCCGCATGTGAAGTGGGAATTCGGCGACTGAACCGTGGCCCCTCCCCAAAGCAGGGAGAAACTTTCCAGCTGTCTCTGCTGCTAGAGATGCGTCTGACACCAACTCTTGATGTTTTTCAGAGCCAGGCTAACATCTGTATACTTGTATATAATTGGATATGAAACTGGTGCATTATGACCCATATCATATTTATATATATTCTCTTGTATTGTTCATTAGGTTAGAAGTTTTTAGCTTTTATTGTAAACTGTTCAGAGAGCCATTTGGCTAATGTAGATGGTATATTTTTTTATTTTTTTAATTTAAACAAGCATTTATATCCTGTCCTTCCAACAAACGGCTCAGGACAGCTTGCAACAGCTCAACATATAAATGTTTTAATAAATCAATAAATAAATTCTTGTAATACAGAAAAGGAAGCATTGCCAGGAAAGCCCGTGTCACAAGAGCACCGTTTAAAGTATTGTGCCCCATGTTTTCTTTATGCAGTTACACTGTTTGAGTTGACAGTCGTCAATGACTGGTATATCATCATGGTGAGTAGCATTTTTGGGGCCAGGGCAGGAGCCATCCTCTGTCCTCATCTGCCCACCTCACAACTGACAAAGACAAGCCATGGTTTGTCGTGGGGTTGGGAACTGTGGGTTGTTCGCCATGGTTTGTCGTCTTGGCTGGGTTCAGACCACACAAAACCCCACAGCTCCACAACCACTCACATTCTTCCTCTGCGTGTGGTTATCCTGTTGTCAGAACCTACCTGGCAGCTGAGTAGACTAAAGACAGAGAAACATAGAAACAGAGCGAGTCAGAAGGGGCCTCCCGGGCCATCTAGTCTGACCTCCGGCACCAGCCGGCTCTGCTCACGACATGCCCACCATGTGGACATCCAGCCTATCCTTGAACACCCACACCGATGAGGCCTCAACGACCCCCCGTGGAAGCCCATTCCACACCCTCGGGGTCCTGACTGTCAGGAAGTGCTTCCTGGCATCCAAACGGAACCTTGGCTCCCTGAGCTTTGCTCCGTTGGAGTGCGTCCTGCCTTCCTTTTCAGGGGAGAACAGGTCTCTCTACCCATCTCCATGTGACATCCCCTCACATACCTGTATGTTGCCAACATTTCCCCTCAGACTCTCCTCTTCTCCAGGCTGGAGAGACCCAGTTCCCTCCGTCTCGCCTCATACGGCATCCCCTGCAAACCGGCCACCAACCTTGTGGCCCTACGCTGCACTGACTCCAACCTGGCTATATCCTTTCTGTAATGAGGGGCCCAAAACTGAACACAATACTCCAGTTGCGGGCGCACCAGAGTCGTATAGAGTGGCAGTAATACCTCTCTTGATCTAGAAGCCACACTTCTGGCTATGCAACCAAGGGTGGCGTTCGCCCTCTTGACCACCGCATCACACTGCTGACTCGTGTTTAGCCTGCAGTCAACCAGCACCCCGAGGTCCCTTTCACAAGTGCTGCTCTCCAGCCACTTGTCACCTAACCTGTACTTATGACAGCTATTCCTATGCCCCAAGTGCAAGACCTTGCACTTATCCACCTTGAACACCATCCTGTTGTCTCCTGCCCACTTCCATAGTCTGTCCAGATCCTTTTGGATCTGGAGTAGCTGCTCCTCAGTTGTGGCCACTGCTCCAGTTTTAGTGCCGTCTGCGAATTTGATCAGCAGGCTGTCCGCCCCATCTTCCATGATGAAGGGATCAGCCAGATTCCATCTGGAGCTTCGTTCTGTATTGATGCTGCTTGAGCTGTTTTGGAATGTCTTTTTGCTTGAGGTTTTCCGTTTGTTTTCCATGCCCTGAAGCATTTTCCTTGGCTTTGCAGGAAGGAGTGACATCGGAGACGTCTCACTGGAGCCGGCTCTATTTCATGATTTTCTATATTGTGACTATGGTAAGAAAAACCTGTGGGTAGCACATTTTGTAAAGCCGTTTCATGACTATTCCGTGTCTCGGTCTGTTTTCAGGCAGCGATAATAATGAAATCCTTCTGCAGCACAGCCTGATAAACTTTTGCCACCCTCTCTATCCATTTCTTCTAGCTCTGCATTCTCTGTTTGCTCTTTCATTCCGGTTTTGCTCTACATTTCTCGAGCCCATCCCAAGAGCTTGGGATGACAACAGCAGGGTAATACAGCCATTCCTGACCTTCTCCCCTCCAGATGTCCTGGACCACAACTCCAGAAATGCTGGAAATGGCTGTCTAACGTTACCGGGGGACACCAGACTGGAGAAAGCTTTAGTAATCTATCAGTTCCCAAACAGCAGCACTTAACCCTGCTTTTCCCTGCCTCTGACCACCAAAAATCACTTTGAATAAAGCAGCGACCAACCCGGGGTCCTCCAGGCATGCTAGGCAGTCTGCAGAAGATGGGAGGTGGATTCCATCATATCCAGAGGGCACCTAGTTGGGGAAAACTGCACTTTGGTATGAGGCTGAGCTATTTATTTTTTAATCTTCAAAAAAAAAAAAATCTTTACCTATCCACTCATAGACAAAACTGACAAAACTCATGACAAAAATCCTGACAAAACTCATAAGAACAATGAAAACAGTTAAATAAATTACATGGAGAGATGTAAAAACAAATTAATAATATAAAAGAGACAAGGATCCTCTTGTACATTCTTTGTGCTGAAGGAAGAAACCTGGGCACTAGTTCTGTGTGGAACTCATTTGTAACAGCTAGGAAATGTTTTAAATACCAGTTGAAGGTCCTACCTGGGAAATTACGCATTACGGGGTAAGAATCTCGTATGTTCATCTCTGTAAAAATTGTATATGAAAAGGGCATGCTTCAGAGTTTCAATTTCTATGTTATTATGGGGCATACTCGATTTTCACATGGCACACCATATTTATTTTTATTTATTTCATTCCATTTCTAGGCCACCCCACAACCCAAAGGTTCTCTGGGTGGCCTAGATGATCTAAAACTCCAGACAAAAGGCAGGTAAATCTCGCTCTTGAAAAGACTCACCAGCATTTCAGGATAGTCAGATTTTCCAAACCACCAGAGCTATTTCTGTGCAGCCACTGACCGTTTCCCCTTCTTTTCCCCTTCCCAGGTGGTGATGACCATAATCGTCGCCTTCATATTGGAGGCATTTGTGTTCCGCATGAACTACACCCGAAAGAACCGAGATTCGGAAGGTGCATGAACATCTAAAATCTTTCTGTATGCATCTTTGAAGGACCCCGTCTCCTGATGATGCCCCTATTTGGAAAAAGGGATGTCTGAGCTGGGGAGAGGAAGGCATTTGATTTTAGAAATTTAAAGATTTTAGAGGTGCAAAGATTAATGGGGGAAAGGAGGCATCAGGACGGAATGGGGAATAATCCAGGTAAGCCAGGAGATCAGACGCAGCAGTGGCCATCAGCTTAATTCCAGCGCTTGCCGTGGACAGCAGGGCCGTGGGGCAGAGCATCCCCCAGAGATCTGGGGCTCCAGTGGAAGATGCAGGACCTGGGCTTTGATGAGCCTCTGCGGCTCCCTCCCTCCCGCCCAGCCGAGCATGTTCGATCTGGAGGAAGCCCTGCTGACTCTTGAGCGCTGTCGGACTATCAGCATCATCTTGCTTATCCGAGACGGAGACCGAATCTTGCATGGGGTGGATGAAAGGAGCGCTGTCCTCATTTGACCTCTCTGCTGCGGTGAATCAGTGGCACAGCAGTACTGAAATGGGACGCACTGGGTGGCAAATACCTCCCCGGCCTTTTGCTCCATTCCAGCAGCCAGGATCTGGATGCTGAGCAAAAAACCACCTAGGAAAGTACCGCCACTGCCTTTTGTGCTGCCGGGGAAGGTGGCAATCCTCCTTTTGCCTGTGCGGTGGGCCCGACTGCGCTGCACTGTGTCCAGCCCCATCTAGTTTCTATGAAATGCCGTTGATCCAGGCCTCTCACCTGCCTCCTCCCACTGCCTCGTCCTTGTCTTTCACCTCTGCAGAAGACAGTGGCGTCGTCTTTGAGAGGGAGGTCTCCAAGGAAGAAATTACAGCTGTAGCAGAAATGTACGGGAGGAGCGGCAATGCCTCAGCTGCTGGCCAGATGCTCCGGGTCATTTCCCAGATGGACAGGCACCGGGTAAGGAGGAAGTCCGCATCTCTGCCCCGCTCTTGTCCTCCTATTGCTTAAGTTGCAAGCTGATGTGTCCAGGGGTTGATAGACTGACTCATTTCTGTGAGTGCCAGAGGTTATCCTCATGTGACCAACTATCCTTAGAGGCAGCAATTCTAAAACAGCTTTGCTGCCTCAAATACAGCCTTTTCTGCACAGGGGTGGTGGGGGAGGAGACAAAATCCCAGGTACACACTCCAGGAAGCAAAGGTGGGCTGCAGGGACCTCCTGCTTCTGCTTAGTGACAGAACACACCTGTGATGATGCTCTTCACATCCATGGACAGGCGTTCAGGCAGCTGCTGGGATCCCTCTGTTCTGCCTCGCAGTGCAGAAGTTCACTCTCGCATCAGTCAGTCAGTCTCCTTCTTTGATGGTCTTGCCTGTCATTTTTTGCCTTAGCAAAGCTCCATGCTGTTCCTGGGACGGAGATCAAGGACCAAAAGCGATTTGAGCATGAAAATGTATGAGGAAGAGATACAGGTAGGCCAGGTGAAGCTGCAAGCAGTCCTGGTTAGCTTGTGATGCCCCTGGACCTTGGGGGATGTCACGATGGTTGCAGAAGTACCTCCAGCCCTGAGCAGGAATGTATATGGAACTAGGGGCTGGCAGCTGTACCTAGCCCTAAAAAGGCTGGAGGAAGAATGAATCCTTTTTCTTCCGAAATCCTTCTATCAACAGTGGAGGAAGAAACTCAAGCTCTTACTCTTGAACAAGTTACACAGATTCATCTATTCTAGGCTAGAAGAAGTTGTCCTGGTTCACACATTATGATAACCTAGAGTATGAGTTGAATCATAGGTTGTTGTTACATGCATAGCATGCATCACAGCCTAACTATGGCTTACCCATGAACAAGCCAAGGTTTGGTGTTGGGTTGTGCACTTGGGAGTTGCTTCTTGTCAACAACCCATAGTTAAATCACAGTGCAGGGATGGCACAGAACAACAACCCATGATTCAATAATAACCCTTACCAAATCCTTATTCTGGGGTGTTTTTACATGGGAACCAGGACATGTGAAAATGGCCGGAAGGGTGCTAAAAAAGGAGAGTTCCGTTGCAGCACAGCAGCCAGAGTTTATTCTTTTTTTACTGTTACCATTCCACTTTTCAACTGTAATGGTTCTGCGCAGATTTCCAGATCACTGATACTCTGACAAGAACCAGTCTGGGGTTCTGGACACAGGCTGTTTGGGTGCAACCAGTATTGTGTCTGGTTCACACAGACTCTTCCTAAACTCTTCCAGGCAAGCCCAGCAGATCCTGGAGTAGCCAGCAGGCCTGCTCCATCACGTTCACTTGGCTCCTTCTGGAAACAAGCCACGGATCTTCCATCTGTGGTTTGCCACGATGTGTGAACCAGAAACAGACATGGCTTATGACTGCAACTCCCCTTAAGACAACCCAGAATTCTGGTTCACACTGGCAACAAATCAGCTGCAGACAAAGGTTATCTATTTTGCTTACAGTGGGAACCACCAAGCTGCAGCTGTTGGAATTCTGGCTTATTGTACCAGCCAAAAATGGCTAGAGGGTGTATGCAGGGAGGGGACTTTTGCAGATGTTGCTGCTTTGCGGATGGGCTGTGGAAGAATGTACTGCCTGCTTGTGTTTTTTTGTACAGGAATGGTATGAAGAACATTCCAGGACAGAGGAGAGGCAGCTGACCTGGCAGGAGGAGGAAGAGCTGCGGAGACCGCTCTCGCAAACTTCGGGCCTCCGGCAGCGCTCCCAAACCATTATTTAAGCCCAGTTCATGCAAACAGCAGCTTCTCCTATGCATTACCCTCCTCCTCCTCTTCCTTAACCTTGCAGTGTATGTGTTGAATTTAATGCATAGCGTAGCCTGGCAAAACCACCTCCTGAGCTCCTTTGGATGAGAGAGTTTGGGTCCTACTTCTTGCAATTGCTGTACAAGAACTCGGCAGGCCTGCCAGCGCAACGGCGGTCTGATGCATAGCCCAAGCCCCTCTTGGTAGGCTGGGCCTAAGAAAGGGAGCTTGCCAAGCTGGGTCCCCATCATGGTGCATTTCCGGCATTTGTCTCCTGCAAACCAGTTGCTCTCTTCCTGTAAACACTCTGTGGGATCAAGTGGCCAGCTAAACCATGCTCAGAGCTTGACCCCCATTGTCTTAAAAGTTCATCAGCATCCGAAAAGGCCCTCTGCCGCTTAACTTTTGCTTCCCATCACGGTAGCAAGGCCTTCCAGTTTGTAACAGGCCAGGGTGGGCGGAGAGGGGGGCACACGTTCCTCAACGGCTTTGGAAAGGAAATGAGCTCTCGTTTCCGTCAGCCACTTGGCGACATAGTGCAGCCTCTCTCCCTCCTCCCCCGGACAAGATGGTGGTTCTGTTTTAGGCATAACAAATCCTAAATTTATGGGAACCTGGGAATGATTAAAGCCTAGGAATCTCCCCCAGGAAACAACTGAACACTGTGGCCAGGAAAAGGGCTGCATGCGTCTGATGAGGCCGCCCCGACCCTTGATATTAAAGCAATAACTCCTTGATGGAAGAAATGTTTAAGCTGTTCACTTGCCAGCATTGCAAAGACATCTCAGTTGGGCCTGGAGCTTTGTTACTTTTGCACAGAAATCTCAACTCGGGGGGCTTTTTTGGGGGGCTTTTTCTGAGAACCCCCTGCATAATAAGAGACAATAGGCAGTGCGGGGAACCGGCGGCAAGCCTCGTTCTGAGGTCGTCTGGCGACTCGCAGTGTTCACTTCAGATTAGATCTGCTCTTAGTCCAAGCCACAGGGGGAAAACTGCACCCCTTCCAGCTGCCTGCAAAGCAGGCAACTTCGAAGCAGCGGGGACAGAACTGCCCCCTCCATTCAGCACTGCAGTTGGCAAAGAGACGAGCACTGGGACACCGTCCTTCCGTGTCTGTTTTGCCGCTGCAGCCCCAGCTGGTAAGAGAGGAAACACAGCTGCTTTCCTTCCACAAGGGAAAGCTTGGGATCTGCCTGATTCACTGCAGAATTTTTCCCAAGTTTGGAGAGGAGTTGTTCTGACTGCATAAATCTGGAGATTGGCTTAGAGGAGGCCAACATAACCGTGAATCACACTATTCCTGTACTCGTTTGCATCTCCAATAAGTTGATGTGTCCCTAGAAAGAATGGAAGGCTACTTTAAGGTAATCAGAAGAGATACTCCCTTCAAATGACTACTACTAGGAGAAGGAAAGGTTAGCCTTACTAGGCTTGCCCCTAGGGAAGCCCCAGGCAATGAGATCCTTTTGAGATCCTCACTCCTTTTGGAAGTGGATTTACAGAGCTGGCTGCCCCACCAGGTGAGAGAACCACACGGCTTGTAAGATCCACTTGGGGGCTTGTGCATGTGTGTCCACATGCACGGGGGGAACCCACCAACTCCGACTCTTGCATCACTCTCCCCTGCTCTCCCAATTTTGATGCGTGGAACTACTTCTCGATTTAAAAAGAGAGAAAAAAAAATTCTGACCTCAGTAGGTGAAATGGAAGTTTCTGCCTCATCACTTCTCAGACCACTAAGGAACAATCCTGTGCAGCGCTTACCCAGTCCCCCTGCAGAGACAGCAGGATGCAGGAGGTCCAGTCCAGCTGTTCCTCCCCAACAGCTGAGCAGCATTTTGGACCTTACCCTATAAAGCGTAAGTGATGTTAAGGAACATGAGCTACAGACATGTAGCTACAGTAAATGATCACTGTAGGGCTGGGAACCGATTCATGCTTCCTCGGCTGCATTGCTAACGAACTGACCTTCAATTTGCACTGTATTTTTTGGTGGTTTTTTTTATATAAAACAGATATAAATAAGCTAGTAATAATTCCAGAAGCTACTTTCTTCCAGACATCTTGTAGGCTGGAAGGAAAATAAACCTCAGAGTATGGGGCATCCCCTTCTAACCGTCCTTTCCCTGGCTTTCTTCAGCACTCTTAACTCCAAAGACAATCACTTGTAGGCATGAAACACTTGGAGAGTTTCATAGGCTGGGAGTTTTTATGGAAATTGTAATGTCTGAAACAGTATTATATAGATGTTTCCAGGCACGTTTATTAATAAAACTTTTTAAGCATTACCTTTTTTGTTTTCTGCATTTTTATTTTCAAAAAATAGCAACTTGATTTGCTACAGAGCTGTCCATTTCCTGAATGCAGAGTGCTGTTTGGAGAAGAATGCAAACCAAGTCTAAGAATATTAGTTTTATGTGCCACATATTTCAGCACTTGGAAACATGGAGAGATGGAAACGTCTCCTGGTTTGCGTCCTTTCCCCTTCACTTTTCCCCTGCCTCTCTCCACATTTACCTTAAGGCCCCTTCTCCAGACGCTTCATGGGCCCAAGTCAATGTGCTTGCCTTTACTTTTAGCTCATATGCCAAGCCACAAAGCCTGCTTATTTTTTCATACAGCGCCTAGCTTGTTAGGCACCTGGTGTGCACAGTAACAAAGACTGAGTGTGCAACAGGTGTGCATCACACTTGACATACAGTTTGCACACGTCCTATGCAAAACTGCTCTCCCCACGTGGCAGTTACGGTCAGGGGCTGCAGAAGCAGAGTTCTTCCAGCATCACGTGCTTGCCCAATGCCACTTTAATACATTCCATAGCTTAGCAAAAGCATGCAAAAAAATAAAAAAACCGCTTAGAAGGATGCTTTTGCACACCCAAAGAACATGCATTGAAGACAGTATTTTTTATTTTCCCTGTTAACCGAACGAAGGCTATGTTGTACTCTGAGAAGGGGAAAGTTTCACAAAAAGGGGACTGTAGATTTATGGCAGAACTACTGACACTTGGTATGAAGTGCCTTGGCCAGATTCCAAGGCTGCTTAAGATTCCTTGGGAAATATTTTAAGTATCATTTGGAAAGCACTGGTGCCACTCTGCAGGGACTGTGCCCTCCCCTTGAAACAGCCTTGCGGGGCTGATTTTATGTTTTGGACATGCACATGGTGGGCATGTCGTGAGCAGAGCCGGTTGGAGCCAGGCTGGCCCGGGAGGCCCCTTCTGGATCACTCTGTTTCTATGTTTTAGTGGAACAAACAGCTCCCTGCCATTTAGGTTCATAAGTCCAAAAGTGACTCACAGCAATTCTAGGTCAGTTAATAACTTCAATCTCTCCCTCCCACTCCACTCAGAATTCGTGGAAAGCAGCTATTTTATTGGTTCTCCAAAGAGATTCATAAAGCCGGCTCCATCACAGTTGGGAGAAGAAAACAGGTTGTTTTTAAGAATTTGCTTGGTTCTCTCCAACAAGCCATTTTGTAAACAAAGTATCATGAATTGCGATTAAGTCCTGCAACATGTGATGACTGTTGTTAATTAGGTTACCAGCCTAACCAAGCACTCGGGGCAAGTTCCATCTGGCATTTTATCTTTATGAGGTAGATTATTAAAGAGAAAGATTGTCAAAAGCTACAGTTCCTCAGGTAAGTTCTGAAGCAGATTTGTCCACGTATGCTTCTTGGTAGTCAGCAGTTAGGAGAGACATTGGTGGCAAATTTGCACTACAGGATGCTCTCTCTTCTCCACCGTAAAGATGGAGAAAACTGTCCATGAGTGTTTTTCCACTCTGGAGTAGGATCAAGGCTTGGAAGGAACTAAACCCCCACCCAATGCAGGGTGACTTGTCTAGAAAGGAGCAATCCTGCCACAGACACGGAGGGATTCCTTAACTGACAGATTCAGGGCCCTCTTCCCTTATCGTCCAGCAAGCAGCCTTGAATTTTGGGGTCCTCCGTGCCAGCCAAAGGGAGCAAAGCTGCAGCAGCACCCAGCAGCCTGGCAGGAGGCAACCGCCTAATTTTCCGCCATTTCGCTGCTGCTCCAAAGATCAACAAGTGCTCCGTTTGTGAGCTCGGTGCCAACTTGGGCAATTTAATGCCCCACCTACCTAGGACAGCTCAGCAGCCAGGCGTGATGGATGGTCAGCAACTCAACTGAATTCCTGACACCAATTTTTATGTTTTGCTTCTGCAGAAAGTTCACAGCCTGGAGGCTTCTGTAGGAGAACATCTGTCCCTGGAACAGGCTTCCATGGCAGCCTAAGAACTGGACGCTCGCTTCCCTGCTGCAGCGGTTGGCAACATCTCAACAAGCCAGCCACTCTTTGCACATACAAGCTTGTGCAGGAATCCTCGCCTACTGGGGCCAGTGCCCTACAGCCGTTACGGGCCCCCTGGTCCCAGCTCGGGGGTCTCATTCCCCCCCAGACTTAACTCACGCCCAATTATCTTCTGCAACTCCAACAGTGCTAAAGATGTCTCAGCAATTGAGGTCATGGGCCAAGCTCTCTCACACGAAAGCACCAGTCTAGGAAATCTAGCCAGGGCATGAAGGACTGGACTGGCTCGGGGGTGGGGGAAGCCAAGGCCCACATGCCAAATTGGGTCCCAGTTGGCCACATTCCTTTCCCCCAGCAACCAGTTTCTGTTTCCAGCTTTCTTTGCCGCCGATCTGAAAGGCTGAGATGCCTCTAACGCTTGGCAAAGGCCCAGAACGTCAGGTGGAATGGGGGATTGCATTTTGGCCACACCCCTTTGGCCTGTGGCCCTGCCCACCACTGGAAGCCCACCCCTGCGGGCTTCTCCCAAAGAGCAGTCGCTCTAGCAGACGCCCTCCAGACGCCTCCAAGACAGAACTGTGACCTAACGGAACTAGTCCATGACACTGGCACACATGGAGTTCTCTGCAGCAGTTGTGCCTTGTGCTAGAAAAACCCCACTGTACAGATTTATTTTTTAAAGGAGAACCACTGTGACAAGCATATGGATCACAGCGTATGGGCAGGAAACCAGCATGGGCTGATGCCTCTGAGAAATTCTTCCCGATAGCTTTGCCTAATAGTGCCAGGCAGTGGGGCTTGAACCATACTGGGTTCCAAAGCACTGGAAATTAGCATTCGAAGACTGCAACCCTAAACACACTTACAAAGGAGTAAACCTCACTGAAGGGGTTTAATTTTAAAGTAAACATGCCACACATCCCTGCCCCATCTCGGCTCTGCTAAAAAGATAAAAAACGAGCAGCATTCTCTGTCCTTCCGGCTCCTTGGTTACACTGTGGACTTCTCAACAACTCTCCATTCCAGCAGCTGACACAGCTTCCTCCTGCGGTTTTCCCCTGCAGAAGGGCCAACTCCAGCACTGGCGCAGCTGTTGCCACTCCGTGGCACTAGACCACCTCAGATGGTCTCCACGTCGTGGCGGCTTCGTGCCCACTCCCTTCCAGGGCTCTGTGTGAGTTGCTTCCCTCCTCTAACCACCGGACACAGCAAATCAGGCCAACGCCCCAGCCAGGGGCCGAGCATTCAAAGTGCCCGGTGGCTTCTCATGCAATCCTCCAAGTCAGTCACAGGGGGTTGCAATAGGTGTGCAATGCATGCTGGGAATGGAAAGAGGATCCCATGCATGTGGGGAGGAGGTCTGGTACGTTTCCCACACCGCTGCCGGGTTCTCCAAGAGTGTGAAATCAGCAGGGCCGTTTCAGGGAACCTGAGCGCAGAGAGACTTCTGCTCTGCCGCCTGAGTGGGCTAGACAGCAAGCACAAACACACGTTGCGAGCCTTCCCTTTTGCCCAACACAGAGGCTTGTGATCTTGCCGCGTGTGGCCAAGTGCTGAGCGGGGAATAAAACCGCCCAGTCATGCCTGTGGCTCGGGGCGGCCACTTCTCACTGGGACCGCAGGCTTGGGCAACCTATGACTCGCCCGGCCAAGCACAGCCTGGTGAACTCCCGCCTGTGCTTGGAGCTGCAAAAAAACAGGAAGGGCTGCAAGAGCGGGGAAGGCCATGATGCGCAACCAGCCGGTGTCACAGGGCCCCACTGGGAAGCTTCTCACCGTGGAAGTTTTAACGCAGCTACAGCCTCCATTCTCAAAAGGCAATGCTTGTTGCAGGGAGATCAGCAGAGTAACAAAATGCAACTGCCCGGCCGACAATTTTCCTCCTTAAAACAAACATTAAACTATCACAATTATGGAAAGTTGGAATGTCGTGGGCTCAAGCCACCCACTCCTTCTGCATGCTTCTGCAGGAATACCTCTGTGTGTGTGTGTGAGTGTTAATGCTTGCCCAGCATCACCGATGGCAGAAGAGAAAGAGGGACACAGAGCAAAAATAAAAAGGTTATTTTTAAAGCATCTGAAGCATCCAACAAAGATGTGCGGAAAACCAGAGACAAGACACAAAACCAGAGGCTTCCACTAGATACAGGCACTGCTGCTGACCCGCTATGAACAACAGGCATTAGAAACTTTCCCTCTCATCAGACCTGGTTATTAGGGTCAAGGAATGATGTCCTTCGACTTGTGAGGCCTTTTCTCCTGATCTTTCCACATTTTTATATATACTTCTCCCCACGTAAGTAGTGGCATCATTCCATTCCCTCTTCCAAGCATTCCATTCTTCCCCACCCATCAGTATTTTGGGCTGTTCTGGTTTCCCTCTTTGAGGATTTTCCACAAACTTTGGGGATCCCCCAAGCAAGCAGATACCTCATGCTTGCATGGAAGGAAGCATTTGGAAACCTGATTTTTTAACCTGGAATAGACAATCTCTTGGTCGTACAGGCCACTGCTCATTTAAACCTTATTTTAGCAACCAAAGCTCATAAGTAATGAAGTAGTGAGTGCATACCAGAGGTACTGATGCCGTAACATCTTCATCCTAGTTAAGACGGGAGCGAAAATGGCTTCTAGCCATATTTGCCTCCCCTCCAAATAATAATCACATCTTGTTCTAAAAGAACATTTCACCATTTCAAATCTAAATTGCGCCTTTCTTTAGAAAAGTTACTCCTAGCTGGGGGCTGGTAGCTTCTCAAGGCGTCTGGGCTGAGGCCTTAATCTGGTCCCCAAATCCCTGGATTTTGGGGGCTGGAAAGCAGCTGGAGTGTGATGTTTGCAGCTCCAGCACAGCCCTGCTTTCCCGATTTTTGCTGGTCTCCCTTCTTGCGGCCACGCTCAAAGCCAACCGACGGGACTCTTTGGATGTGCCAGTGGTACCTGCCCGCCATGTTGTAAGGCACCATTCTTCAAGTTGAGCAGCCAGGCCCCGAGCAGATCTGCAGCTGCTTCGCCACCCCGTGGAGACTTAAGCAAGGCCCGAAGTACGAGGTGTGTTTTGTCAGACAGAGGAAACCCGGATCACCCTGAACTCGGTCAGAAGCGCAATCGTCAGGAATACCACGTAGTAAGCGATGAGGCAGCACCCGTATGCTGGGCCCAAGCGGAAACACTGTGCGGGCACCGAGAGGAAGGAGAAGACGAGGCTGAGGCCCAGCGCCCCAGCCAGGATCCACACCAGGAGGCCGTCCGACTCCAGCTACACGGTGAGAAGGGACAAGCCAAAGCATCGTGATTAATGTAGGCATCCCTTCCCAGCCCAAAAGGCAGTCTCAAAATCCGTAATTCTCTTAGCAGAAAGAACTCACAGCCAAAAGAAGCCACCAACGGCAGAACAATGCAAGTAAAAGGACCGCAAGACTGACATGATTTAAGAACCGTGCAACAGGACAAGCGCTCACCTGCACGGGATACACTCGGCTTAGGAGGAACACCACAAAAACAGCCCACGAGAATTGGGCCATGACAAGTGTTGGACTTGTGTTGGGAAATAAGCAGTCTGCGGCCTGGGGCCATAAAAATGGAACAAGGCAGCACCGGTCCCAGGCAAACTCCGTTGCGGGGAGGGCCGCATCCCACAGGCTGCCATAGAAGAGAAAGCACATTCTGCTGAAGCAAAACTTCGCAGGCTTCTTACAAAAGGGCAGAGCGCTGGGCATGTTAACTGCTTGGGCTTGCGGCAGGTTCTCCCGGTTCTCAGGAAGAAACAGGTGCCTGCTTGTTTCAGCAGTCTTAACCAGAGATCCCGTGGAGTGAACCGAGCCTGCAAAGCGAGGGCCACTCCAGCAAGCAAAGAGCCTCTCCCAGAAACCTTATGGAGACGAGACAGCAACGTTTTTCCTGCCCAGCGTTCCACTGCCTTCTCTTCTGCCTCTTTCCAGGCAGCCAGGGAGATGGGATGATCTGAAGGTGCAAGGAAAAAAAGACAGAGGTCCATACCCTGACAACGAGCTTGCTGTTGGTCATCTGCAGCAGGCAGCCAAGTCCCACTCCGACAAGCATATCTGGAAGGAAGTTCAGGAGACAGTCCTGCCAGGATGGGTATCTTTGACTCATTGGTCCCTGCTCCCCAAGCCTACGCACCAAGGCCAGAGGGCCTGGCAGGACAGCCAAACCAAGAAAATATAATGCAGGCAGTGGCTGCCCATCAGAACCAGCCGGCTTATTGCCAAGCACGGAATCCACTCCTCTAGGAAAGCCACGGTGTGGTTTTCTAGATATTCAGCAAGAACTCAACCAGATTTAAAAATTAGATTGCGCAGACTTCAGGTTTCAGGGTGGGTGAGCTTATTTTTTCACAGAACCCCCCAAACCCACCAGGTAGAGGAAAGTGCAAAATTGTGGCTGCAGGAAAGCTACAGGTAGTGGCAAAACAGCCATCTGGAGATGAGTGAATTCTCTGCACAGTACAAACCAGGGGTGCTGGATCGCTCAGGCTTCGCTATTAGCAGCAAGAGCTTTAATCTACAATGTTGTAGATCTGTATTCTTGTCCTTGCCATCTTGCCTGCTGACCACACCAGAGTCCAGCCCTGAGGGCTCCTTCAAAATTAAATCTCCCTTGGGCTGAAAGACACTGACCACTGATGCCCCCTATATGGTGCTTGTGGCATTTGACTGGCCACTGGGATAAACAAGATGCTGGATTGGATGGACCTTCAGTGCGATTTAACAAGCTGTTCTTCTGATAGGGTATAATGACCACAAAACCAATCAGGGCTACATGTCCACATAACCATCAAGAAAATCTGCTGCTGTATCTTAATAGCCTGAGGACCAATGTAAGATGTAAGCCAGCTCATCCACTACCCTCCCCCTAGGAGATACAACCACCCTGAGGACGATGATCCTTGGCCAGCCAACCTCTTGACAAATCTTTCAAGGATACTGAAGATAATGCCACCAAAGCAGGCCGAGAAGGCCATGCGGGGGTATCCCTGCCGAGCCATGGTGAGGTCAGAGAAAGTGTCTGCAACAACACAAGGGAAAGGGGATGCAGGAACAGAAAGGAAGACACAGGTGAGTTCTCTGAGATCAGACCCGCTGGTGCACATTTAGCTTTGTCCTTCATAAAAAGGGAAGGGTGTTAGTGCCAGAGGCACTCAGGTACTTTGGAATCCGCTTTCTAACAAACCAGACTGTGTTTCCATCAGGCTCTGCAGCTGCTGTCAGGGAAAGAGAACTGTCCAAGTGTCACCCCATTCCATCCTTTTAAAAAGAAACTGGAGGGGCCAGAGGGTGCGGCTGGGACCTTCTGCAGGTAAACCAGGGGCTCCCCCACTGCGACCTCCACTGCTCAGACATTCTCTCCCAGGAATCGTTGCAGCCCTGTGAGCCAGGTCAGCGGGACCCCTGCAGGTGGGAAACTGGAGCTAAGATAGTGTGGCTCACCCGTGGCCACCTCCCACCTGGATTGCTTACATTTCTGTACTGCCCAAGAGATAAAGCTCTCCTTTCGTCACGATGCTCAAAGCAAGAGCTCCCCGATTGGCAGCCGGGTCCTTGGGCCGCACCAGCTCTGCTTGGTCCAAAGCTCCCAGCTCCGCCTCGCACTGGCACGCTGCACTGGACCTGCCACAGGTGGCCCAGGCCTTCCTGCAGCCTTGGACTGCAGCTGTGCCAGGAATCCCTGTGCCGTATCGCCATTTAGCCATGGCATGCTATCATGTTTACTGTCATTTTATCTCACCCTCTGTTGAATAAGCTGCAGTGACCCCCCCCCCGCCCCCGCGAGCTCTGACTACTGGGCAGTATAGATTAAATTAGGACATAAGGAAGCCACGCTAGATCAGTCCCGAGGTCCACCCAGTCCAGCCCTCCATACGCACGGTGACCAACCTGCTGCCCACAGGCTCCCCCAAGTGGGGGTGGGGGGGCAAGACCTCCTCCTGCCCAGCTCCCCAGCAACTGCCGTGTGCAGGCACGCCTCCTCTGGGAAAGGAGGTAGCCCTGGCCAGCAAGGCTGGCTAGCAGCCGCCAAGAACCTTCCCCTACACAAACCTGTCCGATCCCTTTTGAGAGCCAGCCAGACTGGCAGCCATCACCACTTCCTGTGGCGGCGAATCTCATAGTTTAACTAAATGTTGTGTGAAGACACCTTCCTCTTACCTGCCCCAAGCCGCCCCCCAATCAGGTTCGAGTGTTATGGGAGAGGGAGAAAAACCACAACAGTCATAATCACATCATCCCCAACCTAGGAACCATTTCTGCTGCACAACAGACCAAATAGCTACTCAAGGAAAGGACCCCAGTACAGGGGGGTCTAGTTCCCACTATCTTTTGGGATCTCCCTGCATCATCCATAATTGACTTCAGGGCTGTGTACACCAGTGGTTAGAGTGTGGGGAGGCCAAATCACAAAATTCTGGAGGAGTGCTGTCCGGGTGTGGGTGAGGCCAAAGGGAAAAGGGGCAGGCCTCCAAACTGAACCTACTTCGCCTGAACTCCTTCCTGCCAGAAACAGCACCTTTCAGGAGGCAACAGTACCTATTAGAATGGAGGTGGGAACTGCAGAGAAGTTACAAAACCCGCAAGCAATCAGTGGCAGGGGGGGAAATCAGCCAGATGGATGGTCTGTGGCCACCTGGGGCGGGACTGGGCCTTTGGCCATGGCATTCTGCATCCCAGGATCAGAATGCTGGACTAGGACCAGGAAGCTGTTCTTCACATGTGCTGCAAGGTCATCTCCAACTTAGGGCGACCCTACAAAGGAAAGCCCTCCAAAACACCCTGTTCTTGACAGCCTCCTCAGCTCTTGCAAACTCCAGGCTGCAGCCTCCTTCTCCCCATAACTGTTCTCCCTCTTCTCCTGCCTTTGATGTTCTCTTGCAGGATTGTCTTCCCCAGGAAGCCCTGCCTTCGCATGACGTGCCCGAGGCACGACAGCCTCAGTTTTATACATTTTTGTTTCCAGTGAAACTTCTGGCTTGATTTGACCTAGAGCCACTTGGTCATATTTTGGTCTGTGCAAGGGATTTCCAAAGCTCTCAGCTGCACTGTCTTCCTGCCAGCTTTCCTCACTGTCCAGCTTTCACATCCATACAGAGTGACTGGGAATAGCCTGGTCTTGGCCTCCCATGAAACACTGGAAGATCTTGGCTCGTTCCTTTGCTGCCGACCTTCTAAGCCTCAGCCTCCTTTAATTCCTTGCCCACACGCCCTTTGCACTGATGATTAAGCCAAAGCTCGCTGCGCCAATTACTGCTTAACCTACCTTACAGGGCTGTTGTGTGGACTGAATGGGAAGGGAGGAGAGGAACCGTATCAGCCGCCTTGAGCTGTATGAAAGGAAGGGCGGCTATCAAGGCCACAAGTGAGATCACACGGCGGGTCCAGCCAGAGGGTGCTGCTCCTTACCCCCAATGCTGTTCCCCCAGGCCAGCAACGTCAGCCCCAGGACGGTGTTGCTCAGACGGAAGATCACGCCCAAAGTCCTCAAGATGTTCACCACTTCCGTGGCTGCAGCGTTGATCCACAGAGCGCTGACCAGGAAACCCAGGAAGGCGAAAACCTGTTGCAAGAGGGAGACAGAGGCAAAAACATGCCGGAAAGCTTACGGACCATTCTGGCCCAGGGCTACCTACTCTAGCGGATGGTGGCTTCCCAGGATCTCGTCTGGCCCTGGACTCTGACTGAACCCGGGGCTTTCTGCCTACAGAGCGCAGGTGCTGCGGGCGCTTGCTGTTCCCCGGCCCTTCGTGTCATGGCCGCCTCCTGCATGCCAAGAGTTCCACCAGCGCTGGTGGAGAGGAGGGCTCGTGGATGCAGGAAAGAGGCTGGGCAGCAGCGACAACTGGAATGCTCACGCAGTGGTATCGAGGGGGCTCCTCGTTCCTCGTGGTGCAGAAGACGATCGTGGCCACGGCGGCCCCCACCAGAGTCACCAGGCCCCAGATGGGGAAGACGCCTTGGATCTTGAAAAACCCATCTGCAAGAGACATGGAGGAAGCCTGGCTGAAGCCAATTCTGCCTGGCCCGTTCCGAGCGTCCACCTTATTTATATTCTTCCTTTTCTCCGCCAGGGGACCCAAGGTGGCTTGCACAGTCCACCCTCAACCTCTACTTTCCTCCGCACAACAGCCCTTACAGGTAGGTTAGGCTGAGCATCAGTGACCGGCCCAAAGACAACCAGTGAGCTCCACAGCCGAACCTGCCGCTCGAGTCCCAGGGCGACGCTACGCCACCTGGGCCTTCTCTCCAGCCATGTTTCCTTTTTGCAGGGTCTCCTTCCTCCCCGTTGTATCTTCACAACAAGCACAGTGGTCAGAGCACCGGTCTGGGCCTGAGGAGATGCAGGCCGAGTTCCCACTCTGCTGTAAAATGCACTGGGTGACTTTAGAACAGTCACCAACCCTCAGACCAACCTACCTCACAGGGTTGTTGTTGTGGGTATCAGACTGAGAGCAGCATAGGAGGAGGACATAAGCCACTTTGAGTTCGTAAGAAAAAATGAAAAAACGAATTCACCGTTCACGGTGGCTGCGTTCAGATGCAACCACAACACCCCGTCTGGGACTGAATATTCACAACGGCAGCAGGCATGCCCTGTGGCGGGCTGGTTGTATGAACTTCTCTACAGAAAATACTGAGCTATAGGAGTACATGGTCTGACTCAGTGGACCAGTTCAAACGTTCAAATGACTCACCATGGCTTACATTTAAGTCATGATGGGCTCTAGCACAGGTGGGTGGCCATTTTGAATATTTAAGCAAACTTGCTGAGGGTGGATTGTGTGAGGGTGCAAAACCTTACATAACCCGTGGCTTGTTTTAGGGTTCTGTGAAGGTTGTTTAACCATAGCACAACCCACCAAGTTCCTAGGTTCTGTAAAGCTAGGCTCCCTCTGTAACTTTGTCTCCCAGGAAGGGAAAGTTTAAAAAAAGGGGGGGGGAGGAATGTGGAGCTTCAGGAATTATTTGGGAACATCTGGACTTTCTGGAGCTGTATGCTTTTTCTCTGATTAGGGTGGACTGTTGGTGCTCAAGCGAATGAGGATCACTTGTGAAGGGCAGACCCCTCCCACAAAGGATACCTACACACAGTGGTGTTAAGGTGCTTAAAAGATTCGGGTCCAGGTCCACAGGACTCACAGCTGCACTATCACATTCTCCTAGAGAATTTCAAGTATTTACTTAAATTGCACTGAGTGCAAAGCCAGCCAGTTCCTTTCTCAACCAAACTCTCCCAGTCAGAAAACACTCGCCAATTCATTTGTGCATCGCCTCACATCACCCAAACTGAAGGGAAGTGTTTTTATTCCCCAAGACTCAACGGCGATGCAGGGGTAGATTTTTCTTTGGGGGTGCAGAGGAGGGAGTTAATTCCTCCAACCATCCCTCACGGCAGATGCCCTTCCAAATTGCCCTGTGAATGGTTAGAAGGGAAAGGAATCACCCTCCATGGGCATCACGGAATTGCTGGGGAATGATCCAGGGCCCAGGAAATCGTCCAGGATCCGGGACCCCACCCTCCTCACACAACAAAGCGCATCCCCGCCCGAGGGGAAACGGGGCACTCACACGCGCCGGATTTCAGTGTGAGGATGCAGACGAGGGGGCCGGTGATCAGGTGCAGGCAGTTCAGGGGCCGCTTCCAGTTCTGGTCCTCCCGGTCGGGGTCCACAATCGGCACCGTCAGCAGCAGCACAACCTCCACCGGCAACTGGAAGGCAAGAGAGGGGCTCAACCGGGCTCTCCGTGGACCCCAATGGGGACAAAGCTGCAGCCCTGTCTTGTACTGGATCCCAGTGCGTGCTTTACACACTCACCCTTCTTTTTAAAGGAGACAAGCTAAATAAGATGCAAGATGGAGCCTCTAAACCCGAAGTTATAGGCAATTTCCCTTGCTAAAAACTACTCTGACAGATGGATGTGGTGTGCTACCCTACGGTCTAAGGATACCCCAGTGCCCTCCAAATGCACTGGACTACAACTTCCATCAGCCCCACCTGCCTGGACAATAGTACCTAGCATGTAGAACTGTCGCCAGGAGTGTGTGTGTGAACAGTGTAGGGAACATTTCCAGAAGATTTTGCAAGTGCCCAGCCTGAGGCCTCGTTTGCAGACGTTTACTTCTGTGTAAATATGGAGAGGTTCCTAAGAACACAAGCACTGCCCTGGGTCAGGCTAAGGACTAATCCAGGATTCTGTTCACAGAACAGCCAGTCAGCTGCCCTGACGAGAACCCCAGAAGCAGGATAGGAGTACAACAGCACCCTCCAGCCCATGTGCCCCAGCAACCTGCCTCTGGCCCTGGAGGCGGCATACAGCCATCGGGAGGAGAAGCCACACACAGACTTCTCCTCCAGAAATTTATCCAATCCCCTTTTAAAACTGTCCAGATTGGTGTCATTCTGTGGCACTGAATTCCGGTGTTCAGCTCGGCGCTGTGTGAACAATTCCCTTCTCGGACCTGTCCTGAATTTCCCATCAACCAAACACAGGGTGACTCCAGGTCCTAGCATTCTCTCTTCCCCCCTCCAGCTTTCTGCTCACCGCGTTACAGCTTCCATGCACGTCCTCTGCATGCCTACCTCACCTCTCTTCCTACCTGGAGAAACCCCAAACACGAACATCTTTTGTCGGCCAGACAGCTGCCTAAAACCGGTCGTTTTGGTGCAGAGGAGTGCTGAAGCCTCTGTAGCATGGATCACGTCCTCATTATTAAAATCTCTCCAGAACATACAAATGTGTCCACAAACCCTTAAATACCCTTCTAAGTGGGGAGAATTTCCATTGGCAACTTCATGTATGCCATCGAAACAGCTCCCACAAGTGAGGAGCTCTGTAGCCCCAGCCCCAGCTGCAGAAGTCAAAACCTCAGAAACAGATGTGTGAAACAGAGCCTCCGATTATTGCTCGCCGCCACCCGCCCTGAGCAGCGGTTGCTTCAGTCGGCGGGTTTCCATCCTCTTTGCACACCGCGAGAGGCAGGCTGGGGTGCAGCAAGGCAGAACAAGCCAGCATGCGTTTCCCTGCGAGAAATTCTTTGCATTATGCTTATTAGCCATCTTTAATCAGCAATTGTTTAATTATTGTTTATTAGTAAACTTCAATTAGTAATTGTTTAATTACTGTTTTAGAAATGTTTCATTAGTAATTCTTTATTTAGTGTTTATTAGTAATGCTCAATTATGTTCATCGTTATTATATTAATAGACCTTACAAGGAATAAAAAAGAAATTCTTTGCAAAAAGTAGACCTCAGTGCAACATCGCGTCCCCTTTCAAATTCCATCCTGAAAGCAGCAAACCCCTCATGGTGCTGTTTGCAGGCTTGCCCTTAGCAGCACCCCATAATAAAAACGCCACCAGCAGCACCCCAAAATAAAAACTGGGAAGTTTCTACATGACAGGTTTTCCTCAGAGAATCGTTCTCCACTGTGAAAATACGTAGCCCTGCCTTTTCTAAGTAAATGCTGGTCCTGTAGGACTAGGGATGAAAAATGGTGGTGCAGCCCGTCAGACCTGAGTCTAGTGGTTCGTGTAGGGCAGGGGAGAGGTGAGAAAACAGCATTATAAAGGTGACCCCCTCAAAAAGAAAAATAAAGGATTAGGCCCACTGGGAGGGTGCTGGGCCCAGTTCTGCAACGCCAGTCCTTTGCTCAGCATAGGACGGTGTAAGCCCCGTCCGACATCCTGAAGGTGCTCAAGGGACCAGTCCAAGGAACGGAAGCACACTTCACGTGCCCCCTTCGTGTCCCCCTCGGGCTCATGTAAACTGTCCTTCTGAGAAGGGCCTCCTCCACCTCTGAAGGCTGCCCACAGGCAGAGAGGAGAGTCTCTCTCTTCAGAAGGTCACCTTCCGTGAACCAGAGAGGGTGGGCTTGGGTGCTTCTGCTCCTCAAGCAAGACCACCTTTGACCACCTGAGAGCTGGGCTTCAGAGCTAGAAGGCCTGGCCTGCCCTGCATCTGTGCCACGCACCCCCCTGGAGAGTCGGGTACAGCTCAACAGCCCTTAAGCTGCTTCAGGAAAACTTCCTCCAAGTAATCCCCTTTTAACTGGAACTATTGGAGTAAGATGAAGTGTGCGATCCTACACATACTGAGACACAAGGTCTATAAGTTCCCAATTACCCCAGCCAGGATTTTTCTTTCTGCTCTAAACATGCACAGGATGGCAGCACATTGTAAGACCTCTTTTGCAACCAAAAGCGGCCCTTAATACCACCTTACTATCGCCCGTCTTTTTGTGTGTGCACATTTGGTTTTCGTTTCATTTCTGCACCACAAAAAGTGTTCAGAGCACATCCTGGCCAAAAAGCGAGCTATAAGCATATCAATAAGATATCATCCCTGCAGTCTAAAATTTCTGTGGATTTCAGATGTTCAAATTTCAGGTTTCCCAGAAAGGACTGATTTGAGGTAATGAAACAGTGAAACATTTTGAACTCCAAAGGGAGTTAAGTAAATATGAAGTTTTTGCCCATTGTTAGGATCCTACCAGTACAGGGCATGGGATGAAGGCCAGTAGGCGGCACTGGTTACCACACAGGACTGGAGAGACCTGGGTTGTAGCCCCCACTCTGCCATGAAACCCACTCGGGGCCAGCTGCTGCCTCTCAGTCTGACCAACCTCACAGGGGTGTTTGGCAGGTAAAAGGAAGAGGAGAAGGCAGGTGTGACCCTCTTTGGGCTCCTTGGAAGAAGAGGGGAAATGGTGGGATACGAATTTCAGAATAAACAGAATCAGAACAGATAAAATACCTTGCAAGCTTTGAGCATCCTCCAGTGACAGGACTTCCTCCTCCACTTCCTGTAATCCAGCGGATTCATGGAATGTGTCAGGATCTGCAGCGTACTCTCCTGTGATGGCAGCAAGAGTTGGTATTCTTCCCCTGCAGAACACCAGAGGGGAAAAGCAAGTCTGAAACGAGGCTGACGGAGTTTCCCGAGTTCCCACCCCGTGCCTGCCTGCCAGAGCCCCCTGGCTCCATTCCTGGAGGCCCTCCAAGCTCCACCGAGTAGACCAGGAAAGTGTCCCCAGCGGCACACTGCAGGTTTAGCTAAAGCTAGTTTGCTAGAGAGAGGTGACTTTACCATTCCTGACCCCAGAATTTCACATGCGGCCAAGTCATTCCTCGCAGTAGTATCAGCGGGTGGCTTTGCTCTGTCCCCTGCAGCTTTTTCCAGCCTGGTACCCTCCAGAACTGATGGGACTACGATCTCCAGCCAGCCAAGAATATCAGGGAGGGCCCAGGTTGTGGGAAACTGATTTTATTTCTCTCTGCCTTCTCTCACACGGTTCTCACAAGAATACAAGGGAGACCCACATAGGGAAGGAAAGAAGCACATGAGCTATTCTCAGATTCGTCCTCCTCATTAAATACGAAAATGAATCATGAATAACTCATCTGGGAGCTGCAATGGTGGGAGCTCTGGAAACCGAAATGCGCATCCATTTACGGCAAAGCTCCAGAGCTTTCAGCCCACGCAACAGCCAGCGACCAGACGCACCGTAGTCCCCTCGGCCGGTGCTTGATGCATCTCCGTCATCAGAGTCAGTCGGAAGCTCTGCAGAAAGACAAATATCGAGAAGTCGGCAATGTTGGGTTTGGTGACACAAACCTCCCAAGAGCCTGAACGACTTGGCTGGGTGTGGGTTGGAGCACGTTTGAAAGGGGTGGACTGTGTGTAAGGCTGGGGGGTGGGGATGTAGGCATGGGGGGATCCCAGAGGGTGATGGCCGCCTTCTGCTCACAGCCGGTGGGTGTTCTCTTAACTCCTGTTCCATTGTAAAAGGCTGTCCTAAGCTTGGAGCTTTAAGCAAAATCCCACACACGTCATCTTGTTTCCAGCGTTTTCCCCAGCCACTGCAGGGAACTGCAGGACTTTTCCCCATCGGAGTCTGCACAGGATTGCACCCTTAAGCAGCAGCCAGGCTGGGACTGGATCTGGGACTTGGAGCCAACTGGGTGGCTCTGGGCCAGTCAGACTCTCAGCCCAGCCTACCTCACAGGGTTGTGGTTGAGGATTGAGACAGAGCAGGATGAGGAGACGTATGTAAGCTGGTCCTCTATCGGTTACACTGGCTGCCAACTGAAGTCTGGCCTGGTGATGACCTGTAAAGCCCTAAATGGCTTGGGACCGGGATACCTGCAGGAGCGCCTCCTTCCCTATGTGCCCTCCCGCCCCTTGAGATCTGAGGCAGAGGTCCTGCTCCGGGAGCCCTCCTTGAAGGAGATCAGGAGGGTGGCTACCCGGAGGAGGGCCTTCTCTGTGGTGGTGCCCTGACTATGGAATATGCTCCCCAGAGAGGCTCGCCTGGTGCAATGTTATATTCTTTTCTGCATCAGGCAAAACCCTTTTTATTTTCCCATTATGTGTTAATGTTTAATTGATTTTAGTTGGGGCTTTAGTATATTAATGGTCGGACGCTGAGGGTTTGTTTTGTTCTACGTATTTATTGTAAGCTGTCCTGAGTCGTTCCGCAGGGGATGGGACAGAAAAGCTTTTAATTAATAAATAAATAAATAAATAAATAAATAAATAAATAAAGCCACTTTGAGTTATAAAAAAAGGGGGATATAAATCTGATAAATAAATTCCTCCGAGTTCCTGCCTTACCTGGTTCCCCAGGACTGGGAGGGGCCAGCCTCTCCTGCCGCTGCCTCTTGTGCAGCCAGGTGGAGACCACAACCGTCAGGACATAGAAGATGTAGAGGCCCAGGTAACCTGCGGAGGGGGAGAGGTTCCTTCAGGAGAGCCCATGCCCCCCACTGCACACCTTGCCTGCAAATGCAAATATGTCCACCGAAGCAGAAGGGATAACCCGTAGGTTGAAGTGTCTGGAGGGCCACAGTTCCTATCAACCTGGGCCAGAACCACCAATGGTGGGGGAAGATGGGTGCTGTAGGCCGAAACATCTGCATTTATGAATGTTGCTCCAGCCACATGGGTACTGTTTGGATGATCTGCAGGAAAGGAAGTGAGAAAGGCCCAAGCTCTTGCACGCTGCATGTCTTGCACGATGATCCTGATGGTGCAAGGCTCTCGATGGAGTCTGAGCCCAGAGAAGTGCGTGGGGAAGGCAACTCCTCCACCCCAGAAACCATGGCTTGCTGTAAGGTTCTGGGGTGGTTTGGGGGGATGCACCGTGCTAGGTGCAGGCAAGCCAGAAAGCTGCGCTCCGTGTGGGTGACGCGGGCAACTGAGCAGCAGGCATGCCAGGAGTGGGGAAAAGCTTAATTTCCTACATGATGCTGTGGATCAAGCCCCACAGCTTCCAAGCCTACGGACAACGGCACTCACCCTCACTAGGAAAACCCCGGAAAAGTTCGTGAACCCAGGTGACTTTCCCCACAGCCTTCTCCAAAAGCTCACAGGAAGAAAACAACAGGCGGAAGTTTGGCCCCTGGTTTTCTGCTGTTTCCCAACCCAAGCTTTCACATTTCTATTGGGATCCGAGAGCTGCCCTAAAATGGATGGCCCAACGGTCGCCAGGCTTGCCACAGCTCATGGGCCAAAAAGCACATCTTTTCCACACCTGTTCTTGGCTTAGATGTTGAGCTGCTCCAGAACAGAGGTCTCCTTGCAGAGCCGTATTCCTGACTTGGCCACATTGCTCGAAGTCACGCTACAAGCAACCTGCTTTAGCCTCCATTTTATTTTCCCACAATCCTTTGGCCCAGTAACACTTCTGAGGATTGTGGGCAATTAATGCAGGAGCACAAGCAGCTCATAGCATCAGGTCAGAATTATTCTTTCTAACGGGGAGCCCCAGTTGCTGTCCAAAAAGGCTAAATGCTCTACTTCACAGGTTTTTTCGAAGGTGCACAGTATTTGGGAAATGCCTATCAGTAGCATGTTCACAGGCCATATAGCCCCCTCGCCTGCCAAATTCATGCCAGCAAAACAAAAATAAACAATAAATGGTCGAGCTAGAAGGCAAGCTAAAGGTGATCTTCTGAAATCTTGGTAGGAGTTTTGTGCCGTAAACCACAAAACTCCTGCTTGTTTTTTGGTGGAAAATCGACAGCTGCTGACTGTCAGCCTAGCCTACCTCACAGGTCTGTTGTGAGGAAGAACAGGAAGCACAGGATTCAGGGTGGCGTGTTTCCCTGCTCAGTCCTGAAGCTCACTGGGTGTCTTACTCCACAGCACTGTTGTGAGGATAAAACTGAGAAAAGGAGGACCACGTAGGCCAGCTTAGGTCCTTCGAAAGAGGGGATGAGTCGGGATTACTTATTAGAACTAGTTTTATGTCTGCACCAACAAACATTCAAAGCTCTCGGTGCAGTTTACAACAGCATAATAAAGTCAGTCCTCCAGTTCAGTGGTTTTCAACCTTTCCACAGCTGGGGACCAGCGAAAACAGGAAACCTGCCTCAGGGACCACTGAGGCAGAAACAAACACCACCACACACAATACAGCATTCTGGGTGTTAGTTTCCAAACACAATACCAAAAAGACGAAAATTCCCCCAAACAACCAGAAACCGAGCAACAAAAATGCTACCATGGAACAAAATCCTGAATTTGGTGTGGTGTGGTTCCCATCCAGCTCCACCGAGCTGACTCTCCAATCTCTGCCCGCCCCCACTCCCCCAGTGGCACCGGGGCACCCGAGAACTCGATGCCAACTGAGGAAGAGGTGGTGGGGCACAGCCGGCCCCTGGGCTGGTCTGTGGCGAGCAGGATGTGGCCCCCAGAGACTGGCAGGAAATCTTCCGCAGACCAGCACCGGTCCACGGACCAGCAGTAGAAAACCACCGATCCCATTCATTGCTGGTACCAGGAAACCTTGGGAACGCAACACACAAGGGGCGAGGTGGGCACGGAAAGGGGGACCCACTGACGTCACCTCGTCCCCCGAGAACATACGACCCGGGCGCCTGCCACGGGGACACTCACTCAGGCTTTCTGCTAGCGTGACCTGTTCAAAATACAGCGCCACGAACGTCAGGAACACGGCCACCATGTAGAAGACGGCATCCCTGAGGAACGGCCTGGACGCCGCAGTGAACGGCCTCACCAGGGCTATGCCGCCCGCGACCATGGTTGTGACGAAGATGCCGGCACCTGGAAGAGGAGTGGACAGGTAAGCCCCAGAGCAGGTGCAGGCAAAGGGCCTTCTCTGTCGTCTCACCTCACGACGGGCACCCACTTTAGCTTGCTTTCAGCACAGGACAAGACTTTTTAATTTAGTATCTGTTGTTAGATTGGACAATCGGTCTGCTGCTGGTTTATTGCTTTTCTGGTCATTGTTATTGGTTATATTGCACTTATATTTCCTCCTGTTCTGTTTATACAGTTGTAGTTACATTGTATTTTAATCTTATTATGTTTTATGGTTTTGGTTGTTATTGTTATTTGTACTTTTTATATTGCACTGTGAGTTGCCCAGAGAGCCTCTGGCTGTGGGGCAGCATGCAGACGAGGCGAACAATAAACGAACTTTCTTGCCAGCCGCACGGGCTCGCACCAACGTCTCCAGGGAGACGTGGAAGATGGTTCTTGGCACAGGCCAAGTGATGCTCCACGAGGCGGCCTGGCTTACGGCAATGCACAGCAGGAGGGCTGCCCCAGTCCTGGGGCCCAGCTTGCACAGTAGTGGCGCCATAAGAGCCGGCGCTTGGGGCAGATGGTCTGGGCCCCTACTCAGCACAGTGAAGGCCCCCCAACAGAGCGGTGTGGGGGGGGGCATGCCACATGACAAAGTAATGCATGTTGCTATCCAAAGAGGAGCGGGGGCAGAAAGCTACGAAGTCTGAAACGTCCTGATTGCACCACGGGTATACACATTCGCAGTGAGAAACTGAAAGAGGTGGCAGGAATGAGCTCGACGGGGAATACCAGAACTCAACGGCTTTCTTTTTGCCTTGGGGCAGGACTGAGAGAACCTAAGGGGGACCCATCAGTCCAGATTCGCCTCACTGCCCTTCTCCCCCTTTTGTGAGATTTGAAAGGTACCTGAGATTTTGGGGTGGTGATGCCTCAACTGTAGAGGACTCTCCTACCAGAAAGCCTCATTCCTCTAAAGCTCCTTCCATCCCATTTCCATTTCTATTCCCCCATGAAACAACAGAAACAAAACACCAAGAGTCCACATTTTGGCCTGGAACTGAAGTGCAATGATTCATCATGTGCACTTTTCCAAATTTGGGAAGCAAAAATGCATTGTCAGTTTGTCTTTTTGTGACAAGAGCACAGATCAAGCATTGGAAAAGTGCCAACAGCAAAGATAATGGCATTTCAGCTTGAGGAAACATTCCCAAAGTGCAAAGAAGGCCCGTTTGCACCGGAATGCAAAAATTCTCCCCCAACTAATCCCAACAGAAAGCCAGGGAGCAAAAGAGCAGAACAAAGCACCAGGCTCAAGCAAGGAACAGGGGTGGAATGCACACTGCAGGTTTCACTTGCCGTACCAAAGAGAGCCCCGATGGCAAGGCCGGCTGTCCGTGGATCGGAGAATGCTACCACGGCGCTGAAAACATCTGGCGCGCCGTTCCCGAAGGCCAGAAAGGTAACACCATGGGGGAGAATGCTAAGGAAAACAAAGTGGCCGCTTTCCTTCCGGAGCCTCTTCATGACGGTCTCTTGAATCCCACTGAGACACAGGTAGCTGAGAGCCAGCCCAGGGCCGTGGTTCCTTGCAGCCAAACACACGTTTAGACAGCACGGAAAGCACTGCTTCATGAGGAGCCATGTAAATTCCACCCACTCAAACCACCAGCACAGGGCCCTGCCTTCAGCTGCCCGAGAATTTCGTTTTAGAGGAAACAAGTTTCTAGTCCTCTTTGTTCTCCCACTCATCTTTTCCCCACAACAGTGAGTCAGTTATTCCATGGCCTCTAAGCAGGCGGTGCTGGTGGTGGTGCCTTCCCTTGACTGGGACATTTTCCAAAAGCTTTTTGGTATTTCTGAAAACTTTTTACATCCCCCACCAAACTTGCTGAGACTTTCTTCTTGAGCGTGGAGGTTGCCATCTGTGCTATAGAAGAACTTGCACTTGCAGAAAGAGCTTCCTATTAGTTTAAATCCATGCAAAGCTCCTTTCAGACACTGTGGAAGCCTCTTCTCAAGGCCAGAACACCAAACTCAGGAAGGAGCGAAATTGGGCTGGCAATGAGCCAAAAGGGGCATTATGGAGCCGATACATCTGATGCCCTCTCAGCCTTCAATCATGTCCCTGTTTCTGGAAGCATTTGTGAATTATTCCCTCCCACCCACAGCCCTTGGCAGGGGCAAGTATTCCCACTCCATCCATGAGCAGAGGAACAATACAGGAAACCCAGCCTCCCCAGCTTTGGTAGGTTGGCACAGAGCCTCAGAAATCAGAGGCTTAGCTTTGGGGGGCCGGACTGCTCTGCAAAACTGCTCAGCGATGAGTGGCTGGAGGTTTAGACTGCAGGCTGAACATGAGTCAGCAGTGTGATGCGGTGGTCAAGAGGGCGAATGCCACCCTTGGTTGCATAGCCAGAAGTGTGGCTTCTAGATCAAGAGAGGTATTACTGCCACTCTACATGACTCTGGTGCGCCCGCAACTGGAGTATTGTGCTCAGGTTTGGGCCCCTCATTACAGAAAGGATTTCGCCAGGTTGGAGTCAGTGCAGCGTAGGGCCACAAGGTTGGTGGCCGGTTTGCAGGGGAAGCCGTATGAGGCGAGACTGGGGGAACTGGGTTTCTTCAGCCTGGAGAAGAGGAGACTCAGAGGGAATCTGTTGGTGACATACAGGGATGTGAGGGGATGTCACACGGAGATGGGTAGAGACCTGTTCTCCGCTGCAGAGGAAGGCAGGACACGCTCCAATGGAGCAAAGCTCAAGGAACCCAGGTTCCATTTGGATGCCAGGAAGCACTTCCTGACAGTCAGGACCCCGAGGGCGTGGAATGGGCTTCCATGAGAGGTCGCTGAGGCCCCATCGGTGCGGGTGTTCAAGGATAGGCTGGACGTCCACATGGTGGGCATGTCGTGAGTGGAGCCGGCTGGTGCTGAAGGTCAGACTAGATGGCCCGGGGAGGCCCCTTCTGACTCGCTCTGTTTCTATGTTCCCGGCTAGAGTCCTATGCAATCTCACTTCCCCGGTTTGTTTCTGGACAGCGTTTGGACAGATGTGGGAGATTCCACACTGAGCCTGCCCGACACCTCCGCACCGCACCGGGAACACATTCATGCAAGGATACTGCCACGTTGTGCGACAACTTCAGCTTGGTGGAGATGGCCGATAAATTAGGACAGAAGCTTCGAAGAGAGAAAGGCAGGTAGTTATTTCTCCTGCGATGCCCCCGCTGCAGCGCCCCCAAGTCAATTCCGCTCCCTGCAGGCGGCTTTCTCGCTCAGCGGATGGGAAAGCAAAAACAGAAATGCCGCCCAAGGCCAAGATCACCGATCGGGTGGGGAATCTCTACTTTCTGATGCAAAACATGGAAAATAGGTGGCAACAACAGCTGACAGCAACTAGGAGGGGGAAATGAGTGCCCCCACCCAAATGTTTTTGCCCACAACTCCCATAAGCCCCAGAGAACATGGCCAGTGGGGAGGGATCATGGGTGTTACAGTCCAACAGCCTCTGGAGGTATGCATCACACCCAGGACTTGGAAGACACTTTTCCCTGGCACACCGAAGTGTTCAAAAATGGCACTTCTCCTCCCACCTCCCCTATTTATAGATCAGGGCGCAGGACCTCAAGGCTGAGAGACAAAGTCAGCCTGCTAGTCCCCCACTGGCCACACCCCCTTCCTCTAGCCCCGCCCCTTCCCCAACCAGCCAGGACTTTCTCTGCTTGTGCACAGATTTTCTCTCTTCCGAGAATCTGAAATGCCTCTAAGGTCATGTTACCGGCTGCAATCACTTTAAGCTACGAGACGCCAGGATTTCTGGATCTGTCCCTTGACTTTGGGCCCACCCACTTGGCTTTCTGCCCCATCCCCCACTGGAATGCCACCTGAAAGCTTTTCCCGTATGAAATTTGGCTCTTGGGCCAGAAAGGAGGATTCCCCACGTCTGATTACTCTTCTTTGAATCCTAGCATGGAAAAGATTATACAGTCACTTTCCTTAAAGATGTGGGTTCAGAAATATAACTGGGGCAAAATAATAATAATAATAATAATAATAATTATTATTATTATTATTATTATTTTCTTCTTCTTCTATACAATCCCATACCCAGAACTCTCTGGGTGATTTACAACAATGCCCAGAGAATACAATACAAATATCATAAAAAGCAAAGCAACCCTGAAATGAAATTCCGAAACTTCAGAAATTTAAAAACTTACAATTTCTCAGCAGTGACGCCGAGGATAATGAATAAGTAAAGCAGCCACAGAGCCTGTAAGAAACAAAGATGAGTCAAATGTGGTGAAATGCAACAAGGACTCCCCTGCCCAAGATCACCCCATCCAACCCCAGCTGCAGCCCGCAAGCAAACAGTCTCCAAAAATGAGGCCTCATTTCACCAGTCAGAGTCTCAAAACCAAAATATCTCCATTATTGCAGCAATCTGAAATTCTGCAACTTCCTGCCTGCTCAGAAATATGTGCAGCAACCAATCAAGGACGTATCTTTTTTGCACTGGATTGAGGAATCACGTCTCTCTCGTGGCAGAATGCAAACAACTTTCTGCAAACTTTTAAACACAGATATCGTCCATTCTAGAGCACACTCTGGAAAAGAAAGGGTGGCTGCTTGAATGCCATGCCCTCCAAGATGTACACACGGGTACCCTGCCCTTCCAAAAACCAGGGACCTTATCTAGCATTCCCTCTCCCACGGCGGGAGCTGCTGGTGCGCACGGGTCCCTTCAGATAGCGTCCTTTCATTCAGTCATTCCTCTCATGAGAGCTGAAGCTCCCAAGGAGACACACGTAATAAAAACAAATACAGTAATAAGATGCACTAAAGCAACTGCTGCATAAAAAGCAGCAGTCATACAGAAAACAACCGCGCAGCTGAGCGGAAACCTGGGTTTAAAGTTCAGTCTTAAACAGAGACCCCAGCACCTGCTGAAAACCTCCTGGAGTTTATAATTGCAGGCTCATCATTGCAAGACCTGCCTGCAAGCAACCAAAGGGAACTTGGGGGGCGGGGGGTGGGGACGCAGCTTGGGCCCTGCCACTTTGGTCCTTACATAGAGGGTTATCGCCAGAGGTTGCAGAGTGGCCGGGAAGACACAGAAGACTCCGTTGAGGTAGCTTAGGAACCCGCCATCCATCTTGCAGTCCGGGTTACTCTGGATGAAGGAGCAGCGTTCAGACTGATTCTGTTTCCCCACCTCCCTGCACTGAAGGACAGAAACAGAAGATTGTTGAACACGGGCAGAGTTCCCTTTCCCCCAACAGTGTGCTTATTTCCCAGCTTTGGCTCGGGTTCTTCTTTCCTGGAAAGTCCCTCTCTGCTTCATAGCTGCCCCGTTTCTGATGGAGGGGGCACTGGGAGAAGAGCACCCAAGCAAGTTGCTTCAAAGCAGACTGTTTCTCAAAAAGGCATCCTTACAAGCCGCTGCAGCAGTCCAGCCCTGTGGATGGCAAGATGATCTCTGTCCCCACTCACGGTCATTCTTGGCCCAAGAGTTAAAGTTCTCTGCGTCGTGCACAGCAATTAAAACTAATTTGTTGTAGAAACAGAGAAACCACAGGTAACCCTCTAACCTATGGTTACAACAGGGGAGACCTATGGTTAGAGGGCTAACTACGGCTTCTATGTTTCTACTATGAATGAGTCCACGGGGTTCCTGGAGATAATTTGCGGGCACAAGAGGGAATTGCATTAAGTAGCACCCCAGGAATTTATAGCAGGGGTGCAGAACCTCCAAAAAGGGCTTCCGGTGTAGCTCCTGGGGGTGCCCAAATGCCCACAGTCCCCTTCCCCTCGCCCTTTTCTCAACCACCAGTCACTCAAATGCCACCGGTCCTTGCCTCATTTCCCCCTATTTTACACCCCACCTTTCCTCCTCTTACCTAGTTCTCTTCTTCCTTCTAAGCTCACAGGAACCACCCTGAGAGGGAGCCACAGATCACCTTGTGAGCACTGTAGCCGAGCGGGGACTAGAGCCCAGGGCTCCGGAGTCCCAGTCCAGCAACACTCTGCACCACGACGCCACACCGGGTCTCCTAAGGCTTATTTAGCGGCAGGAAGGGCTGTGGGCGATGCTATGCAGGGACGGGGGCCTCAGCCCTTTTGCCTCTGTGCCTGCCCCCCTCCCGGTGCAATGTGCCCCCAACAGCTGCTCTGAAATGGGACGAGGCCCCTGGGCTGAAAACGTCCTGTGCCCCGAAGGCCTGTAGGAGGGGGCCTCAAGTTACCCTACCCAGGTCCTTGGAAGGGCAGATCCACCCATGTGATTTCTCGGCACATTGGGGCAGAATGAGAAATCATTAAGGCGGCATCCTTTGCCCTGCCTGGGAGAGCAGCCTGCGGTTTCTTGGCTTCTCCAAAGAGCTGGACGGATGATCAAACAGCCTGGCCCTCTCCAGACACCTTGCACAGGTCAGCAGAAGAGGCTAGCGAAGATCGTAGGCAACAGGCGGCTCGTGAGCCAAGCCAAAATGCTGTGACCCACCCATCCCCATTTGCAGGGAGGAAGCCCTCTGCCAGGCCCCCGATTGCAAGAGGAGCCAGGGGCATAGGCTGGATGGCTAACACGCCGGATTCCCAATTGCTCTTCCCATTATGAGGTGAGCTGCTGCATTCTACACAAGCCGAAGCTTCTGAACTGTCTTCAAGGGGAGCCCCACAAGGAATATGGTGCAGTAGTCTAGCCATAGGCCAACACAGGCTCACTGACAAGGGTCCTCACTCAGATCACAAAAGCATTTTAATTTACCAGCTGGCTCCAGGGTTTCTTCAGTGCCATCTTTCCTTGTACCATTATTATAAAGGGGAAGAACAACGTCCATATAGGATTACTCCTAGCATGCCCCAGCCAGCACTTCCGGGACTTTCCCCCACCAAAACACGCACGGGACTGTGGCTTTAGTGGCATAGCTGGGTGTCAAGGACTGCCCATTCGATCAGCTAGGTCACCTCCAGGCCCAGAGGTGCTGCAGCATGCACTGAAAACCAGTGGAGGAGGAGAAAAAACGGAGAGGACTAGCACCTTTATAACCTGCTTTTGTGGGTTTCACAGAGGCATCTGGCTGGCCAACTGGACAAAGAGAATCCCTTATAATAGGGAACCTGTGGTTCCCCAGATCTTGCTGACTTCCATGAACCCCAGACACCACTGCATTAAGGGAGTTGTAGTCCAACATTCCTGTGCAGCCAGAGTTACCCAAATGCTTCTTCATAGCAACATGATACATGGCTGGAGAATGTGCTTCTGCTTATTGCGCATGGGATTTTGTCTTCACTGGCGGAACTGCATATCAGTGGCTTCTGGTAACATCACCTTATCGCTACCTTCTGTTCGAAAGACCCACATGCAACTGCCATCCTCAGAAACCCTCCTTCCCTCCACCAAAGGAACTTAGACAGGTGGCTATGATAAGAACAAGGGTCTACTCGGTGGTGGCACCCCTTACGGAATAAACTTCCCAAAAGCTTTGCCTAGCTCTTACGTGGTTATCTTTTTGGAACCAGGCAAAGCCCTTTCTTTCCTCCCAGACCTTTTAGAGACCTGGTTCTAGTTTACAAAGTTGGTGTTCCCTATTCCAGTGCTGTTAATTATTTTGCACTATGCTGCATTTTATTCATTGAAACATTTCTAGTGCATTTTATATTTCAACCGTTGTATGGATTTTTTGTTTTAGTTTGTAATAAAGAAATGAAAACGAACACATTGCAAGAATAGGGCCCCTCAAACAGACGGATGACGGGGGTCCCTGCACTTGACCCACCAGCACCTTTATAAAAGAAATACCCAGCATGACCGCAGTTACCTCTCCGGAGAACCAAATCCTGCACCCTCTTTCATTTTCAACCCACTCCTTTTTTACAATCCTATGCAAAAACGACTGCCGAGCAACTTAGCACTGCATTCTTAACAGGCTTAAGAACCTTCCCTGTCTAAACGCAGAGTGGACTGGTTTGCCCTGACCTGCCTTCTCCAACCCGGCGCCCTCCAGATGTGCTAGGCTGCCAGTGCCACCATTCCCAGCCAGGGGCCGCAGTCTGACACATCAGGGACACACCAGATTGGGAAGGGGGGCCTGAAAGACTAAGACGTGCGCGGGTGGGAATCTATGAAAGCAAATGGCACCGTAAGCACATTCCTCTTTAGGGCACTGCCACGCTTTTGGCATGGTTTGCTGCAAAAGGCTGGCAGGCTGAGCCAAGCTGAAAAACACAAGCCACATAAAATAACATCACCTGAGAGAACAAAAATGCCCTGCGTAGCAACGGCTCCCCTTTCGTCTTAGGCGGAAACGTCTCAGCCCACCAGTTACCTGATCTTTTTTTTTGCTGGAGATATGCTGAGCCTGCTGCACGCAAAACATCATCGCATTTATACCCTGCCTCTTCTCCTGCAAGGATGCCAAGGAAGCTGGCGGCATGGGCTTCGCTCCTCTCCATGTCACCCTCACAACAGCCCTGTGAGGTAGCTCAGGCTGAGTGTCTCTGACTGGCCCAACGTCACCCAGGGAGCTTCATGGCCAAGCGGGGACTAGAACCCGGATCGCCCACATCCCGGGACAACGTTCTGACCCCTGCACCAGAGCAGCGCTGGTGCAAGCACGTGGTCTTAGCAGCCTCTGAGAGACAGATCAGACAGGCAGAAGAGACTGACTCTAGAGAACCACAAGAGGGAGGTTCTCTGCAAGCTGGAAGGGATGCCAATGGTTGCGGAAGCAGGGAAAGGAGCGCCCGAAAACAGCTCCAGAAAGGCCAGCTGGGCACGCTCAAAGGCAACCGAGCGTGTGCCCGGGGGGGGGCAGGAGAAATGGAGGGCACTATCGGGGGACACGCCTACCCCAACTGACTTGCTTTAGATGATACAATCTCATTCTGAACGCTTTAATTCTGCATTTGGAGTCTTTTTTATTGCTCGCTGTTCAGAAATCTTGTCACACAAGAGCCGTGTCCATCTAATTCATCCATCAGTTGCAATGGCTGGATGGCTCCCTGAGACACACGCGTTCCCTGTGTTATTTCAGCAGCATCCCATAATGCCAGCCCCCTTGAGTGCCATTTTGAGGTCCCTGTTGCCTCATCCGTGCTGAGATCAGCTCCCTTCCTGCAAGTTTTGGCCAGATGTGCGCCTTGTGCATGATCTTCAAATGCGAGGAACCCCGTGACAAAGTCCCTTAAATGCTAGGAATTTATCTAGCAATTAAACTACCTCGGGAAGTTCTGTAGAACTCACCCGAACCCATAAATCATCCAATGCAGCCATAACAACGCTTCAGCAAAGGGAACTAAATCCCGGAAGAATCATCTTTAGCAGGGATGCCCCCACCCGCCACCCAGGCCATCTTCATAGATCCATCTAGGCAGACAGTGTGGTGCAGTGGTTAGCAAGCTGGCCTGGAACCTGAGTGATTCCAGTTGCATTCTCTGGTTTGCTCATGAAGCTCACCGAGTGACTTTGAACCAATAGCTGGCTCTCGGTGTAGCCTACCCCACAGGGTTGTTGTGAAGATAAAATGGAGGACAGCCATGTGAGATGGCTTGGGCACCTTGCAAAAGGAGGACAAAAGGCAAGAATCATCATCATCATCATCATCATCATCATCATGCTTCTGCTGGTAGGGATTAGTTCATTCCATGTTCTCTGCAGAAAATGCTCAGTACACACCTTAAATATGAATAGCAGTTCCCTGTTGAAAGGGCCTTTTGTGTTATAGGCCCTTTGGAGAGAAAAAGCATTATACGAAAGTAAAAGACCTCTATCTTCAGATCCATCTTTACTCCCAAGTTGTACTATGGGACAGACATTTAAGAAGAAAAAAAACATGTTCCCATTTGACTCCACTGGGACGCTTGCCTGGCACTGGTGCTTTTCCCAGCAGCAGGCAAAAACCTTCTCCCTTTCCCAGGAATTTTAGTTGCAGTCTGTTTTAAATTCTGTATTATATTTTAAAACTTTGCACTACTGTTATGTTTACTCTAATTCTCACTATATTAGGGAGTTTCAGCTATTTGGGCAATATAAAAATGTAACCAATGAACAGGTTTCTACAGTACTAGCATGTATTATTCTTAGATCAGTTTAAACCATGTGCACAGGGAAAGGTACCGAGAAGACTGTGACAGAAACCCGCATTCCAAGCCTCCCCACCACTGCGCAGAATCCCTGTTCCAAAGAAAAGGGAGTTCTTGCTAAACTGGCTCAGCAACTAAACTGCATTAATCACATCATGTAGGAGAGATACCTATCAGCCCAATGCCACATGCTCACTTCAAAAGAAAGCACGTGAATCGGGCAATCTTGTGCCTCGGAAAGGAAATGCCTTTCATAGCAGGAAAGGAACTGCAATGTTCAGTACTCACATCCACGCTTGCGGCCGACTCCTGGATCCCACCGGGCTGTCCTCTGCCATCCCAGTGGTGGGACTCTGGGATCTTGGAATTCCACAGCCGGGCATTGGCTTCCCCAAGCAGCAACCAGGCTATGGCGAACACCCGGAGAGTCTGCATTGTGCCCGGCCACGAAATCCACCTCCAAGCAGAGAGGCCGGCCACTGAAATAGGATGCTGGCCAGTCACGGCATCGCTTGTGTGGGAGCAGGAGAAGCCCCCTATTCCAACCACCAGGAAATTTCGCAAATTTCAGCCGTTGGTGGAAATGGGGAAGCGGTCTCTGTTTAGCAGAAAGGTGGAGAATTCTTCGCAACAGCTTCCCTAGATAAATTGCTCAAACCTGCAGAGTGGCCAAAAGGAAAACATCAGGATTGTAAGGTTGAAAAGAAAAAAGAAAAGAGAACAGGTACCAGTGTATCAGCTCAATTAAAAATCATGGCAATTAATCTGGAGAAAGGTCATTCTAAACAGAGAAGCTTGGCTAACAGGCCAAAAAGCAGAGCTCTTTCTTGAAAGGAAGATCCAATTTCCCCCAACCCCCAAACATTTTAATACTTAAATATGAATTAATTAATAACATTGGATGCTGATGGCCCTGTTCCTCTTTTCCCGATCACTGCCACTGTTCAAGTAAACATTGAGCTCCGTTTTAAGTGGTACTGTAACAAGCTGGGTGATGGGCTACAATTCCCATTTCCCTGACTCACTGAAGCTGAAGGGAGCTGGAATCCAACAAACTCTGATGAAGAAAGGCCCCGGTTGTATCCCTGGCTTAATGGCTCTAGAAATACTAATGCTTCTGAATTTGCAATTTTGCCAAGGGCAGTATTGTTTTTGAATTATTGCAAAGGACCCATGATGATCCTCAAGTCTCCTTGGAAAGAAAATGCCATTTCGGGAAAGGGTATCTGTTGTTGCACTATCCCCCACCCCCACAATAATCCAGCGTCACGTCTACAGACACCTCCCATGGCATCCACCAGACTCCAGGCCGGTCCTACTTTTTGCCTGATTTCCTAACTAAAATAATTAAGACACGGGCGTGCCATAGATGGAAGGGTTGACTTTCAGTGTCATCTTTATCTGGGTTCAAGAGCGGTTTTGCATTTTGGAGCTCAGACCCCACTTCTGCCTTGCATTTCAGTGCTGGGACAAGTCACTTGCCTTTTAGCCTCACCAATTTGCCTTCGGGAACATGAACGGCTTTGTGAAAGACCTTTTTATGAATGGGCAAAGCACACAGTCGCCCCCATGTCAATCATTTTGAGAGAACGCCCTTGACCCATTCTCAAAATTCCCCAATGTGCCAAAAATGTTGCGGACCCTGCCTTCCACTTCAGTACAATCTGTTTATCTGTAAAAGATACCACTATTACGGAACACACAAAAGCCTTCTGCGACTTCCTTCTAAAGCAAAGACACCAAGTAAAAATGCATCTCGAAGACATGGATGCCCATATAAGAGGGGTAACAGCAACCTCTTTTTCTACTCCATGTTTTTACAAACACTGAGCAAGACTAAAAGCAACCCTAGCAAGATTAAACCTTGTTAAAATCTTTGCCCACATCTGTGTGCAGTTTTTCTGACCTTTTGGGGAGCAGTATTCCTTATCAAGTCCATATAGTCAAAAGATATGGGTTTTCCCAGTTGCAATGTATGGCTGTGAAAGCTGGACCATAAGGAAGGCTGAGCGCCGAAGAACTGAGGCTTTTGCATGGTGGTGCTGGCGGAGACTCCCTTGGTTTGTGCAGTTCTCTGAATTTTGCACCACAATTCTTGGCTAGAAAGCATGCCAAGCTGCATGTAATCAGAAGTATAGAATGAGAACCAAAAAATCAGTGCTCATGTTTTTGCTCAAGAGAAAAACAGGTTTTTGTGCATGTTTAAAATCGGAGCTTGACACAGAAATGGCAGGCTGGCTGGGAGGGATTTGGAACCAAGTTTTGGGCACTTAGCCAAGACTGGAAATGGGTCCATCCACCGCAACTTAAAAAAAAAATATTACTGGAAAGAGGAAGGTGGATTGAGGAGCTGACAGACTGAAGGAAAAGACTCTCAGATTCCTTCGCTTTATCTTGGGACCTGTGGGCTGAATAAACAGAGTAACTGATAACGCTTTCTTTTCTGTTTTTCTTAGGAGTACTTCCAGAGATTATAGGTGTTGCTCTGGCAGGAATCTCTGACTTTGCCATTTCTGGCTGTTTTTTTCCTGGCTGGTTTCAGGTTTCATGCTTATTTGGCCTTTGCTAGGGAAGGGACTCCCCAGCTGCAGGAGGAAGACACTATTTTTAGCGTCTCCACAGTTCACTATGTTAAATGTCACCACAAGGCCCATGAGCTGAGCAATGGACAAGCACTATTTTTGGAGAAGAGATGGCTCATCTTTTCTGTCAATCCCTTCCCTTCTTCCCCACTCAAAAAATGGGGGGCGGGGTTGATAAGGAATGTTGTTGTCCTTTAGTCACAAAGTCTTGCCTGACCCTTCACAATCCCATGGGCAACATTCCTGCAGGCTCTCCTGTCCTCCACCATCCCTCGGAGTCCACCCAAGCCCACACCGACCACCCCAGAGACACCATCCAGCCACCTCAACCTCTGCCGTCCCCTTCTCCTTTCACCTTCAATCATTCCCAGCATCAAGGTCTTCTCCAGTGGTCTCCTCCAGAGGTCCAAAGTATTTGAGTCTCATCTTCAGTATCTGACCTTCTAAAGAACAGTCAGGGTTGATTCCCTTTAAGACTGTCTGATTCGATTTCTTTGCAGAAATCTGCCCCATCAGGGAAGTAAAGCGAACTGCACCATGGTGACTTTAGGCATTCATGCAAACCTGGCAAGGTGAGTGACGGGAGTAACTTATAACCCACCCTGCAACGTATGGCTTATTTTAGGGTTCACGGGCGCTTTGGAAGTCACCCCAGTTTCTCTTCCGTCCTTAAATGCACAAACTTAGCCCACATCTTCAAAATCCTCCAATAGATTTCCTCTGCCCTTATAGAGGGAGGAATCTTTAAGCCAGATATCCTGTTGCCAGCAAGCTGAAAGTTTCTCATTGGTTATTTCTTAGAAGTTCACTTTGAGAAGTCAGCTTAGCTTAAAAATCCAAGTGCCCTTTGCTCCTAAAAGCCTAAGTACACCTTCGCCTCATCCTATATTAATTGATGCCATGGTCTTATTGTTTTATAAAGTATTTTAATTATCTGTTGTTAGCTACCTAAAGATGCCAGAGCAAAACAGGTGGCATATATTTAAATAAATAAAAATAAAAAAATATTTTGACCTGTGTACACTACTAATAATTGTGTGCAGTAATAAGCATATTTAACAAGTAATAATCTCTCACCTGTAGCTCTCTCAGATGCTTGACCAGAATACCCAACATTAATTTTATTTCTTTTTATTTTTTGCAACGCCTTAGGCCTACTTCTCCTGTGGATATTGCTCAGCTCAGGAATCCCACATCAAGAGGCTTAGAATTTCAAACCATTTCCTGGAGTTAACCTAAAAAGAAGTTTTCGTAAACACTCATCTCCTGGCATGCTGGCTTCCCGGCTGCCTGTGACTTCCATTTCTGCAGATGAATTGCACTTTAGATGGAAAGTGTTGGCTTTATTTTATTTAATTTGGAAGCAGAGAATCTTTGCAAATATTTACAGTGATTTCTCCTGTTGCTGTTAAACATCTACTCTCTGGATCTCTTCATCTGAAATTGTCTGCTGTTCTTCATTTGGAATTCCCATGCAAGGCTCAAAATTTGGAATAAGAATCTTCTAAGGAACTCAATCATTCAAACATATGAATTTCCCTAAGGTTTTTACTTCTAGGAAATCGGAGCTGCTGAACAAGTTGAATTAGTGCAGGGAATATTTGAGTCGGTGGGGATGCCAAATGAAGGGCACATGCCCCCCACCCCACCAGCCACTTTGTGTAAAATAAGGAGTAAAATTTTTTTTTTTCCCTTAAGAAAAAACAGTAGCTTTAGTTGGTTAAATTAAAGGCTCTTTTTTGATTTGCCTATCTCTATACTAGCTAGCAAGACATACTAAAAAAATAAACTCATTCAGATATAGCATAAAGCACACTGCATTAAACTCCTATCAATAATACTTAGCAACACGGATCAGAGCTGAAAAAATGAGAGTGGAAGCTAATCAGGAGCAGCCAAGGGTCCTCCCAGAAAATGGCCAGTCTGACCGTGCTTCTACAGGCCAATGAAAAGGAGAGAGCAATTCGGGGTCTGAGGGGCCACCACCAAAGAGCCACCTGCCAGACCTCTCCCCTTCTGGCTGCAGGCTGGGGAGCTGCACTTGGGAGCATTCCCACAATGCCCTGAAGCACTGAACCGAGCCTCCCTCTGGGGCAACTTTCCAGACACACCTCTGACTTGTGTACTTAGCAGGGTGCGCACACCCATGATCACACCCCCAAGAACAGGACTACACAGGAAGGGAAGGGGTTAAGCATTTGCTGAGAATTCCTCCCTCCAAGGCAGTTATCAACACAGTATCTGGGAGCGTCAACATGAAGCAACTGCAACATCAGATGGCGAACGGTATGTGTCCTAGTATGTGTCAGGGAGCAAGAAGGGTTAAATTCTCCATCTCCCACAAGCCAATCCTGATCAAAGGAACTGCAATTAGCATGGAGTAAAACAAAAGTCTGACATAATAAAGCACAGACACATTGAACTGTTTGAAGTTGACCTCCCCATGTGCTGTTTCCACCTGGATCATGCGGATTCCTTTAGGTCACTAATTTGTTAAATTTATTGATGCACCATCTTAATGTCACAGCATGACTGAAGGTAATAATCTTTAGCATTCAATCAAGCCCTAGCTGAGATCCAAGTGCCCAATCGCTCACCTTAGCACACAGACTCAAAATGCGAAAGCATCATGGCTCGAGCTCTTTTCTGAATCTTTGGTTCTGGCACGTGGAATTCCCTTTTCGAGACCTGCATGGCCAAAATAAGAAAAGCAAATGCTTAATTTCTGGTAGAATTTTTTCAGTCACAAGATTCCAAACTGGAAGTGAAGACATTTCATTTCTCAATGCTCAAGCACCAAAAATATTCAGAAGGAAAATTACAATATATCACTCGGGCAAAATGTTAAAACTGATGACTTGGGAGATCCGAGTTGGGAGTCGCCACTCAGCCGTGCCGTGACTTGGGGCCAGTCACCGATTCTCAGCCACACCACGACCTATCCTACCTCACAGAGTTGCGGTGGAGATAAAATGGAAAGGAAGGCCATCTGTGGTTCCTTGCCAGAAAAAAGGCAGGACAGCAATACATTAAATAACTCTGACCTCCTACTGAAAGAATGAATGAATAAATTTTGCATCCTACTAGTACATTCATCATCCCAAATTCAACAGGTGCCTCTCAGCGACCCAAAGACGATATGATGAAAAATAGCTTTTCCTTTGTCTCTCCCATCTCTGCACTGAAAAGTATTCTCTGCCTGCACACGGAGACAATCAGTGCCCTTAGATCAAAGGTGGGCAGAAAACTGATGAGGATTTGCAGTTCTACGAGTTTGACTCCCAAAAATTTAGCAACAGTATGCAAAACTGAAAGCAGCAAAAGCCAAGACTGCGCGACACATTGGCCTGGTTCCCACAATCACCACAGTCTCCTGCCGCTGGTTTAATTTGCAACAGGTTATTCTGAATATGTAAACAGTAGCTTCTTGTGTCATGGGAACATAACAGGGCTATTTAACCTGCTGCTATTCTTTATTGCCATAATGTTGACTCTTAGTTTTAGCAGTGCAGCTATTCAGCTTTGCTCTGGTTTGTTACTTGGGCAGTGCTTTCATGAAGTTTTTCCTATCACACAGTGTTTAAGCCAGATTTTAGTTTACAGTTTGCATATCTTTTTATTAAAGCACAACACCCTGTGCTTTAAACTATACTATACAAAGTAGTTTAAACAACAACAAAATAAATATCTGTGTCCTTCCAGGAATTTTAAAAACTATTTACAATGTTCAATGATCCTTGCAGGTGAAAAGACAGGACATAAATATTGCAATAAATAACAAGGTTGTTTATTAAGTTTTAACTAAAATAAACACCACTACCATGACTGACAGGACTGGGGAGGAGCACTGTTGAAAGCTGGTTAAGGTTCATGGGAGTTGTAGTCCAGCATACTGGGGGACCATCAGGTTGTTGGGAGAAAACTTATCTAGGAGAACCTCACAAAAGAGGCAGAGACAATGAAGACTGTGTGTGCAGTTCTCCCTTTGAAAGTGTTTGGTTTAGGGGTGTGGACATTCACAACTGGCTGTTTGAGAAATGAAATATTACAGGAATTACATTCCTTTTGTCATCTGTAACTTTTAAATTGCCGCAAGCACAAACTTCTGCGGGATTTTCACTTCATCTGAACTATAAACCCAGAGTATGGCCTTTGAGCACATGCAATTTACTTGGGATATTTTCGTTTATTCGACTGCCACAGTCCACTAATTGGAGGCTCTGTGTACAGTGGAGACCCGCTTCTGAGTTGCTATAGATCAGGGATTCTGGCAGGAGCTTCCAAAGCAGCTACCGAGCTGCACGAGCGTGCCGTACCAAGGGAGAACCCGATGAATGCGAGCCAAGAAAGACATGGGCAGGGGTTATCTAGCTTCATGTTCCTTTCTAGCGTAAAAGCATTGGGGTCAGAAGTCCTTGCCAGTGTGTTGCAAATCACTCAGAACACAGAGCTATAAAACAACTTTTTTTCTGGCTTTTGCAAAAAAAAGAAAAAAACAGGCAAGTCAAGAAAATAGTTGGCCACTAAAAAACTTAGGTAATCTTTTAGGCCACCAGCAGGTTAGTGCAAATGAGAGAAAACTGCAACACAAAGATTTGTAGACGATAGGATAACCCCTATTCAGGGTTGAATATGGTTGAGCTAGGGGCTGATAATGAAACATGAGCTATTGTGCTGTTTGAACCCAGCAGCACCAACAGCCTATGGCTTGTTAGCTACAAACCATGGGTTGTTGCTGGGTTCCAAAATGTGGGTTGTAGCCCATGGATTGCTATCTCACCTGGGTTCAGCTGACACGATACTGTGAGACAACAACCACCCACACACAACCCATGATCAACCCTTGAGCAGACAATTCCTCAGTGCAGGTTTATGGAATGGACAACCACCCGATCAGGTGATGAAGGGATGGTTGCAATTAGCTATTATAAAATTACCGGGAGCCAGGCATCCTCGCTGATCTACTGCAATCCTCTACGAATCTATCAGCAGCCCTTGATCCAGCTTCTGCCTGTGCCCATTATAAAGACGCCACATCTTTGCTCAAGCTAGGCAAAAGCTCAGCAAACGAAGAAAAACGTTGGCGAAGGGTAAAGCTTATATAACCCTTGACACCACCAGTGGGTTGGCACAAACGGAAAACGACACCCCCACAAAGATGTAGGGACAGCAATCCATTTTTCAACAACACGGGCTCCCACGGGACCAAGGGAGAATGCATTGCCTTCATACCATTCAGTGCATTTATGGAGGAACAAGGACAAAATACCAGGACCATAAATACCATAAATGCATTAGCTGAAACAGCTGGAGGTGGGGCAGGGTAGAGTAGGCTCTATCAGTGAAATCCATGCCGCAATCTGCTTGCAGGGCATCAGCTGAAGGGCTGTGCTGCGACAACCTTGCTGAAGCTAAGCAGGATGGGGTCCAGTCACTGCCTGGATGGGAGCCCTCTTGGGAACATGAGCCTTGCGGCCATGCCCTGTTTGAATCCTGGTATTTCCAGGCAGGAGAAGCAGGTAGCAGATGATGTGGAAGAACTTTAAGACTCTGGACAGCTGCTAACAGTCAGAAAACACAAGCGGCAGCAAGGCAAAGTGGTTAAGAGTGCAGGATTAGGACTCCAGCGATCTGGGTTCGAGTCCCCATTCAGCCATGGAGCTCACCGGCTGACTTTGGGCCAGTCACAGCCTCACCTACCTCACAGGGTTGTTGTCAGGATAAGATTGAGAGGAGAAATATGTAAGCCGATTTGAGTTCTTGGAGGGAAAAAGGGGGGATAGAAATATAACAAATAAAAATACGAGAAGTGGCCCTCTTTGGGTGGCCACTGCACACAATCCGGCAACCTTTATGATGCGCCAGGACCCGTTCTGTAAAAGCACCATGCTCGATAGGCAAGTCTAATCCAACAACCCCGTGGAATCTTCAAAGCTGGCCAATTTATTCAGGCATGAGGTTTGATGGACACGGTGGGTACAACACAGGGACGGATGCTGAAGCCCAGGCACTCACCTGCCCCTGCACCCACAGAGTCCAAAAATTCAGTCCCCTTGAGTCGTATCAAGAAACCAGGTTTGCATTTTCAGCTCTACCACAAGCAGGAATTCTGCTTAGCGCCCGACTCTTGGCTGCCTGTTCCAGACTAATCCAGCCTCTCAGACACACTCAGCTTTGCGTTAAAGCAAACAACACATTCTTGCTGGGAAAGTGCATCTTTTCCTGCTGCTACTGGGAAGACTGCAGCTAAGCTCGGAGGGAAACCGAGGGCGAATGCAGACTGGTGCTCTGGCCCTGTGAAACCACTGCACCACAGCTGTTATTCCAGAATACACTCCATGGCTAGCTTAGGCCTCTGGCCTGATGCAGCGAAAGCCAGTTCCCTGGTTTGCCCTCCTTTTCCAGTAGCACAATTAAGGCACATCTCTGTGGCCAAAGTCCAAGGGACCCTGCAGTGCCCCCCCACAACACAATGAACACAAGGAAAGCAGCAAGTGCAGAACTGAGTCCCCTTTAGCCCTGATGGAGGCTGCATTTAAGAGTTACGGAAACGCAAACCTGTGCATGCTCCGAGGTGTTTGAAAAATCAGGGTCAACAAGCAGTTGCACTGCTATTTTTCTGCCTGTCAGGACCACAGAAGCAGGTGTACAGCACGGAGCAGCAAGGAAAGGGGAAGAGAGAGGTTTGTTATGTGCTTACCAGGCCATCTCAAGAAAGGGTTCTAAGTTTATTTTTGTAAGTATACCATGCTTGCATCTTACAAGGCACCCAAGGTGGTTTATGGGATCCCCTGTTCCTGCCCATTTTATGTCCACCACAACCTTGTGAGGTAGGTCAGGAGGAGAGCTGGTGACCGACCAGTGAGACCCATGACCATGCATGGACCCTCAGCTCTGGAATCCTAGTTGTGCCACCTAAGTACGGTGGGCATTTGCTATTTATAACCTACCCCATTTTCAGTTCCCAAGGAACCCAAAGCAGCTTACACGGCCCCCTTCCTTGCCATTTTATCTTCACAGCAACCCTGCGAGGTAGACTAGCCTAAGCGTCAGTGGCAGGCTCAGAGTCACCCACCGAACATCCTGGGGACTAGCACCCGGATCTCGACCCGTGAGCTTCATGAGGACTAGCACCCGGCTCAGGCTGGAAGCCGCCCTCCCCTCCTGCTGCTGCTGCTGCTGCTGCTGCTGGCCAGCCCGGCTCGCGCGCGCCCCGATCTCCCCTCCCAAAAGCAACGCGGGAACGGCGACGCGCCACGGCAGCGGTTGCCCAAGCCGCGCCCGGGCCGCCGCTGCGCCCTCCTCCGTGCCCAGCGCCGGCCGCGGACAGCCCGCCCCGGCCCTCGCTCCCCTGCGCCGCGTGAAGGGGCAGCGCCGGCAGCCTCTAAGCGCCCCCCGGGGCAGCCCTCCAGCCCCTGGCGCGCCGGCTGGGAACCGCGCTCCGGCACCGCGCGCCCCGCCGGGCCACGGCAGAAGTGGCGGGGCACGCTTGCTCTCACCTCGCACAAGGGCGCAACCGTACTCCTGCCGCGACGAGAGGGGGCGAGAAAGTGTCCTACAGTTCCCAGCAGTCCCCAGCCAGCTGTGCTGGTCCGGGGAATGCTGGGAGTTGTAGGAGTCTCCCAGCCCTGCCCAGGATTGCATTTTAAGATAATTTCAAAAGCCCTGCAACATCCAACATGCCTTCGCTAGCCCTGATGCACCTAGGACACAATTTCTCTGCAGAAAAGGGGCCATAGAAATTGTTGAGGGTTTAAAGTTGTCTTTAGATGCATGTGTATGTGTAAACAGCTTTGAACTACCCAGAGCATTTCAGCTATTGGGCAGTAAACAGTAATAAAGCAAATATAAAGCAAGGCGCACTTCTAGTCATGTTTACTCAGAAGTGCATCCTATTGCATTCAATGGAGCTTACTCCCAGGAAAACCAGCGCAAAATTGGAGGCTGAGGGTGCAGTCCTGGGCAGACCAAAACTGTCCTACAACTCTCCTGCAAGAGGATGCTGGGAGTTGTAGGAATTTCACCCTTCAAAGAACACCCGCCTCCATCCCCAGCTTAGGGAAAGGGAAAGGCATTTCAGGAAAGGTGTTCACCTAGCGTGTACTGGGGAGGAAAGCTTGCAATGGCTTAGCACCAGGATACCTGCAGGGCCACCTGCTCCTGTCACATATACCTAGAAGACCCCTAACATCAGGTTTGGGGGCTCTTCTGAAAGAGTCGGCCTCCAAGGAGATGAGGATGACAACTAGAAAAGGAACTTTCTCAGTGGTTGGACACCACCTATGGAATAGCCTCCAAGAGCAGTCTTTTTGGCACCAGGTAAAAACATTTTCCAGGCATTTTAATACTTGGTTTTAAATAATGTTATGTAATTTTAGAGTTATAAGTTATCATGCCATAACTCTCAGCTGTATATTGCATACTGTGGTATATTGTTTTATTGTTGTTACATTTCATTGTTATAGAGTTGTCATTTCAGGGGTATTCTGTAATTTTGTTGCTTCACTGTTAATCACCTAAAGAGTCCTACAGGACTAGAAGCGTGGAATACAGGTTTAATAAACAAACAGGGTTCCCTGATCAGATCAGGTCCCACCTTAAGTCTAAAGTTGTCCTTTCAGTGTCGGGCTTTCAGCAGCCAAGTAATGGCAAAGCATTCATTCATACTGAATGACAATTCATATTGTCCTGACACAGTATAGGACATACAGTTGTGTATAACATTCTGATTTGGGGAGAAAAAGTCCCAGGTGCTCGGACTTGAAGATCCTGTGGGTTTCAGTGGGGTTTTACCTTCAAGCCATCCCAAGATATTCCAATGTACTGGTGTATTTATTTTTATTCTGCCTCAACAACCAGCACATTCTGGCTAAGAGTCACAACACCATGCAAATGATCAGAAATACAGCGGTACCTCGGCTCACAAACTTAATCCGTTTCACGACTCTGACGGGGACCTAATTGGTCGTGAGCCAAGTCAAATTTCCCCATAAGGTTCAATGTAAATAAGGTTAATCTGTTCTGTAATATTTTTTTTTAAATCACAGGGCATCATTGCCATCTCCCCCCCCCACCCCACCTGCCCCGAGCACGACCTTGATCGTCACCCGATGCGGAGTTTGTGACCTGAGGATATATTTTTTAAAATTTCTGTTCACAACCGGATTTGGTCATGAACTGAGGTGTTCATGAGCCAAGGTACCAGTGTACAAGCCATGTCATACCTATTTAAAAGAATACAATACAACTCCCATCAACCAGAAGCTCTGGAGGAGTCCAAAACATCTGCAGAGTTTACTTACTGTACTTTTGCCTCCATCCCTTGAACATTAACAGTGATCCCAGGCCAGCTTTTGGCAAAAACGGAACTCAAACACAGTGCAAGCTGAATAAGTAAACGGACTTCTCAGGATGACCAAGCAAAGCCTTCTAGAAGTGGAGGCTGAACATCTCCCTGTGTCTGCAAAACAGGCATGGCTGGTTTCAGTGAGGGCTGGGTGCTCCCGATGAGTAATCATATGCAAATTCAGGCTACCACCCGGCAAACCCTTGAGCAAGTTCTATGTTTCTCCCCGTTGTTGGGAAAATTCAGATAAATCCTGGTAGAAAAAGGTTGCTTATATGTGCCTTTGTCTTATAAAATCAAATCTACACCCCTTTCTCAGAAAGCACCAGATTTCCAAGCCGGGTCACTGTTTGGCATGTGCTGTTACTTTAAGACGTGGGAACTCGGAGCTTGCCCAAGCTGCCAGGGCTATTCTTTGCTGAACAGCAAGAGCCAATAAGGCTGCCAGATTAACAGCACTGCAGTCTCCCTCATTTGCAAGCCAAGACTCTCAATCTCTGTGCTTCAGTGATCGTTATGTTAATATCCTGCAATCAATGCCATTGTATGGCGCCCCCTCTGCAGACCCCTCACCTTCTTCTGACTGTGATCCCCTTATTTCATCATCAACTGCCCAGCTGCTGGGCCCATGTGACCCAGAATCTATAAAACACTCTTTGTATGTTCTAAAAGCTAGTAGTTGGTGGTGCAGACCAGTACCTGGTAGCTTGCTGCCTTAAGTAACTGCAGGGGGCCCGGGGGATCTCACCAATAAAAACACGCTGGGGTTCAAGGCCATTCAGTCTTCCCTGCGATGCCTGGTAATTCATTCTTACCACTGGTAAAGAGACTCTGCACCCTTCACTGTACATGCTAACCATTTAAGGAAGGGGAAACTGAGACCGAGAAAGGACAAGATCTACCTGAGCTTACAAGGCGCAACTAACAGAGATGGGCCTTGAATCCAAGCCTTCCTGGTTAAAATCCAAATTTCTATTGGATGAACCAAATTGTGTATTAAAGTTTGGGGGCATTTGTATTTTGTCTGTGAGTGCAATCACATATGTAGCTACTTAGAAGTGTTGGGAAAATTTGGATAAATCCTGGCAGAAAAATGTTGCTTCTATGTTATAAAATCAATCCTGCACTCCTTCTCAAAAGCACCAGCTTTCCAAGCTAAGTCACTGTTTAAAATGGCTTTCCTCCCCTGCTCCTTTCTCTCACCTTCAGCTGTAAGCTACAGTAGACAGGCCATTCAGTCCAAATATACATTATATACCTTCACAATGATTAAATAATCCATGTTGGAATTCACAGTTTACCGGGAAGTATCTTTTGCTAGCCCAGAGGGCTTCATGTGCCCTGGCCATACTCAGGGTCTGAGTCTAGATGAGCTTATGAGTTCAGGAATAGTTTCTCAGTAGCCTGAATTTACATGTCTAAGCAGACCTGGAGATGGGTTCAAGCTACTGAACTAAAGTGTCAATACAGGCAATTAGAAATATTGTAATCTCATTGTCACTGTATGATTGGCTGACCTTCCGTTATCTGTTCTGGATGTGATGACCTCAGAATCTTATTGCAATGTCTGCATTCTGTCATCAATTGCTCTGTACTTGTGTACCTGACCAGGAGCGTATAAAATACCCTGTAGTTGTATTGAAATGCAGCGAGTTTACCTCTGCCTGCACGGTAGTTCATTATCGTGAGTCTACCACGGGAACCTGAGCCAAACAATAAAGCCACAGATGGTCTGAACGCTTGATCTTTCCCACGAACCCGAGTTTGATTTCCTCCTCACGAATTGAAATTTCGGGATTCTGACAGAAGCAAGTCTTATTTCTCAGTGAGCAGGCAGCTACAGCAGTAATTCTACACAGAGCAGCATGGATTATCTGGGATAGGTTTTCTAGTGGGAACCTGAAAGCTTCCAATTTCACCATTTTAGTTTAATGCAAGAACATGTGACAAACATTAGTGCATTTAGGGTGCAACCCTACACACACTCAGCCAGAAAAGCTCCAGGGACTAACTTTTCTGCTTGCATAGGATTGCACTATTAATTGTGCACAAAATATCAGAATTGGTGCCCAGCTATATTATTGCTCTGGCCTAGATCGGACTTTTGACTATTCTGAGTACTTTGCTAACTAACTGCAGAACTGACAAATGCTTTCAACCCACTGCAAGGGCAAATGCTTGCTAATTACAAACGCCCACGTTCGTTTTTAAAAACCCTAATGCAAATGCATGGCCATGAGACTGTTGATGAAAGGATTCTTCTTCAGTGTTCTTTGGATTTCCAGGAGCACCCATAATTGTAAATGGTTTCAGCCTGAAAACCTCGACACACAGACACAGCCACCAAAATCAAAGGTCAGGTTTTAACAAGGAAGGGATTGCCCGGGAGCATCTCTCAAGAACCTTTGCTTCTGCCTTTACTATCTGAGAACACCAAAGTGCAGCTTTTCCCAAGCTAGTTGCTGTCCAGCTGAACGGGACTACAGAATCCATAATTGCACCAACATGTTGGCTGGGAATGATGGAAGCCACAATTCTAAACATCTGGACAGCACCATCTTACTGAATGCAGCCAAGGCATGCTAGGAAACATTCTCCACCTGTTGAATTTCAGCTCTGTCAGATTACAAGCTGTGGTTGGTGCAGTGTGGGGTGGAATTGAGTATTGCTAACTTGCTTTCATTTCTGTTTGTTGCTTTATATGCAGCATTTACAGTCAAGGGAGAAAACCTGTAGACTTTGTTGGATTCTGGGTCAAATCAGCCCCAGCCCTGATGGCCAAGGGTTGGGGAATGAGGCAAGCTGTTCAAATTTGTTGAAGATAAATCATTTGGCCTTGTAAGTTGGAGTTGGGAGACCATCTACTGTAGAGAAGGAAGGCAAGCATCCAACACAACCAGACTAAGCTCACCCAGCTGCTTTGAGGCTGGCTGAGCACAAGAGGGCCCTTAGCCTCACAGTCCCCAGCACCTGGTACTAGAAGAAGCATTGAGGCATGAGGACTAGCAACCATAATAACCTTCTCCTCCCTCAAGTTGTCCAGTTCTCTTGTAAAGCTATCCAAACTGCACCCTTATTAGCTTTTGCAGAACTGAATTCCATAAGTTACCTACATCTTCTGCCAAGAAGCATTTCCCTTGATCTGTACAGAATGTCCCACCAGTCAGTTTCATGGGATAACCCCACTGGACTCTGGTAGTACAAAAGCAGAAGAAAAATGCCTCCTTTCCACACAGCATGTGTTACCACCAACAAAATACCTGCAGCAAGGTTAGTAAAGAATCCTCAGTCAATCGGAAGGCTAGATTTGGGAACCAATGAGGTCCGGAGAGTGCTTTAAAGGAACCCAGGAGCAAAACAGGCCTCAGATGGACACTGTAAAATTAAGAGCATCCATTATATTGTGCAAAGTTGTTAAGTCACAATAGTGATTATACATCAAACTTTCGAAACCAACTGGGGCACTGCCAGGAGCACCTATTTCTATGGTGGTTGGAGCAGGATAGCTTTCCTTCCTCCCATGGCTACAGGAGTCTTAACAAGCTGGTCAAAACAACCTGCCTTCTTCTGGACTTGCACACGGTGGGCATGTCATGAGTGGAGCCTGCTGGATCCGGGGTCAGACTAGATGGCCCAGGAGACCCCTTCTGACTCGCTCTGTTTCTTTGTAGACTGCCCACTTGATTTCTGCACTGACTGTGGAACAGAAAGGAGCAAGGATTCTGTTCCCACTTGACCACCTACTCAGTCACCCCCGTGGAATTCAGTGGCCACGCATGTTGCTGAATGCAGGGACTGAGCGAGCCAAATGGGGGGCACCGCATGGCTGCTATTCATTTAAAAGCCTCCTGGACCCTGAATTTCGCTCACCTCGGCAGCTATACAACAGGCAAAGATTTCCTCATTTCCCAATGCCAAGGAAAGCTGAACCTGTTGGATGCCGCCTGCCCCCCCCGCCCCCCTAGTTAAACATACAAAACCTTGGACAGGAAACTGGATACTTAATATAATGTTGCATGTGATTTCTTCCATGGCAAGTTTGCATTATAGCCTGATCTGGTTTCTAGTCCCTTGCAGCTGTAAGAATTCAGGAAAGAGTATCCCCAAAAGACAGGCAAGAAAAGGAAGTAAAAACTGAACTATTCGTATAGGCTTTATGTGAAGGATGGAAGATTCCATCTTCCGCATAAGTATTTACTGACGACACTGAATTTGCCACCCGGCCCCTTTGTCCTGCAAGGAACCCAAAGCAGCTTACACAATCCTATTTTATCCTCACAACCACCCTGCAGAGTGGGTTCAGTAAGAGACATAAACTAGTCTGAAATCACCCATTGAGCTTCATGGTTAAGTGGAGACTAGAAATCAGATTTCCTGAGTGCCAGGGCAACATTCTAACCACTATACCACACTGCCCCCAACAGCATATAAACTAGATGCTGGTATAGACTGCTTTATTCCCGATGAGCTAGATTTCTAGGAGTGAAAATCTCTTTCTCACACAGTTTTGCAATCCTTCCCCAGCTGACTGAAGTGGCAGAGTCCAGAAATAGCTTTACCACTTCCATCTCATTTGAATTTCACATTTTCATTATCACAGTGACCGAAAAGCAGTTCTCCTTTCAGCATTTAGAGGTGGACTCGGGGGTGTCCTAGAATAGAGAAAAGCCCCGTCTTGGTCCCAAGTTAATCCAGAAGGAGCCTCAAGAGCTACTTCAGATCCTGGGGGGATGGATCTGAAACTTGCTTTCACCTGCTGTACCCCAGTTTTGGAGGCAAAGCCCACCAGATAGAGGGACCCCTTTTCAATGCTACATCCCTCCCCCTTAATAGTAGTTAGGAAAATGGAATATTCCACACTTACCTTGTCATTGCAACCTGTAGCTGACCCAAAGAGAGAGGGTGGTCTTCTGTCCCCCCACCCAGCCTATGGGCTTGATCCTTCCCTCGAATTGCGCTAGCCACGGCTGTCCTGCACCCGTCCCTGGCAGGATGAAAAACACCCTGGGAAAGCAGGCTGGCTTCCTTACCTGGCTGGTGACATAAGAGCCTGAACAGCTTAAAAGGTCAGTGCGGCACCTCGTTAAATTGTGCTCCAGAATCACATGCCTGAGCAGAGAGCAGCCACCGGGTTCACGCCGCCGCGGCCGGTTGCATCAGGGAGTTCAAGCAGTTCTGCTGAGGCAGACAAAGGCTTGTGCAGACGCAAGAGGAATGTCCACTCGCGCACTTTGGCAGGGTCCTTGGGGGCGGCTGTCCCTTGAAAGCCACATTGTTCACCTTGGGACATCGGTCAGGACACGCCTGGGCAGTGTCTTCTGCACGGACAGCGCTGCCTCCTGGGAAAGGGACCTCATTGTGTCACAAACAAGCTCCTGGCACTGATCAATGCTTTGCTGCTGTTGATCCGTCTGAACCGCTCTGCTTAGGGGCACGGATTCCAACAGCCCTGGCACCTGTGGACAACTGCCTGGGACCCCTGGGGTCGGCACCTTGCCTGCTTAATTCCCCCGGCACCTCGATGGTCATGTTTCTCTAGCACGCCACGGGGAGCTTACCTGGCTGCTCTAAACAGCATAGCTCTGCTTTTCATGCTGTTGACAAGTGCGATTGAGTTGCAAGCCATCACTGCTACCTGGGCTTGGACAACATGATAACCCATAGCAGCCCCCCACTTGGGGGTGCATATTCAGAAGGACCCCACCCCTTGCCACAACCTACCATAACTTACCACAGCCCATGGTAGGCTGCAGAGATGATGGGAACCCACCCACTGAAGGACACGACCAGCTAATGAGAAGGTAGATTCATGGGGGGGGGGGCTGCCAAAGGGCCCCCAACATTGCTCACTAATGTAGGACTGAGGCCAAGTTGAGTTTTTCAGATGGAATTAGACCGGATGCAAGGTCTAATTCCCAAATTATTTTTCCCAAAAGAGGTTTAGTGACAGGTCCAAGAGAAATGAGTAAGGGGTGGCAGTTCTCAAGCAATGAGAGGTTCAAAGCAAGCATCCTACCAGGGTGGGTCCCAATCCACCAAGCTGAGCCCTCTCCTTTTGCTCATGCCGAGCTTCCACCCTAGATGAGCAGGCCACTCCAGCTGTACATTGTTTACACAAGTGGGACACAGTGTTAAACCATCGCACCAACTTTTGACGTTTTAAGTAGGCTAGAAGGATGCAGTTGCCCAGAGACATGCGCAAGCTTTCTCCTAACTATCTCCTGAGAAGCTGCCACCAGTCGAAGGGGGAAAAGCTTGAGAAATCAGATTCAAGTGCAAGTTGCTCCTGAACTGGGGCTCTTGCAGGAATGAGGGCAATCATTCTGTGTGAAGCCATCCAGGATAACAAACCATGGTGAACAACTCACAGGTCATAAACCAACTTTCAGGGCCCAGGCCATGGGGCACAAGTCAAGGCAGATACACCAAGATCCAGTCAACAGGACCAAAGCGAAGACAGAATCTGAATACTGTCTAAAAGCCAATAGCAAGGTGAGTGGCAGAGTCCGATTCAAGGAACAGGCCAAGGTCAAGAACCAGAAACACTTAACAGAACAGAGCCATGGAGCAGCAAAGAACAGGCCAAAGTCAAGGAGCAGGAAATGAAGCAAGGCAGAGACCTGCAGCTGGGTGCCAAGCAGGCTTCCAAAGCAGCAAGAGTTACAGTTGGACCAAACAAACACCAGACTCCACTTCACCACACAAGAACATGTACACAACTAAAGCAGCCGCTGAAGCGGGAGCTAGCTCAAATAGCTTGTCCAGCAGGGGTCCCAGCTGGCACGAATCGGGAGGCTGAACACCCCAGCAGCGCCTGGGACTGGGGAGTAACTTCCCGCCTTGCTTTCCTGCCCCAGCAAGATGGGCCTTCCTATCCACTGCAGTGTGTCGCAGTTCCTGCAGCTCACCTGACCTTCACTAGAGCCAGTTCCTGGCTCACTGTCTTGTTCCACCTTGTCTATCGGTGCAGGACTCCTGCTTCCTGCTGTGTTTTTCAGTGCCTTTATCCTGCTGGACTTCCCCCGATCCAGTCCTTGCCTTGCTTGGTCGGCTGCTCTAGTGTGGCTGTTTTGCTTCAGGTACCAGCTCCCCGCTCTGTTTTTTCCTAGCCTTGGACCTTGGCTAGCTCACGATCATGGCTTGGCCTCGTTGTGATGCACATGCCTGGCCTCACCGTCTTCCTTGCCATGACTCTGCTTCTGACTCTAGTACTGGCCTTTGGACTGTGCTTGTGCCTTGCTTTGGCTCCTTTTGCCTGGAACGTCTGCCTCGACTCCTTCCACCTGCACCCCAAATCCTGTCAGAATGAAGCATGGATTAAGCAGGGGTCCTGCTAAGTTAACTCGGGGTTACTGCTCTGTTACTAATGCTGTGAAAGTTGGGGCTCAGCTCTCCCTAGACCCCATGGCCCACCAGCCCTTTCCCTCAGAAAAAAGTGTGCCTTTCGCACATCAGAGTTATTAAAGACACGGCCTCAAGGGGGGGGGGGGGCGGGTGGTTAACATTTATTTATTTTCTGCCATTTAACAGAGCAAGCAAAATTCAACTGTGGATCCTGCCCATGTGCTGAAATCGCCCCCCAGGCCTTGCTCTCAGTGCCTCCAACCCCCGGCCTGAGTGAGTATTCATGCGTGGGTCCATTTTGTGGCATTTCCCCAAATTGTGGCACATGGTCCCTAGAAAAATCAGCCTGATACTTATTGCTTCGCCTTTTTTGGTGCCAGGCAAACACTCCATAATATCATGTTTAACTGCCTTTTTTTTTTTTTTTTTTGTGTGATGCTTTTAGAACTTTTTTTTTTTTTTTTTTTTTTTTTTTTTTTTTTTTTTAGTGAGATGCTTTTAGAACTGTTCTTCATGTTTTAGTTTCTTGAATATTTCTCTTTAAAGAAATAAATCAAATTATTTTTCCTGTGCTTAGAATCTTTAAACAGTCTTTTATTGGGTTTTATCATTGGTTTATTTTTATTGATCAGTTTATTTTATAGATGAGAATTTCATCTGCAATGGTGACTCATATATGGAATAAATTCATGAATTTATTTTTCTCCTGCACCAAGTAGGGAGTGCTTAACTTGTGTGATATGTGACTGTTTTAAAAGCAGGGAAGTCCTATCAGAATCACAGAAGCAGTAAAGCTAACCACAACTGGAGTCCTTCCTACCAAAAACGATGAATAAAGGATAGGGGCATTATATTTTTTAAAAAAATGTATACAGGGTGTGGAAAGAAGTAAAATATGCATTCCCTTTGTTGCAGAAGTAGGACTCAAAAGTCACTGTGACTTGGTGAAACTAACCAGCAGTAATTCAGGAATGACAGAAGCAATTGTTAGCACTGAGGAATTACGTGTCACAAGATGTAGGGGGAGGCCATTAGGTTAGGCAGCTTTTAAAAAGGATTATTAGACAAGTTTCTAGAGAAATAGCCACTTCTCCCTCTAAAAGCAAACTCAGGTATCGAGTGCCAACAGGATTACAGCCAAAGCAATTGATTATAGCCATTGATTGAAGTTTGAACATGCTCTGTAATTGTACAAAATTAAAAGGCAATTGGAAAAATAAAAGTTCAAAAGCCAGAAGCTTTAATCTATTTGATTGTCTAAAGCAGGGGTGGGCAATTAATTTTCCTGTGGGGCCACATGAGAAACTTCGACAGTTGTTAAGGGCCGGACCAATACACTTACAGCTCTGCTCAATATATATCTCTATAAAAACAGTAAATGAAACATTACAATGATACAATGAAAATGTGGAGCACAGAACAACACTATTTAATGAATATTCACAAAAACATTAACATTACATGAAAAGCAATAAATTCAATTCAATTTAGCAGATCCTTCAAAATAAAAGCAGTGCAGTTGTATTGCTTGTATCTGTATTACGACGATCTATATTGCATTGACTTTTAATTAGCCAGTGACCTCCTGCGGGCCAGTCAGGGTCAGCCATTGGGCCGGATGTGGCCCGCGGGCCGTACGATGCCCAGGTCTGGTCTAAAGCATGAGTGGACAACCTGAAGCCTTTGGGCTGAATTAGAAAAAGGGCTCTGCCAGGGATAAGTTGAGACTTCCAGCCAGAGGGGTCCGTTCTTTTCCCCACAGTCCACCAGTACGTTGCAGGTCCTACTCATGAGCAAGAGTAGCTTTGAGTGTATGCTAACAGGAAATCGTGATCACTGCTCTCACATATCCCACTTGTTAGCTGACATTTTTGGAAATATATACCTGGAATACATGGGCCTTCTTAGTCCAGTGCAGAAGAGTGGTTCTTCATCATCTGTTTAGGTACAATGGCTAGGTATGGAACCTCCATATACAGAGGCAGTGTAGCTTTGAAGAACAGAGCGGAGGAGACAGACTAAGAGAAAGTGTGAGTGTTGTGAAGGCTTGCCAATGGGAAGCAGAGTATCTGGACTTGTTGGCTCTGTTTGGTTGGATCCAGCAAGGCTGCTGTTATGATCATGTTAACCAATGATAGGAATGGTGCCTCCCAGCACAGAAATTGTGTACCTTAAAGACTGGATGCTGAAGACAGAAAGGCTGATGGTCATAACTTCTCTGTGTGAGCTTTGCAAAGGGGCTGCCATAAAACAGATGGCAACACTTTAGGGTTAGGTTCATTGGCTTGCATCATGAAAATGAGTCTAGTCTGTTATATCGGGATTCTGCACTGAACTGACATCAGGGCTCCATGGCAAAAGAGAACTTCAGGGTTGCTCCAGGTGAACTGGGCCTCAGCCTCGACCCTCAAGATTAGAGTGTATATGTGGCTATTCCAACAATCCCCGCAGAGTCCGTTTTCCTTGTGTGTTGTCCTTTTTTTCTGATTTTAAGCTTGCAGGGAAGTCTCTCTTGTTTATTGCTTGAGCGCAAGAAACTCTTGGAGCAGAACAAAGATATTTATATCAATAACTCATATCTATTAGTGGAGGGTTGCTAGCCTGGCTGTGAAGGAGACTGCCAAAAACACTGGCTGGATTTTATTTTTGCAACTCTCACTGCTGGACTGACAGCTGCTGTTGTTTACAGTTAGATTTTAGTATCTAACTTTTGTTTGGTGTGTGTTAGTGTGTATTTGTTTAAAAATAACACAAATGGTTACTGAGCTATTATTGAAGAGCTGATATGTAGTTTGAACTAAATCGTGGAGGTTGTTGATAATGAAAAGGCAAACTGATTATATTAATGCTTTGCTGTTGTTTACACAATTCACCTGCGACACAATTTCCACTTTGCAGAAAGCCGGCACGCAAATAGAGCACCACCTATGCGCGTCCCTGCAGAAGTAATTTCTCCTGCTTCTGTGGGCCGTATTCCCCGGAACATGGGAGGTCCAGCTTTAAGCTGCAATCCTGTGCATGCTTCCTTGGGAGTAAGCTCCACTCGATTTAGTGGCTTTCTATCTGAGGATACCTAAGGAATAAAGACCATGCAATTCAATGGACTAGCTGCTGAGTAGCCAGAAATGCTTTGTCCTGCTTTACCTTTCATGGGGTATCCTCCCGGGAAAACGGCTAGAGAATGACAGCTGCAGAACGCGATGCTGCGCCGGTTGGAGACCGCCTGAAGTCCTACCGTTCCCAGCATGCGCCAGCCGGCTGGAGCATGCTGGGAACTGTAGGACTCCCGCCTGCCCAACCGGCGCAGCATCGCGCCCTAGCGCCGCTTCTCTCGACCCTGCGGGCGCGTCCCGAGCACCCGGGCGCCGAATCGCGCCCCGAGACGCCGCTCCCTCCCGGCCCTGCACGAGCACGCGGGCCCGCCCGGGCGGGATGCGGCGGCGGCGGCGGCGGCGGCGGCGGCGGCGAAAGCAGAGCCGCCGGTGAATGCCGCGGCGCCCGTCCGTCCATCAGTCCCTATGCAGACGGCCGGGCGGGGGCGCGCGCACACGCACGCGCCCTGCCGCGGTGCGCGGGCCCGGGGCTCCCTCGCGAGGCGGCCGCCGGAACAGCGCCCGCAGGCGCAGGGACGCCTCCCGCGGCCGCATCCGCGGCTCACGTGAGGCCGGACGCGCCCGCGGCTGTGCGGCGAGCTGCTTCCATGGCGCTGCTTCGGTTCCTGCTGCTTTCCCTGCCGGCTCTCCTGCGGGCCGGCCCGCCGCCGCCTTTCCCCGCCGCCGGCGCGGAGCCCACGCGCAGCTGCTCGGTGCTGCTGGACCCGCTCTCCGCGCGGCTGCAGGTCGTGAGCGGCTGGGCGCCCGGCGCCGTCGCTTGGGCCAACCTGACCGACGCGATCCGGGAGACTGGGTAGGTGGCCGCGCGCTCCGGGTCGGGCCGCTGGCTGGGGATCTGGGTCGCCCCCTCCCCGACCCGAGGGGGGGGTTGCTGCCCAGTAAAAGGTGCGCTCCTAGAGGAGATCAACCCGGACTGCCCTTCAGAAGGCCAGATCCTGAAGATGAAGCTCAAAAACTTTGGCCACCTAATGAGAAGGAAGGACTCCCTGGAGAAGAGCCTGATGCTGGAACAATAGATGGCAAAAGAAGAAGGGGAGGGCAGAGAATGAGGTGGCTGGATGGAGTCACTGAAGCAGTTGGCGTGAGCTTAGGTGGACTCCGGGGGATGGTGGAGGACCAGAAGGCCTGGAGGAGTGTTGTCCATGGGGTCGCGATGGGTCGGACACGACTTCACAACTGACAACAGCAAAAGGTGCACTGGAGAGAATGTGGTTTGCGACAGGGCAGCCAACATACTTGTGGGTTGCTCCCTGTGTAAGCACAGACTCTGATCCATTTTGGTATGGCTCTGGGCAAGGGGTTGCCTTTATGTGTCTGGTGGATTTCCCCTTGATCGGGTTCAGACAGCACCATGACCCAGGCTAACGGGTTGAGTATGGCTAGTTGTTGAACCATGGCTTATTGCTGGAATGTGGGTTATTGTGTTGTCCACATAGTGGCGCTGACAAACCGTGGCTTGTTAAACCAGGAGCAACCCACTGTTCACAACCCAGGCGCAAGCCAGGGGATTCTCTTTATGGCTTATAGGGCAGCTGGGTGGAAAAATCTGTCTTTCAGGGCTGTCCACTGGCCCAAGGAAAATCCCACTCAGACCTCTGGAGTGGGTTATCCGTTTGCCTGAACCCTGTCATGATACTAAATTTCGTATCCTAATTGTCCCTTCCTGTGGTACTGGGTAAGAGACCGCTTCCCCTTTGGCAGCCTTGTCTGCACCCCCACTGGGTTAATTACCCCCCTGCTAATCCTGACCCAAATGTGACTGACTGACCACATGGACCTGGAACCCTACCTCTCCAGCCCTGATTCCCAATGAGGCCAGAACTGGCTGCTGTTCACTGAGAAGAAGCCCATAATAGTGGTCAGCGCATGGGCAACTGGGGAAGGCCCAGGCGTGGGGCTGAAAGCGAAAGGGCCCAGAACGAGCCTGTGTGAGCGCCAAGTGACTTCCTGACCGTCATTCAAAATGGGGAACAAACTGGCAAGCAGAGCCTCAGGAAATCAGAAAAAAGCGGCCAGCGCAGAAAGGGGGTGTCGCCAGGGAAGGGGCGGGGCCACCTGGGGGCCAGCTTTGGACCTGGGGCAGGATTTGGGGTCAGGCATCCCTGCTATTGATCTTTTAAAAGCGGACCAATCAGAGTACTTCATAGAACTCACCTTGGTAGTTGTTACAACAGCCCTGCAAGGTGTCCCGACTTTGCAGGACTCAACCTGGAAAGAAATCAGCATTGTACTCCATTGTGAGATCACAGCCTGATTTTGAACTGAGGATGTCCAGGGATACCTCTCAGTCTGGTACCCCTCCGAGGGTTACTGTGAAGTCAGTCCCACTGTGTTCAAAGAGGATGCCTGTTTACTCAGGATTTCGTCCCGCTGAACTGAGTGTCATGTCAGGTGGTATCATTTTGCAGACTTTGCAATTACGCCTTGTTAAAAATATCCTAGGGGCAGGAATAACCTTCTGGTGAACTCGAAAGTTTTACCCTTGTCCTAGGATTCAGCCTAGTATTTGGAAAAGCTGCTTCTTGTGCTCTGGTTCCAACCAAGGCTTGAAAGGAGTGTCAGGTGGCTGGTTTATTTGTTTTAAATTTATTTTCTCCTGTGTAAAGAGTGGGAAATAGCATCTTCACTGAGTCATGGAGATCTTGCATGAGCAGGAGACTTCTCCGCTACCCTGCTGCTGATGCTCTTTGGTGCAACTCTGGATGATGCTAAATTGCATGGGAGCCGCTTTCATCTTGAGGGCCGCATTCTGCTGGTGGGTGGAGCCAGAGGCAAAGGGGTGTTGCCAAAATTCTGCACTATGTCAGGAGAGACACCTTGACCAGGAGAATGGGGGAAACCGCACAGAAGCTGGGAAAGTGCCGGCTTGTTGGTAGCTGGGGCAAAGCTGATCTTTTAGGTCCTATATTTTATAGGGGTACTTCTTTCCCTGGCCAAGGTTTTTTGGGGCTGGCTGTAGATGGAAAAGGGCCAGGGAGAGTTCAAGGACTGATCATAAACTGATGATGCTGAAATGAGGAGTGAGGCAGCAAGTCAGTGGGAAGCTTTCATACTGAGGACTAGAAGCTTGAAACTGAAGCATTACAAAAAGCCACTGTAATGACTTAAGCAGCAATATGCCTAAGCAACTGGGCAGCCACCTGAGAGGGATGGTTTAACTTGGAGTCCTGCCCTGAAGAGGGGGTTGGATCTGATGGCCCTCTGGCCCCTTCCAGCTCTACTAGTCTATGATTCATGTGCCTGCATGGGCAGAAAGTTGCCTTCCAGATGTTTTTGGTTTCAGGTCCCAGAAGGCCTTACTAGCATGGCCATGGTCTGGATGATGGGTGTTGAGTTTCCAAAAAGTCTGGAAATCTTTTGGCTGGCCCTTGTTCCAGTGTTAGGAACAGAGGTGCCTTCCTTCCCTGGACTTCTGAGTCTATTTTGTTTCTCTCCCGCTTTTGCAGATGGGCTTTCCTGGAACTTACCACCAATGACAAGTATAATGACAGCATCCAGGCGTACGCAGCAGGTCTGGCTGAAGCGGCCGTGTCTGACCAGGTGTGGGAAGGTGCTTGGATGCATCCACTCTACACTGCATGATTTGCAAGTTCACCTCTGCCCCTGATCTCATTTCTTTAGGTTTCTGGGGAAATCGATGTCCCACCTCTGGCCCCTTCCTCTGTGTGGCAGGGCTTTCCCTGTGGTGACCCCTCCTCTATCGTGCAATCTCTGCACTGCAGCTTGCTTGATGCAAGATTTGTAGTAGACACCATTAAGTGCACCATCACGCCCTTCACGGGCAAACGAGCTGATGAGACTGCAGCCAAGCCAAGACCACCAAGAAACCAGGGCGAGGGAATTGGGCTTGTGGCAAGCCCACAAGCCCAAGTCTACCGCCCAAAGCCTGCAGTAGAATCATAGAATTGGAAGTAATACTTTTGTTAATGCACCCCAAAATAGCTTTTGCCCTTTTGGTGGCTGGATCGCATTGTTGGCTCATGTTTAGCCTATCGTTCACAAGTACGCCAACATCTTTTTCTTTTTCAGTTCTGTTGAGCCATGTATTTAGAAACATGTATTTAGAAGACCCCCTCCCCCCCCACCCCCCCCCCCAGTAGGATGAAAAATAAACCCAAAGAGGGCGCTACATCCCAAGGGAGCCCAGGGAAGACTCATTTGCTGCCCGATGGGTTGCGGATAGTTTGGCATGGAGGGGTTTGTTCGCCTCGTCTTGAAATTTATAAACTCCCTTACCTGTTGCTCGGTCTGTGTGAGGGGAATACCCCGCGAAAGTGTGTAGCTGCTTGCCGAGCAGGAATAGCCCAGCATTGCTACAGAACTCATTGGTCGATTGCAGAGTCCTGCTCTGGCCGCCGGGTTCTTGCAAAGAGCCTGGCCGCGAGCTCCCTTAACCCGCCTGGGCTTGGTGCCTTTCAGCTCATCTACATGCACTGGATGAACATCATGGTGGGCTACTGCGGCCCCTTCAGCTACCAGACTGAGTACTGCCAGAAGCTGAGGAACTACCTGGAAGCCAACCTGGACTGGATGCAAGAGCAGATTGAGGCGGCTCCAGGCTCTGAGTACTGGCACCAGGTATGGGATCGGGTGCTTCCCTCGAATGTGCAGCCTTGTCGGGTGAACCCGGCCAGGCTGACTTTTGCAGCAAAATGGCTCCCAGCGGGGATGCATCTCTTCTCCCCAGGAAGACCAGCTGGGCTTTGTTGTCCTGTGGGTCCCAGCCGTGCTGCTTCTGCATTCTCTATGGTCCTTGGGCCACATCCAGCCTGCTAAGTACCCTCTGCCATGAGCCTGAGCCCCAACCTCCAAGCACTGTATTGTTTCCTGGCTCCTGTGGAGCTTTTCCCTCCTTCTGAATATTAAGACTTCACTTCTGATGGAGCTTAGTTACTAGGAGAGCTTTAAGTTAAAATATGGATGTGTTTGGTAGCTCTGTCCCAGGCTGCCATCCACTGGAATGAGGTCCTTGGGAAGTTCCCTGGACTGGAATTTGGCTCTCAGGTGGAAAACAGTTCTGCATCCCAGCTGCAGGCAGGATTCAAACTAGTGGCAACTGCAAAATGGAAGGAACTGTTCTTTGGTTGGACATGTGCAAGACCGGACAAAAATGATGTACCTTCTCAAAAGGGCTTCAAATGACCACTTGGCCGCTTCAGAATCCTTGCTGGGTTGCTTCTGTGTTTGTGTTTTCCAGTTCAATTTTTTCTGGAAGACCTGTTTCAGAAGGATGTCCTTATTGGACCGTGTCCCATGAAAACTGGGGCACAGGGAAAAGAAGGGTGTCTGAATGTTTCTCTCCTGCGGGCAAAAAGTGTCTTAGTTATGGCAGGTCTCGCTTCCCCTTTGCTGCGAGGTCTGTGAGCGATTTTTTCGTGCTGTTTACTCGAACTTGCAGATTCGCCTCGCCCTGCTGCAGCTGAAGGGCCTCGAGGACGGCTACAACGGCCAGGTGGCCTTTCCCACTGGCCAGTTCTCCATCGCCCCCTTCGGCTTTCTGTGAGTCCTGGTTGCGTGAGGGGAAGGGCGGGGAAAGTGCCGGCAGGAGAGCACCCGAAATAAGTCTCCACATGTGCCTGCAACTGCGCGGATGGGGCAGACAGAGCCGCACTGGCTGCTCTTCCACTCTGGGATCCTGCAGGGGTTTTGTGATAGGCCTGTGACTGGAGTGAGGAGTGACGCCGCGGAGGCGTCCATCCAGAAGGAAGCACAGCCTGGAGAGGGTCGGGAGAGGCATCTTTCTCCCTCTTGTAAATCCAGAACCCGGTGGGCTTCTCCCATCCCATGAAACTCTGACACATAAAGGGAAAACTTTCTTTATTCAACACAGAGGTAAATTGTGGACTCCACAGCCGCAAGATCCACGGGTGGCCTGCAGTGGTGTGGAGGAGGCCATCCGTGGCTACTAGCCTCATCGCACCGTGCTTTCCTCACGACTGTGCTGGGGCATATGGGTAGGAGGGTGTTGTAGCACTCATGTTCTGCGTGTTGGCTGTGGCTGATGGCTGTCCTGTGAACCAAATGCTGGGCTGGATGGACCAGTTTGAACCCAGTGTGGCTCTTCTTGCACGGGAAGGTTCTTTCTATTGTTGGAAACAGAATGACAATGAATTTCCAGTCATTGTCCCTATGCAGAGTGCTGGCAAGTGGTTTCTCTCCCAGAATGTAGGGCAGGGTGGGCAACTTCTGGGGGCCAGTTCCACCCCCACAACTCACTGGGAGAAGCCACTCTTTGGCCCCATTGCACCGCCATTCTGTAGGAGCAGAAAATTGGTGGCATTCTCTCCCTTTTCAGTTGTTGGTGAATTTTGGCAGCAAACCATGGCTTAATGGAAGGGGGAGTGGCCCCTTCCCATCTTCCCGGCTGCAGAATTCCCGTGGCGAATTTATCAATGAGAGAAGCCGCAGCCTGTTGACTCGTGGCAGCCACTCCTGGTATAGGGAATGGAATGCTTAATAGGGGTGGGTGAGCAGAAGGCAGAATCACTGTTCTCCAAAGGGGGGCAGTTGTGTGCTCACTGAGTTGTAGAGCTTGGGTTCTGTGAGCTGAGAGCTCAGCAGGATGGGCTTTTCAGTTCTTCATCCTGCAATGAGGATACAGGCACTTGAAGGCGTCACCGGTCCAAAAGAAAACCTGGATCTCTTTCCAAGAGAAGGTTTTTGGAGAAAGTGGCAACAGACGTGGAATCTGCCAGGCTGCAAAACCATTTTCCATGTTTTGTGCAAGTTTAGAAACAAAAAGGATGCAGCATTTTGTAGACTCATAGAATAGTGGAGTTGGAGGGGGCCATGAAGGCCATCGAGTCCACCCCCCTGCTGTTGCAAGACACCAAGTTACATCGTCCCACTCAGAGGGCTGTCCAGATCCTGATTTAAATAAGCAATCAGAAATACGCGGATCTGTTCACCCCACTCAAGCAGTGCGCTTTTTCTCTGCCAGCTTGTTCCAGCTGGGGGGCGACTTGGAAGACCTGGAGCCGGCCTTCAACAAATCGGACAGGCAGCGTGTCCTGGGCTCTGGGTCGTGCTCAGCCCTCATCAAGCTATTGCCTGGCAATCAGGACCTCCTCGTCTCCCACGACACGTGGACCACCTACCAGTCCATGCTGCGCATCCTCAAGAAGTACACTTTGCCCTTCCGGACTTCAGCCCACAGTGAGTTGGAAGAGGCAGAAATAGGATGGACCAGCGTGGAAGGGGACCCTTGGACCCGAGGATTTCCCTTAATCCCCCCGTGTCAGGAGGTTCCTCAGCTGGCCAAGCCCCCTTCTGCCTTGTTCTGAAGAAAGACTTTGGCGCTTGGGGTGGAGTTCAGAATAGCGTCATCTTAAACCTGACAGGAGTTTGCAAACATAGGAAATCTTAAAAAGAGAAATAAGTCATGCCGGGATCCAGAGACTGCTTAATTCTTTTTGTGTGTCCTGGTGGGGGGGGAGGGGGGGGGGGGGGCTGTGTTTCTCAGAAGTGACCTACAACCCTTCCAGGCAAAATGGCTTTTTAAATCGGGGAGATTTTCAAAAGCAGCTTGCAATACTGCTTAGTGGAAGGTTGTTTAAATTTGGGGGGCAGGGGGAGCTACAGTGGTGCATATCCAAATGCTTATTTAGATCCCACAGTATCTCATCACTTTATGTAGTATTTTGGAAATGTTCAGAGCACTCCAAGCACTATCATTGTTAGAGACAGGCTTGTATAGTGGTTAGAGCACCGGACTGAGAGCTTCAGGTTCTAGTCCCTACTTGGCCATGAAGCTCACTGGGTGACTTTGGGCCATTCACTGATTCTCAGCCTAGCCTACTTCACAGGGTTGTTGTAGGATCAAATGGAAAGGAAGAAGAGAAGTTTGTTACCAGTCTTGGTTTCCTTGCAAGTGGGAAACAGCAGAATATATTTATAACAATAACAAAGACTAAATGGACAATAATGAGCTATAATTACTGTACTTCACTTGGACTCTTTCTGCTGCTCAAGACAGCAAGTATGGTTCTCCTGTTTTCCTTGCAGCAACTTTGCATGGTAGGTTAGGCTGAGACAGTGGATGATGTTCTTCCTCTCTGGAGGCCTGTCATCTTCCAAATCATTTCCAGCTATTGTCTAACCCCAGTGCACTGGTCCAGCCAGGGCACTTCACTTTACATTCAAGGATATGTAGGAGGCAGAGGCCATGAAACCCCTGGCATCCCAGAGATGAAAAGCCATTGATTGAATACATGCAGGGGAGAAATATGGATAGAGGCGATCGGTAACGAGCAGCTGGAAAGCTTACCAATGTCCCTAAAGCTGTGGGGCTTCCTGGTGTGGCAGATGATGCTCCTCAGTGCTTAAGGTGCTTTGGAGAACCAAGGATCACACTAGCATCCTAAGGATTGTGTGGGGGAGATTTATCCTCTCCCTGCTTTAAAGGCCTTCTGTGCGCACAGATCCTCTCCACCTGGGAGGTGCAGGGTGAGAGAGGGACCTGCTACCCCAGGTCACTGCTGCAGAACGGATGCGCCAACATCCTTGCCAAGGGAGCCTTTCGCAGCTCCCAGTAGTGGCTGTTCTCATAACTTCACCAAAGCCCTGCAGGTTTTCACCCCCGGCTGCTTAATGCCTTGCTGGATACTGAGAGCGGGTCACACAAAGGTCCTCATCTCCCGGGGATGGATTCTGATGCAGCCACCAAGCCTTTCCACTTGGATCCTTTGTGGTGGAAGACCGGGGTGCATGGACCTAGCCCCGTCCTTCGTAATGGAGGCAGCGGTCTTTTGCTGGACAAGCGCTGAAGGCTGCTTGCGTTTGGCTTCCCCAGGTGACAGCACGGTTTTTGGGTACGTGCAGGCTTTCTCCTCGTACCCTGGCCGCATCTTTTCTGGAGATGACTTCTACATCATGAGCAGTGGCCTGGTGAGTAGCCCATTTCCTTGCTGCCTCTTCTGTGGGGGAAAACGGCAGCCGTGACCGCCTTGTTTATGAGCTGAATATGGCCCTTTGCATCTGCTGTAGCTGCAGCGTTCCAGTGGGCTTAAAGACAGGTTAGAAACAGGCTGCATTTGCCATTGCGATGCTCTGTTGGCAGCTGCGATTCATTCTCTCCCAGGTCCCCTGCAGGGCCACATGTGTGCAGCCCAGGGCGGGATGGGATGGGGACAAAAATGACCCCAGGACATGCAGGTGTTGCTTGTGCATATTTTAAAGCTGGCCAAGGTCATGAAAGAGAAAGTGGAGGGAGCACGTGCCCCAGGTGGGTGTGGTGGGAGATGCCCCTGGGGTGCTGCTGCGCCCGAGGGGACCCCGCGGCTGGCTCCAGGCACAATGAGAATCCCAGGGTGGGCTTGGCCTGCGGTTCCCCTGGCAAGGGGCATGCTCAGGCCTCCCCTCCCCGTTGCAGGTAACTCTGGAGACCACCATTGGGAACCTCAACGCCAGCCGGTGGAAGTACGTCCAAGCCGAAGGCAGTGTCCTGGAGTGGCTGCGCAATCTGGTGGCCAATCGGCTGGCCAAGAGCGGGGCGGAGTGGGCGGCCATCTTCCAGCAGTTCAACAGCGGCACGTGAGTCGGCGGGCGGCACGGCTGCTTTGCGAGTGCAGAAGGACCCCGGTGCCTGCCAGGTTTCGAGAATGCAGATCTGTCCCTCGGGGAGCCAGATCGCTGCCTCCGAGCCAAGCCCTACCTCACAGGGGCGTTGTTGAAGATAACGGTGGGGCTAACAGGCAGAATGCCCTGAACTCCATTGAGGAAGGACAACACGAGGTCCAGCACCCATACGAAGTACATGAAATGAATAGCAGTCTATAACCGCTTCCTTATACCTCAGGGATGGCCACTTGTTACCCAAAATGCCTGGAGGGCCACAATTCCCATCAGCCACAGCCAACATAGCCCATGTTGAGGAATCGTGGAGTTCTAGCCAAAGCATCCCAAGGACCACAAATCGAGCACTCCTGCTGTGTGTGGTACTGTCCATACATTTTGGAGCACTGGTTACAGAGTAACAAGGGCTAGAAACTTGGCTGTTTTTTATGGAAACTGGGCTTCTAAGGCAGTGGTGTTCTGGAGTGCCCCATGTTGCACACCTGTGCAATTGCAGTGTGCATTTTGCCATGCCTGTAACTCATCAGGTAGGGGCACTTAGAAACGTACAACGCGCAACTGCGGTTTTCTCAGCTGCCGTATGCAAGAGAAGCCGCACTGGGGCTGCCGCGTTTAAAATGCCAGCCACTCGTTTTGCTCGAGGGCCATTTTGAGGAGGCAGTCGTGTGTTGGTGGGCCCACCGCCCGGTGCCCAGCTGCCAGACCCCTCCACGCAGTCGTTTTAGGGCTTGGCAGTGTGAATGGCTGTCACCGGGAAAAGGGACCTTTCTGGGCCGCGTTGAGCCGGAGGGCTGCCGATTCCTAAGCCTCTCTTCCCAGTGCCATCTGATTCCAGGTCTTCTGCTAATGTTCTGCATCTTGCTTTTCTGCATAGGTACAATAACCAGTGGATGATCGTGGATTACAAAGCTTTCATCCCAGGCAGGGCCGGCCTCCAGGAGGGCGTGCTCACCATCCTGGAGCAGATCCCGTAAGTGCAAGCGCCCGCACGGTCTTTGCTCTGCCGCTTTGGTAGCACTGTTGGGCACAAAGCATGCTTGGGTTGCAGCGCTCCGCTTTCCGCCCCCCACTGCACCCACGTCAGCCTCTGCCTCTCCCCTGCCCCAGGAGGTGCCGGTGCCGAGACGGAGGAGGCTGCAGCCCCCTTGCTCCTCTCTCTCTGCCGGCCAAGCAAGCGTGTGGCAGCCATGACGAGGAAGAGGAGCAGCAGCCGGAGCAGCCGGGACCCTGGCAGGCAGAAGCTAGGCTCGCCAAGGGAGGGGTTCCGTGGATGAGCCCCTCAAAATCCCAGTGCTGGACACGGCATGGTCGTGGCAGGAGCCCTGCAAGTCAGACACGGGTGGTGGATCTGAGGGGGAAGCTGCAGACAGTCCAAAGCTGGGCACCTCGTTACTGTTTTTATTCTTTTCTATTACAGTATTATTGTGCATAACAATAAGCCACTTTCCACAAAGGCATCAGAGCATGGAATATATAGGATGCATAATAAAAAGAAGAGCAGAGCCAATAAAAACACCACCATACAAATCAGCTTGCAGTAAAACCCTGGTCTACCCTGTACTGTCAACTGGCTGAGTCACACTCTGCAGAAAGCCTGGGGCAGCACGATATATTTAAGATGTTTAAGACTGAGCCTCAACTGTGGGGGTCGGTCTGACGTTCCAGAGCATTCCAGACACTGGGCACTGCTTGGCTAAATGCTTCCTGGGCGAATGGCAGGCTGCAAGAGAATCGGGGGCGCCAGGAAGCTGCTCTCGGGCTGCTGCCTGCCCCCAGTTCTGCCGTGCTCCCTCAGTGCAGTCCCTGCATCCCGATACAGGTAGCCACTCCCTGTCCCAATTTGACAGTCCCTGCCTCCTGCCTGTCGGTTATCTTCAGTGCTCCAGGGAGAAGTTATTAATCTTGCCAACGCTTTAGCTTTTTCCGGATTTTAATGGCTATTTGACAGTTTCGCATCTTACCCGCTTCTTTCTGTCTCTGCTCCTCTGTCCAGGGGAATGGTGATCACACAGGACAAAACCAAAGAGCTGTACCAAGAGAGTTACTGGGCGAGCTACAATGTGCCGTAAGGATTCAGGGACATTCGCCTGTGGTTGTCCGGGCCCCCTCCATTTCCTGCTGGGAAAGAGTCAGAGCTCTGTGATGGGCACATGGCTTCGAGAGAGAGGCTCCAGCTTCCGTCCCCAGCATTTTTGGGGACAGAAATCCCTGACAGCTGTTACTGGTCGGCATGGACTGGGAAAGCAGCCGGAAGACCCTCTAACCTGGTCCAAGCTGGTGGGCTAGATATGTCAAGGAGGCAGGGACCCCTCTTGAAGCTCCTCCCCTTTCCATGACATCATCTGGCCACACCCACTTCCCTTTCTCTGTGCTTGCCTTTGCATAAAGAAACAGCCTTGATTGGCACCTAAAGGAGCTGGGAGCTTCAAACACCAAGCCAACTGGGCACCTTTATCCTGGGGCAGGTAGCTCTGCCCGCCCTCTCGGGCAGGTTGCACCCCCGGGCCAAGCATCGGAGCCTGTTGAGCATCTTCTGTAGGTGCATTGCTGCAGTCTTGACTGGGGCACAGAAAGAGTGGAGGGGGGCAGCACTCGCTTTGCACGCAGAAGGTTTCTGGGTTCAATCCTAGCATGTCCAGTTAAAACAAACCTGTAAAAAATACTTCAGCTGCAAGTATCTCTTGAATGGCTGTTTCTCGGTGCCCAGGTACTTTAAAGAAATCTTCAACGCCAGCGGCCTTCCTGAGATGGTGGAGAAATACGGTGACTGGTTCACCTATGAGAAGAGCCCCCGGGCACAGATCTTCCGGCGCAACCAGACTCTTGTCCGCGACGTGGCCTCTATGATCCGGCTCATGAGGTACGGGCTTTGCTGGCGCTTCCCTCTGAGGGCTGGGAGTTTTCCTAGTCCAGCCCTCTGTAACCACTATGCGACACAGTGCCGTGAGCTATAGGATTCCTCTCCTCACACATTCAAAGCCACGCGCCTTTCTTGCAAAACGTTCTTTACTGACCAAAGTATTTTCCAGAAACACAGACACCTAGAATGAATCTCTGAGCATGTACAGAGTGATGTGTTGTTCCCAATCGAGTTTTCACCTCCAGGGACTCTCCTTATGAGCATGCCAAGACCCATTCCTTGAAGAGGGGCTTTAGGGAAACCGGCATGCCTGTTCTCAAAGTGGGTTGCCCGCCTCTGCCAAGCCCCCCTCCCAATAGCCGTACCTTTTGGGGAGCACCTGGGGAGTCTGCCTTGAGATAAGCACCTCTGCTTCTCTCATCTCAACATCTGGAATTGGCTCACATTCCAAGGCCCCCTGCTGCTGCTGCTGCTGCTGCTGCTGCTCTGAAGTCCAGCAAGCAGCTGCCTTCCTACCTCCAGCGCACAGCCTCTTAAAGGACCAAGGGACCAGTTGGGTGGACAGAGTCCGGCCAGAGACTGACGGGACTTCATGGAGAAGGCTGCTGCCTGCAGTTCCAGCGTTCACCACAGAAGGCAGCCACACACAGATCCTGCTGGGCCTGGGGAGCATGCGCGCACACACACACACACAGACACACAGTGGGCTTGTCTAGAGAAAGCAGGCTTTCCCCCTGCCCTGCAAAGTGTATTTTTCACTGCCATGGGATCTGTACCGTGCTGCCTGCACTGAGCTTCTCCTTGTCTCTGCACAGGTTCAACAACTTCCCGAAGGACCCGCTCTCCCGGTGCCAGGCCTGCGATCCGCCACAGAATGGGGAGAATGCGATTGCCGCCCGCTCTGATCTCAACCCCGCCAACGGCACATACCCCTTTGGGGCTCTGCAGCAGAGGCCGCATGGCAGCATTGACATGAAGGTCGCATTTCTTCTCGCGTGTCCCCTTGCGTTGCTTTCTTGTCCTCTGCCTGGATGTGACTGAGCAAGCTTGGCAGGTTCTTGAAAAGCAAGAAATTCCTGTCGGTGCTGTGTCTGAGCAGAGATAAAAACGGGGGCAGCAACACTGAGCAGCGAACACCGGGCAGTGCTGTGTGGTGAAAAGATCCAGCCACCCCCATGCACAATTCGGGTTAGGCATGCCCTAAAGTCCCTTTCCATGCGTCCTTTAAAGGAGGGACTCTGTTGCTGAAGAACACCCCGATCTTAAAAGATTCAGGGCTCCAGTGGAAAGATCTGGGACTCCAGTCCTCATATGCTGTGTCCTGAAACTGTTTCTGCCCCATGGACAGCAAGGAAGGTGGGGCAGATGGCTTTCCAAAGGGTTGAGGCTTCAGCCCTGGCGGGACAGTTCCCAACATCACTTCTGGCCATCCCACTTTCTGACTCTCTGGAGGAAAAATTCCCTGATAGATTTCATTGAAACGGAATATGAGCTACCAAGATAGGTGTGGTTGGTGGTGCAGAGCGTGGGTCTGGAGCTCAGGCACCCTGGGTTCTAGGCCCCACTCAGCTATGAAGCCCATTGGGTGACTTTGGGCCAGTCACAGCTTCTCAGCCCAACCTACCTTGTAGGGTTGTTGTTGGAGAGAAGACAGAGCCGGGAGGAGGATGTAAACTGCTCTGAGTTCATTGTAGGAAAAAAGGCAGGAGATAAATCTAATAAATAAATACTGTGATTTGGGAATCCGAGAAAAGTGAGCAGAAATAGGTAGGAGGCAGGTCTCAGCAGTTATAGGTGGTCTATAAATATATGTAAAATAAATGATAGGTGGTCTATAAATATATGTAAATAAATAAATGATAATTTAAGTTAAGATGGTACTTACAATAATTTTTAAAAATTAACATATAGGTGACTTTCCCATGCAGATGCATTCAGAGGGACTTACAGTGTTACAATAGCCCATGTAGCAGACAAGCTAATAGAGGTCATTTAGTTTATCAAATTGAGATACCCTCCCAGGTTGAAGGTGGAGAGTGAGATTGCTTGAGGGCTGAAAGTAGCTTTTTTAGAAGACTGGGAAATCACTCTTTTGCCTCCGGCCTGCACGGACTGTGTGTTTAGTGGCGAAACTGGTGTCTGATTTCAAGTGGCTTGGCTGAGTCTGTCTCAGTCATGCTGGGGATGCGACAGCCAGGATATCTGCCTTTCCCACAGCATTCATGATCGTGCAGGTTGCACAGCGATCGTATTGTGAGCATTCCTACTCTCTAAATCTTTTAGGACGTGGTTTTCAAGCCCGTCGCAGTAATGAGGACTAGATGTTTGTGTTTGGTCATCTTGCCTTTTTTTAAAAACCCAAATCTTGGGATTCGTAGCCTGTGTGATGGCGCGTCTGATTCAGAATGCTGGGCCAGCCGTGTGGCACAAACGCTTTGCCCCGTGTCGGGTAGCAGCCTGTGGTCACGTGGGTTTGCTCAGGTTGGGCCGCCGATTCTGCTCCACGTGGGCCTTTGGCGATCCTTGCTCCTGCTTGGCCGCTGCCGCTGGCGCCTCGCAGAACCCGAGCTCTCCCTCCTCCAGGCCTGCAGCCTGGGCACCACCCAGCTGCCGCCGTGGAGCTGGGCGCATGCGGAGCGCACCCTCGGCTGGCCTTTCTTCGTGCCAGTCGAATGTTTAGGCTGCAGTCGTACACCTGTTTATGTGGGAGAAATCCTCACTGCACTTGGTTCTGGTCACTTCTACAGAGACATGGTTATATGTCCCGAATCTGTGGAGGAAATAAAACCATGCCATGCTGTAGAAAGAGAATCTGCTGTTTTAACTCTGGCGCTCTTCTCCCAGGTTCTCCAGGCCTTCAGTGTTAACATTTCTGCTGTTTTCTGGCTGTTGACCTGAGCCGCTTCTTTCCCCAGGTCACTTCCTACGAAATGGCGAAGAACCTTAGTCTGATTGCCACGAGTGGCCCTACCTGGGATGACTTGCCTGCGTTCCAGTGGAGTTCTTCCCCGTACCGCAATCTGCTCCACATGGGCCACCCGGACCTTTGGCAGTTCCCGCCCATCCAGGTCTGCTGGGACTGATGCCGCACGGAATCGGACTGTTCCTGTCGCACCAGGCTTGCAGGCTGGGTGCCAAATCACTGTTACTGCAGAGCTTTGTGGGTATGTGTTGCACCTTTAGCTGGCTCTTCCGCAGGGAAAATGAAGACCTCCTCTTGCGTTTTGAGTTCTTGAACGGGTGAGAGCAGTTGGTAATGAAGGAATGGCATAGGGGTGATTTGTACGCTGCAGTTCCACAGGAGCACTGCAGAAGGTACAGAGTTCTGTTAATGGAGAATTGTGGCTTTCTGCAGAGTTGCTTGTTTCATGGTCTTAAGTTTCTAGTCCTTATGGTCACAAAGTATGCCTTGGAAGTACATGCAGGGAAAAGGCTGCTGCAGTTTCAGCAGCCAGAATTTGATTCATGCGTGTGTATGAATGAAATGCATTTTTTCTCACCCCCACCCCCACCCCCAGTAGTCTGCTAGAAAGACAAGCTAAGGAGGCCATCACAAAAGGCAACTTTTCCCCTAGGGCGAGGTGCAGAACCTCTGGTCCAGGGGCCGGGCTTGGCCTTCCCAGGGTCCCCGTCTGGGCTTTTGGGTGTGGTTCCCCAGAACGCCCTCTGTCCCCCTGCCTTTTCCGCCAGCCACAAACCTTTTGCTCATGGCATGGCTTTGGCGACGCTTTGATCTTGTTCTAGAAGATCAGGCTGCCTTGCCTGGCCGATGGCATAATTGCTGGCACCGTAGGCAGTGGGAGGGGCTGGCTCACGAGGGCTGGGGCCCTCCATCTCCCGCCTGCAGCCCCAGGACTCAGGAGGCCCTGTGCCCTCCGCCTGCCGCCCAGGCACATCCGGAAAGAAAGGTGCAGGCTTTGGGCCCACGTGAGAGCCACCGCCGGTTGCCTCCCTTTGCGCCATCTGCAGGAGGCCTCTTCCCAGACTCAAGGGTCCACCCCTTCCTTGCCCAGTCCTCCCTTTTCACAAATAAAAGACAAGGCCTTTGGAAAGCTCACACACACACTTTCGCACACATGCATATGCATGCATTTCTCCTCCTTCCTCTCTTCCCCACCTAACGCCTCCCCAGCTTTGTTTGAATTACGGGATGGCTGGTCTTTGGGGTCTTTTGGCCCCAGCCTGTGCTTGTGCCCCCCCCCACCAGCAGCACATGGCCCCCAAACGTTTCTCCAAAATGGAACATGGCTCTTGGGGCGGTGCTGGATTGCACCCCTTGTAACCCCTTGGGTTCTCTGCCTGGACCACAGTTGTGTTCTGTCTGTGGCAGCACTGTGACGGGAATCTGCAGAAATGGATTGCTTTAGGACCCTTTTTGGATTGCTTTAGGACCCATCCACCAGATATAGAGTAAAATGACTCTGATTTGCCTACATTTACTCCAGTATGGCTCTGATCCCTTAAGCTGTTTGAGCTTGTCTGAAGAAAAATTCTACCCAGTATGGTCCAGTTACTTTCAAGCATACACCTAACGCACAAGACGTGTGCATGAGACAGGCTCATCCACCGGCAATGTGCATCTTACAGGCATGCGCATTGCGCAGTTTCTGTCTCTTGCTTTGGAACGCTTAGCCAGCAGCAAAACCCAGAATTGTCTCGGTAGGGTGTCAAAGCACTTCTTCGGTTGCATCTCCTGCAAACACAGGAACGTAATGTGAGTGAACGAAAGCAAGAGTTCTCGGTTCTCAGTTCGGTGTTCTAGTTCGTGCAGGTTTTCTGTTCCAAATGAGAATCATGAAACATGGAAAACGATCTTTGGCCTTTGGTGCACAGGGCGATTTAAAGGGACCCATTCCTTCCACTTCTCTTTGCTCGCCCGCTAACTGGAGCCAAAAGAAATCGATCAGTCTGTTGACAGCGTAAAGCTGGCCTCCAGTAAACCAGCGTGAAAGGCTGTCTCTCAGCTGAGTGAAGAATTTTGTCCTGTATGATCAAAAGATTTTTTTATGAAGATGATTTATCTTAATAAATGGCTACGCTAACTTGCCCCCCCCCTTGTTTGATGTGTTTCTGGACAGCGCTCAGAGTTTCTTCAGCTACTCGCATTCTCATTTTAAATACTTAAAAATTAAATACTTAATACTTGAGGGTCCTGGCAAGCATCTTTCAGACTCTTTAGTTTTATTAAATGTATGTTGCCGAGATCCTTGGGACGCTTTGCAGTTATTATATTGGCAGAAATCGTGGCCCCAATCCAGAGAAACGTGGGTTGCTGACTTCCTCTGGATCAGAATAAGTGTTTCCAAGAACTGGAGCACAATCATTTCAATTTTTCCCCAGCATAATTTTATTTGGTGTAGCAAATACATCAAATAAAATTATTTCACTTTGAAGTGTGTTGCTGCATTTCTATCCTGCCTTTTTTCCTCTTGCAAGGAAACCGAAGTGGCTTATGTGGTTGTCCTCAGCCCCATCTTTATCTTCACAGCAAACTCTGTGAGGTACGTTGGTCTGAGAGTCTGTGATTGGTCCAAAGACACTCGGAGGACTTTGCTGGGATGGGTGTTGTCTTCAGACCTAAGATGCTAGATGTGTAACTAGCTGGAAGGGCTGTGACAGTAGAATTCAAGGGATGGCGAAGAGAAGGAGAGGTTTGTGTATCCCAGCCTGATTTCTTGGCCAGCTTGCCATGCTGAGGACATGTTGCACAACTAGAAGTAGCTTTTCCACCCTCCCTGCTGCAGTTCCATCCACGTATAGATGGCGGTGTGAACGACAGCTGGCAGTCTCTGAAATGCGGGCAGAACCAAACTGCACACTGCCATCCAGGGTGTGGCTAGGCAGCAGCTGAACAGCAGTGCGTGTGGCAGGTTTCTAAATGTGCCGGCTGGTGAAAGAGGTGGGAGAAAACCATTATATTCCCTCTGCCAAAGGACAAGAATTTGGACTCGTCCAGTGCAAGTCCTTCATTTCTGTCTATTCAGGGAAATCGAAAGAGCTCGGCTTGAAGGAGGCACAGTCTTGCTTCCCCTGCAGCCCAGCTTTTGCTGTGTCTAAAAGTTGGCTCCTGTTTTAAAAGAGGGTGTTAGGGATGGCCATGGGCAGAGCGGAGTTGATCCAGGAGAGAGGAACGAGAAGGACTGGGAGAAGAAGCCAGGATTGAGGAATGCCAGAACTGAAGAACAAACTGGATCATCAGAATTAAGGTCCAGTGGCAAGCAAAGAATCCAGGAACAGAGTCGGTAGGATAGTGGGGCCAACACCCCTCAGTTCAGTGTACTTCTGAATTTCAGAGGTCTGTCTTGCTTTCTCCTTTCTGTCACTTTCAGCCTCAGCACTGCTTGGAACTTTCCATGGTGCTGATCTTTCGGATTTGCTTCCTGAGAAACTGGAGCCCATCTGATGCCTGCCCAGGGCTTTGGTCTCTAGCAGAACCTTGTGGCCCATGCCATGTCACGGAGTATCACCTGGGACCCCCCATCCTGAAATAGTCTGTTCAGGGTGCCATTGTTTGCATGTTTAGGCAGAAAGATAATGCAACTCCAAGCATGCACTGGGTTGGGATGCTGCATGTTGTGGGAGCTTTTTCTGTCTAAATATACCTCCGATTGTGCCCCTGTATGCCTCCACTGACAGGTCACCCCAAGGCCTGCAGGTATTTTGCTGTCCAGGGAGAGATCTGTTTCCCCACTTTGGTCAGTGCATGGAAATTCAAAGGCTTCAGGTTCGAGCCGGAGTGGTGACCTACTGCCCCTTCTCTGCTGGTGCCCTGAGCCAACTCGTGAGACGCCCCTTTCTTCCCACCCGTCTGGCCCTGCTCTCCTGTGTGTGGCACGAAGCTCATGGGAGAATCAGGACAGCAAGGCAGCCACACATTTTAATAGGTGCATGGTTTCCAACATGCTCGGAGAGAAGCCCGGGATAAAATTCCACCCTTGCTTTGTGAAGAGACATCCCACATGGCCATGGCAAGCTGGCCCTCCTCCTCCTCCTCCTCCTCCTCCTCCTCCTCCTCCAAGTCCTGCTCCGTTTGGTCTGCAAAGCTCTCGATGCCCAGCTGTTCCTTGAGGTGCTGCAGCTGTGCCAACGTTATGTTGTTTCCCCCGCACACAATAACCACCAGCGAGTCCAGCCGCGGGCTCAGTTTGCCTTCAGCCTGCAGCCTTTTGACCACCCCGCTGTAGACCGCTGTCAAGGCAGCCCCACACGCTGGCTCCACCAGGATCTTCTCGTCATCTGCAGAGGAAAGATGGAACAGATGAACCCCTGGGAGGGGAAGGGGAAAGGGGAAAATCAAGTCTTTCCGCAGTGGCATCACGCCGTCTAACACAGGCCGTCCGGCCAATAATATTAGAGCTGAAATAGGGCCACTAAGAAGAAAGATGCACCGGCATGCTCCGGAAAACCCAAGCTGAGCAGAAATACAAAATATTTATCTTATAAAAAATCATTAAGCCTCTGTACCCACCAGAACCTGCAAAACAACCCCTGAAGTTTTAAGGTGGCAACGTCAAATGATGGGGCGGAGAGAAATGAAGTGCTGAAAGTGGATTTTGAAAATTCCAGTGTTACTTTGATCTGTATCTTTCCAGGCTACCAATGAGCAAGGTTACCCTGTGCTACCTTTTCTATGCTACAAAAAGGTACCCATACTGAATGCGTTTTGGCCAAATCGGTCATCTTCAGTGTCCCATATTTAACGTCCAAAGGCTTCTCAGAATGCACATACAGTAGTCCCCCACGTCTCCCACACACGAGCATCTGTTTTTTAAAAGGAAACTCTGCCCTCCACCTGTAATGCTGGACCACTGAGGAAGACCTGTTTGGTCGAAACCCCGGTGGCGTTGTGCCGCGTTGTAATACTGGCGTGTCGGCACAGCGATCCTCATTCCTGGTCGCTTGTTGTCAGCCCACGGATCAAAATGGCATCGTTCAGACCTTTCTGAAATAATGTTGCGCTGGCTGGTTCCTTATTCCACTGCCTTTATTAGAGGAGACAATATGCTCAGCCGTAACATGCTGGGGGTCAGTTGGACGAGAAAGCGTCTGCTGGTGATGCCTGATGTTGCTGTGCTCGGGCTTGTGTTCATCCCGCTTGGCCATGGTGGTGCAAGGACTGGTACCTCCGCGGGGCACAGTGTGCCCCCTGTGCCTTCCGTCCTCCCCTCCCCAGGTTTCGTCATTTATTTGTTTAGTAGCAATTTATATACTGCTCAGCAGCCATGCATGGCGCCCAGAACAATTAGCACAAAGCAGGATTAAAATAGATGTTCCTAAACACATCTTAGAACAATGACAGCGATAAACACAAAGAAACATAATTGCATTTTAAATCTAGAAATCTCTCGTGTTTTCCCAGGCCCCCTGCTTGCAGCAGGTTGTGCCATTAGCCATTGGCTTTGTTGGCTTTCAATGGGATGGGACAAGTTCACGGAGGAATGGTCTGGATGGTCCTTTGGTGAGACTCTTTTATGTACAGTTTCGCCTGGGTTAGGATTGGTTTAGGGAATCCAGATCGTTTAGCCTACAACTCCCATGGTCCTTCACCACTGGGGTTGCTGGTCGGGGCTGAGGGCAGTTGTAGGCCAGTGTGTGAGTTTCCATCTTGCAGCCAAGAGTCTTTTCCTCAGCCCTGGAGATGCTGCTGGCGGAAGTGGGTCTCATGCATCCAAAGCAGGTGCCTTCGAGTGAGGCATGGTCTTTCCCCAGATAAGGCGGGAGAGACCCGTTTGGCCACGAAGCTCAGGCTCACCCACCCCATCGGGTTGTTGTGGGAAGCCATGGAGGGAAGGAGAGGTATCCATGCCACCTCTGAAGAAGGATGGGATGAAATGGGTGGCAGCTTGGGAGGGAAGCAGGGGCCTCTACCACCAACCAGCTCTAATGCTGAGGAGCTGCAATATAATGTTGCAGCGCGCAATGCTCCGTCTCAGGGTCCCTGCCAGCCAGTTTGCAGGACGTTCCGTTCCATTCCCATTCCCCACTGCTTTTCCATTTTTCTCCCAGGAGACACTCTGCTTTCTGTAGTCACGGAGCGTACCCAGTCCTCATTGGCGAATGCCTTGCTTAGCTTTTCCCTCTGGAGGTCCTTTAGCCTGGGCTTGGCATGCCCACCAGCACCTCCCTCTTCCTTGCCGGCTCCATAATGCCCGGCACCCAGAGACTGTCTGCTTTTGGCGGGTGGAGAGGGAAATGCTACCTACCCACGAACTTCTCAATGGCTCTCACTGCCTCTTGATCCGTGACGACCACCGAAAAGACGGGGTGTTCCTGTGCGAGCTTCAGGGCCTCTGCCGCCACCGTGGCTGCTCCGAGGGTGGTTGCAACGCTGGAGCCGGAAGGAGAGAGGAAAGGCGCTGTCCTGGCTCTAATCAGAGCTAGGGCAGCCAGGTCAGAGGGCGGACAGAGCCAAGCGTCGCGCGGAGGGAAGCTGGCCATGTGCTTTCTGTTTTCAGCAACAGCACGTGATCTTTGGAACACGCGGCTCCGCATGGATCCCCAGCAAAGAATGCATGAGCCGAGCACAGGGCAATTCTCGGGAAAGCCACTTGGAGCGGCTTGGCAAGTACTCCCCACGGTCATGCAAGCACAGGGGCTTCCGCGGGTTGATGTTTATGGCTTTGAGCAGGAGAGCAGAGCCCCACACCGACTGGGCTCACGTCAGTCCTCCTGGGGCCCCACCTGCCCATGGGCCACCTGGGCTCTCGGGAATGGAGTGCCCTTTCCTCCAGCATTCGCTCCGCAATGTGGAAGAGGAAGAGGAGGTCTCGGGCACTCTTGCCACTGGGCCCCCTGCCTAGGTGGGGGCCTTGGCAAGTGCCCAGGCATGCCTGTCCTGGCCACCTGTCCTCCCCTGCTGAAAACAGCACCATTTGCTCACCTGGTCATCTTTGGAAGTGTCACCAGCTTCCCAGCCATCAGGGCAGCATTGAGGCTGTGGGACCCCTTGGTCTCGATCGCGATGATGGGGACGTCGCCCCAGCCCACTTCACGCAGGCCCCGGATCACCCCGCACAGCATCCCACCGCCTCCTACCGAGAGTGCCAGCGCACCGGGCTTGGAGTCCATCTGGTCCTTTATTTCTCTCACCAGGGACATATGTCCTTCCCTGCAGGGGACATGGGCCCGGGATGTCAGCATCGCAGGTGGAGAGAGGTAAAGGGGAGCCCCGATTTCGCTAAAACAATGTCTGAAGCGTATCTGCCTTTTTTCTGAGGTATATCCTGATTTCTTCCTAAAGAATATTTTTTCAGGACTTTACGAAAAAAGAGGGAGGAATATTTTATTTGTTCGTTTGCTTAGCTGATTTGCACCCCGTCTTGCCACCAAATGGTGCTCGAGGAGGCTAACAATCACAGGATCCAAATTATAAAATAAAACTGTGGTTAAACAATAATAAAACAAAAGGCCCTTAAGTGATAGGAAATTCTGCTGTCCCTTCGCCTCCCCACACTCATCCGCCCAAAATGAGACTATGGCTGGGTTCGTATGACGTAACAAGCCAGGGTACGGCTGACTGTGGGTTAAGTTTGGCTTGTTGACCGGTGGCTAGCTCTAGAATCACAAGTTGTTTCGTTGTGTGAATGGGTTGGCTCTGAATGAGCCATTTGGGGCCGTCTGCTTCCCCAAAGACTTCCTCTTGGTGTGGGCGAAAGCCGCTTTGCTCGGTTTGTTGGCAGGGCTGAATGCCTTAGCCTGCGCTTCACAGTTTGGCACCATTGCTCTGCAGCCAAGTAATTCTAAACATGTGCATCTCTCCTGAATAGAAAGGGCGTCCCTCTCTCTTCTGGTCGGCCTCATACCAGATCAGAGGCTCATCAAATGGCGGCACGTAGACCCAGCCGGGGTTGTTCTTCACCAGCTCCTGGGCTGCTTCTGTGCTGTCCGCCAGCATCTGGGGAGGAAGGGATGTTGTTAGAGCCGGAGCCGAAAAAATGGGAGGAAGGTGCGTCTGCTGCAGCTTTCCCAGCACGACCTCAGGATGATTTGGACTCCAGTGCTCCAAAGCCTGGCCAATACGGCAGGATGCTGGGAGCTGTGATCCAGCCCTGCTGGCGGCACCAGGCCGTGCAAGGCAGGTCCACAGTCTTCCGTGATGGCCACAAACAAGGATAAAGGCCGCTTGATGGAAGGTCTAGACCTCTCTTCTAGGGATGCCCAATTATGCTAAATGGCTCCCACTCGGGATTGAAACCTGGCCCTTCTCCTGTCCCCACCCTCTGGCTCCCACCTGCCAATTGTTGATATAATATTTTTTCACCTTGCTAAAATCCAAAAGGCCTCTTCTAAGCCTGAGTTATTGGAAGTAAGAGCCTGGAGTTGATATGGCTGTATTTTGAGTATGTTGGCTCCACCCCTTGTCCTTCGGCGCCAGGTAAAGACCTTTTTATTTAAACATCATTTTAATTGTTAAAATATATGATCTGGCCAGGGCAACTTCTTCTCCCTTCTCTTTCCTCCTCCTATATTCTTTATTTACTTATTTTATACTGTTAATTTTAATTTTATATTATTGTATCTCAGTGTATTTTTTGTATTTTTGTATTTATTG
>NW_025336169.1:2174475-2236965 GCF_004798865.1 Varanus komodoensis | reverse complement strand
CGCAAGGTAAAGACCTTTTTATTTAAACATCATTTTAATTGTTAAAATATATGATCTGGCCAGGGCAACTTCTTCTCCCTTCTCTTTCCTCCTCCTATATTCTTTATTTACTTATTTTATACTGTTAATTTTAATTTTATATTATTGTATCTCAGTGTATTTTTTGTATTTTTGTATTTATTGGTAATTTATTATGTTCTGTTGTATTTCAATGTATCTTATTGTGTTGTAAGCCACCCCGAGGCTTTGGCAAGGGGCGGCATAGAAATAATAATAATAATAATAATAATAATAATAATAATAATAATAATAGTCCCTGCCCTCTTTTGCCTGTGGACCCCCCCCTGCAATGCACCCCCCTAGAGGGCTTCTTCAAAACTGGATTGGGCCATCAGATGGATGAGCTTGAGACCCTTTCTTATTCCACCAACTCTGGGCTTCGTACTGACCTCTCCCTCGACACATACGGTGCTGCCCTCATCTTTCAGGCGCTGGACAGTGAAAGCTGGGGTAGAGGTGGGCACGTAGATGGTAGCGGGAATCCCCAGTTTTCTAGCAGAATAGGCAGCCGCAAGGCCTGCATTTCCCCCTGAAAGAAAGTCATCCCATGACGCTAGACCTCATGAGCATCGCCTCCTGCATCGGAGTGGGGAACATTTTTTCTAGCGGAGGCCAACATTGCTTCATGAGGCTCCATGGCAGCTGTGGGGCAGGGCCAGAGCTTAAAGGGGGCCGATTTGTGGATGCGACGGTTGCCTTTGTCCGGTACAAAAGCAAATGGAAACACGCCCCCTTCTGTTCTGGCATTCTCCGTCCCTTCATCCTCTCCCACCCATCACAGTCCCCCCATGTTTTACCTGAGGAGCTGACAAAGTGCCGGCAGCCTCGCTCGGCCCACTGCGGAAGCAAAGGAAGAGAAATGAGCGAGCCTGTCCCTTTCCGCACGGGACTGAGGGCTTTGGGGAAAGGTCCAGGCCGCATTCTTGCCTCACCTCTCACATGTATGCCCTACTCCCCCAACCTGGTGCCCTTCAGAGAAGTTTTATCTTTCCCCAGGTTGGGAGAGGCTGATTTACCCAATGCCAGGAGAGCCCTGTGGAATCAAACCCAAGGGCTCATCTTCTCCAGCCCCCTAATTTCTCCCAACCAGATGCCCCCAGGAAGCCCCTAGATACTGCTTTCTTCCTCTACCCTCCTAGTCCCTTTTCCTTTAATGTCATGCCTTTTGGACTAGAAGCCTGAGGGAAAGGACTGTTTCATTGTTAATTTTTGTAAACCACTCTAGAAGCTCTTGGAAGGTTAAAAAAATAATACAAAAGCAGGTATGGTTGGAGCAAAGTGGGGGAGTTTGCGTGAAATTAGTCTGCAGCAAATTCTCTATCCCCTGCATTCTCTACTACCTCTGAATACAGGCGTTTCCCCATCATGGCTGGAATTGGTGAGTAGCTATTAGAACATTAGAGGCTGTTAGAGGCAGTTAGCTATTAGAGGCAGTCCTGTATATATTTACTCAGCAGTATGCCCCACTGAGTTTAACTGGGCACATTCCCAGTTTTGGGTTGCCTGGGGGAGTTTAACAAAGCACACATGGAAGTAACACATTTCAACTCTGCAACACAAGCTCATCTAGGTAGAAAAGTCTCTTGAAATTCGTTTTTAATCTGAAGGCACTTAGCCAAGTAAAACAAAACAGTTATGCGTGGCACTGCGTAGACCTGTGTGAATTCAGTCATTCTACAGGAATGCCCACAAAATATTGTGCCGCAGAATTCGGAATTCTAAGTGATCTCAACTGCTATTTTTAAGAGCTCGGGTGTGAAGACAGGGTTGGAAGCCCACAGGCAATATAAGCCAAATGGTTATTGAGCAGGAATGCAGGAGGTGAATACAGAGCTTTGGGCCCAACAAAGTTGTTTTTCTTGCCCTGCCTCAGAGGAAGTGAAACTAGCACACTCGAAGCAGAGTAGCGAAAACTGCATGGCAGATTGCGCAAAACGAAAGCGATTGTGCAAAGCTGTGCAAGGGGCATGAATGAGATGCCTTGGGGATTCTTTCTGTCCCATTTCACACTGGAGGCACAGTCCGATCTGTGTTCAGACAGGAAAATGGCCCCCACTCCCGAAATTAGTCAGGCATCTTTTTAAATGTTCACCACACCAAGCTGAGCAAAATGTGGCGCGTGCTTTCATTATGAACTCGATAGGTTGGCTGATTTTCAGACAGATCTGTGGCAAAATGCACAAGCTGCGACTGTTTCAGGAAGTGAAACGGCTACTTGCGTCCGTTCTCTCCTGCTGTGCCACTTCACATGCGTCCAAAAAATTGAGGAAATTGCAGGGGTCTCACCTTTCTTACTTCCACAAAAATCCAAAACAACTTTATGTAGAGTCTCACTTTTAAATTCGCCAATGGAATGAAGTGGAAAGAAGGACTACAGAAAAGCGAGGACACTGCCAGCGGATTGGGGATTATGGGAAAGTGGGCTGAGGAAAAGGTGTGGTTGTCTGGGGACCCCGGAGGGCTGTGTTTGGCCCTCGGGCCCTGCACCCCTGCCATATGAGGTTCCTAGCCTTACCGTTTTACAGAAGTGCCCAATGCCCCGTATCTTAAAGGAGCCGGTGGGTTGTGCGCTGTCCAGTTTTAGGTAGACCTTGGTGCCAGCCAGTTGGGCGAGAGGGGTGCTGTCCCGCAGTGGAGTATTCACATGCAGGGCCTGGGGTGGAGGGGCCATTGCGGAGGCGGGAGAGGAGGAGGGTGTTGGAACCCAGAGTAACTGCAAAGAAAAGGACAGCGTGCGTCTCCAAGTCTGCGTTTTGCACCCACGCACTGGCTTTTTTCATTACGAGATGCATTGGACAAATAATTCCCCAGCTGCAACTAGGCTGTGTGGGTGTCCCAGATTTCTCAAAGCAAAGCTCCTGCTGTAGGGAAATTGGTTTTGCCCAGCATTTTAAACGAAATTATTTTGCTGAGGTGAAAAAGTCATTCTTACCCTGCAAGGGAACTTTAAAGAGGGTGCTCCGACCACTCCTCCTGGCTGCCTTCTGGACCTGGGACTCTCACTGCAAGCATGTCCAAGGTGCCCTGCTTCCTCCCTCCCTCCTCTTTTCAGTCCTCCCTAAAAAGCCACTTTTCCTGCAAGGCTTAACTCCTTGATCTCCATTCTCTATTCAAAGCAAGCTTCGAAGTGCATCTTGCTTCTGTGCTCTTAGCTTGCCTTCTATGGCATTTAGGACTGTAAACTCCTTGCTGGCGGGGACCTGTCCATGCAAATACACAAATTGCAGACTGTCCAAATTCACTAATCTGCCTTGTAATGCATCTAGCCATTGGTCTGTTGGTCTGCGGGAGGGGATCTGTTTTTTGTCTCAGCCCATTGATTGACAAAAAGGGTCAAAAGCAGTCCAACACGAGGCACATGGAAGGCAAAGCCAACTATCAGTGAGCCTGTGGTCAGGTGACCACGTGTCTTCTTTGACAGGGGACATTCCTCTATTTTGAACTTGTCTTTTATTTTAAGGCCCAGCCAAGTCCAATTGAAACCTGCATTCTGGTTAAGACTTATTAAAATTTCTAGACCACCAGTAGCTGATGATCTCTGGGTGGTTTGCAACAATAATCATAGAATCATACACTCAGCTCACCCACCCAGATTCTAACTGCTGAGCTTCTAAGATTAGGCAGGATCGGGTACTTCAGGCTATATGGAAGCTACTTAGAGTCATTCCAGCCTTTGGCACTCTTGGGGAACCCCCCCCCCCGGGGGTGTGTGTGTGTGTGTGGGTGTGGGTGTGGGGTGTGTGAGAGAGAGAGGGAGAGAGAGAGGGAGAGAGAGAGAGAGAGAGAGAGAGAGAGAGAGAGAGAGAGAGAGACCGAGCGAGCGCGCAGATTTGGATGCGAGGGGGCAAGATTTCCCCCCTATGGTTGTAGTTCCCTACCTCTGACTCAAAATCTTTTTCATCCATTCATTTATCTACCTCCTTTAAGCAGATATTGGTCTTTTGATGATGATGATGATGATAGAAATCTGGGTGCCCCAGTTCAGCTGGGCAAAAGAGGATCCCATCCCTAGCCAGATGGATGAATGGAGGCGCACAGGAATGGCTGCAGGGCAGGGCATTCCTTCTCTAGCAGCTGGGGTCTCACATGTGCGCAACCCTTTTAAACAAACCTGAAATTCTACCCTTCAGCTGTTCAGGGAGAGGGAGGAGGGTGGGGAGCTGCATTTAGCCCCCTCCCACTCCAGGCAGTGTACTGGTGGCATTTTGGCTTCCCCACTGCCCCCCCACCCCCCTGAAAAGCAGCACATCTCCAGTCAGGTTCCGGATTGCAACCTGGCGATCCTTCCAGGAGGAGCACTGATGGAGAACGTATCTTTTGCGCTGGTCCGCAGGCTGTATGGACCAGTGTGAGCTGCTCCCCATCGTACCATAAGCACCGGGGGAGCCTGGCTTTGTTTCCTACTGACCTGTTTCCCTTTCAGGTATTATTCAGGGTTTGGGTAGGACCAGCCGAGAATATGGCTTGTGGTCACCTTCCAGTGACTCTGAACCTCTGCATTCAGAGGCAGTGTATCCCCAATTCCTTGAAGGTTGGGGAGGAGGTTATAGCTATTCAAATGCACTTTTGAACTTAACTTTCCACTGCTGCTGGCCCTTGGAGACAGAGTGAAGAGACCATGCAGAAAGTCCCAGGTGTGAACCTTGAACCTTGGCATCCCAGGTATTTATATGTGTGTGTATATATATGTGTATGTATGTATTTTCTATACCTCTCATAAACTCCCAGTGGCTATCTCTGGGCAGTTCTCAGAGTCAAAACCCAACAGCATAAAATTAAACAGCAAATAACCAGTGTGAGCCAGTGTGGTGTCGTGGTTAAGAGCATGGGACTGGGACTCATGATCTGGGTTCTAGTCCTCGCTCAGCCATGGAGCCAACTGGGTGACTTTGGGCCAGTCACAGACTCTCAGCCCAACCTACCTCACAGGGTTGTTGTGGGGATAAGATGGAGGAGGAGAGTGATGTAAGCTGCCTTGAGCCCTTTGTAGGAAAAAGGCAGGATATAAATCGAAAAATAAATAGCAAAATCAGTAACATTAAAATCAAATAGACATAACATAAAAACAGCAGCAGGCCTACAACACCTCCCTCAAGTTAGTACAGCAGTAGAACAAGAAATACAACATAAACAAAGAGTTAAAATTGTTTTAAATGAATTTAAATCGTTTATCTATAAAAATGTTGGGTAAATAAAATAAAGTTTTTGCCTGGTGCTGCAAGGAAGAGGGAGTAGGTGCTGGTGCACCTCTTTAGGAGCTGGTTTCGCAACTGGGGTGCCACAGCTGAAAAGGCCCTTCCCCTGGTTGCCACCCTCTTTATTTCCTTGGGGGGGGGGGGTTGTCTGAGAAGTAGCTCAGAAGCTGACCTCAGGGTCCAGGTGGGCACATGAGGGAGCAGGTGCTCCTTTAGCTGGGACAGGGAAAACTCCTCCCCTGGGGAGGGGCTGCCAATCAGTGTCAGCGATAATGGACTAGGTGGACCAATAATCTGGCTTTCAGCCAACACGAGAACCCAGACTTAAGGGTTCGGTATGGTTAAGTGTGGGTTGCTGTTGAAACGTGAGTTATTTGGTTGTCTGAACCAGCATCACGAACAGGCCATGGCTGGTTAATCATGGACAACCCATGAAGAGCACCCATGGTGTGTTGTTCGCCGTGGCGTGTTGTCTCAGCTGGGTTCAGACAACAGAACCCACAGTTCAACAACAGCCTGTGCTCATCCCTTTGGCAAGCATGTGGCAAATTCTTAAGACTAGGCAGAGCTTTGATCTGATCTATCCAAGGCAGTTGATGGATTCGTGTTGTTATTTTAGAGGACTAGGTAGGGCTTTCCAGGTGGGATGTAGACCCATGCCTGGAGTTCAGAATGCCATCTCTGGCTGGCATCTCTACTTCAAGGAGGACACCAAGTGGCAGGGCTGGGAACTGTGCCCCTTCCTGTAGCTCTAAGCACAACAGGCTGCTTTATGCCAGCTCAGACTTCTTTGTCCATACAGCCCAGTGTTGCCTGCTCAACAGGCAGCAGCTCCCCAAGGTCTCAGGTGAATCAATGACCACTTGATTCTTCCAGCAAATACACCAGGGAGTGGACTGTGGGCTTCCTCCATGCAGGCAATGAACGCAGGGATCCCCACCACTGAGTTATGATCCCCCCATCACGCTGCTGGGTCTGCAACCGCACTGCTGAAGCAAAACTGCCCCTCTGGCTAAGTCTCTCTCTGCTCCATGCAGGCAGTTCCCGGCATCAGAACTCCCCAAATTATCCAGATTCAAGTATTCAGTCGCTGCACTCTCCCAGTTCCCCACCCCCTTGCGAGGATCTGACCCTCATCACCTGAACTCTCTCGGTTATCCCACTTGGTTGTCCAAAGGCCCACGATCCAATAACTACGTATTCCCCAGCCCCCTGCAATCTGAACTCTCCGTTCTCTGGCTCTGCTGGCTGCACTGCAGAGCTGCCTGTCTGGCGCGCACCGCGTGGCACCTTTTTCTCTACCAAAGCTTGGACAAGGCTTGGGTGGGAGACACTTACTGCTGAGAGTCCTGGGGGAGCCTATCGCTGCGAAGTGCCTGGGCTGCGGGTGCTTGCATGGAGGCCCACAACTGGCACTCCTCTTCTTCGGGGAGAGACCCCTGGAGCCCCAGCCTCATGGGAGAATGCCAGTCTCTCCGGTCCAATTTATACGCCGGTGGTCTTAGCTTGGTGGCCAATGAGGGCAGGGAGTGGAACACTCCCCACAGCTGCCGGCCCCTATGATGTCATCCTTCACGTCCTCTGCTCCGGCGAGAGATTCCAGCTAAAGGGGGAGAGAAGCAGAAACAATCCCAAAAGGGGCGAAGTCAGCAGGTGGGGAATGGGGAGGAGATGTGCTGCAAAAGGAGAGAACCTATTTCAGTAGCTCCGATACCAAAAGGAGAGGAGAAACAGTGGACGGCGGCGGCGGGGAGAGGCAGGCAGGAGGGATCAGACGGCGCAGAACTGGCTCAAACCAGGCTGGGGAGCTGAATCCAGAATGGTGATGAAGCAGGTGGGAGGGGAGGGGTGAGAGACAAGCCCACCAGATAAAGAGGCGAAGCAGCTCTGTCCAGGAGGGGCAGTGATCTCCTTTGCAAAGCTGTCGCTGTCTCATTCATTGCTTTAAACATTTCCTCAGTACAAGCCTCTCCTTTAGAGAACAGCCATGCAACAAACTCTATTCCTAAACAAACAAAACCCAACAACTCCCCAACCCAGAAAGTTCCTTTTTAATAATTTGACATGTTTTGGGTAATATAAAAGCTGCCTAGTTTGGATTGCACTAAGAGTTTCTGCCTAGCAATGGCACCCCAGATGTTCCCAGAAGTGCTGCAAAAGCCAGGTTGGAAGTGGAAGGAAGTTCTCTGGCTCAGCCAGGATGGCGACAGTGCCTGGGTTCGGACGACATAAGCCACGTCTCGAAGGATGGAGTGTGGGTTGTCACTGAAACTCTGGGTGTTTTTGAGATGCAGTCATTTGTTGTCTGGACCCAGCTGAGCTATCAAGCCACGGGGAACAACCCGCAGTTCATAAGTCAGCAGCAAAGCATGGACTTCCTTGACGGGCTGTTCAACAATCCACTAGCCAGGGTTTCTTAGCATAGCTGGGTTTGGGCCACACAACAACCCAAGGTTCAGCCCTTGTATGAAGGCTATTGTGTTGTCTGAACTCTGTCAGATTATCAGCTGCATTTTATATAATCAGAATTGGAGGATCAGCCAATTCTGGATCCGCTTCATCCAAGGGCCCCAAAGGCACTAAAATCAACACATCTCCTGGCAGAGCCCAGGTTGGAAGCCAGCAAACTTTGTCTCTTCTATATCAGCTTAAGACTCCGACCTTCTGCCTCCCCACCCCACTGTTCTGTAGCATCTTGCCCGATGGAGAAATCTAAGATCCCTGCACATTTTGTGGCCTTTGATTTGGTCTAAGAAAGGGATTGTTGATTGTAGAGTCCCCCAAATTACGTCCACCCTGGGCTCAGCCCCAGTTTAAGGGAGCTGTCCATGGTCCTGAATCCTGGGCACAAATGGATCCAGCAGCATGGAGAGCTCTCCCAAAGTTCAGGCTGCGACCCGGTGTGGATACCACACCCCTATTGGCACTGGAGGCATCTTTTGCACTATGTGGATTTCTCCCCCCACCCTCTCTTTTTGCTCTCTTTCTGCAAGTGTCAGAGGATAGCAGCTAAGAACCCCAAAAGCCAGCTTCTTGCTCATATCTCACATCTGCCGCAAACGCCTTTTACTTTAAGCTAGAGTTGTCACACTAGTACTTAAAACAGTGTCAAGGAAGCAGGTGCTGTCTTAGAAGAGGACCCTCCCCCTTTCCTGGGCACCTAGGAGGCTTCCTCCGAGAGGAGGTCATGCTGAGGACATCACATACCTAATCGAAACAGTATTTCTCCTTCCCTCTGCTGGAAGGACTGCTTCATTCATGCACAAATTTATACAGATGGGGTTGACCCATGCATGGAATAGAACCGCTAAAGACGCACATGATTAATTGGCTAGCCGTGCAAACTGATGCATGTCTGCTTGGAAGTAAGTGCGTCTCTCGGAATGCAGCTATCCAGGGCGGTCACCCCGTGAAGGTGAGTGAGAGGGAGATTCAGGACAGAGGAAGGGACGGGCTTTTGCACACACCGCATGGTCAGTCTGAAGAATTCAAGGCCACCTGGGACAGCTGTCCTCTTGGGTGGCTTTAAAAGGGGACAGGACTAATTCCTGGAGGAGGTTTCTGCCTGTGGCTACTGGGCACAGTGGCTACGAACTTCAGCATCGGTGACTGTTCTGCATTGGCAGGGCAGTCACCGGGGAACACAGGTAGGGGGTGCTGTTGTGCCCGTGTTTCTGGACGTGCCTGTCACGAGCTAGATTCCCCCTTCTTTCGTTCAGCCAACAGACGGCTCTTTGGCAAAAGCTCTTTATTTCCAGTGTACATCCAGCAAGCTACAGTGAGCAAGGAAAGAGTCTCTGAGCAGTTGCTGAACACAAGCTAAAACTATTTCGGAGAACCGTCCTTTTGAGTTATCCGGGACCCCACCCCTCTGGGAGTGCCCCTCTGGGGACCGACGAGCCTCCCAGCTGCGTGCAGGCCCCCTGGCTGGCCAGCCCATCAGAGCCTCTCCTGATGCTGCATCGTGGGGTCAGGAAAGGGGCCAGGCCCCACTGTTCCTGGCTCGTCCCAGGCTCCAGCTGACCCCCCGAGGTGGCAGCCTTGCGCTCTTCCACCTGTGCCACCTTATGTCTGCAGGCCTCCGTTCCCAGGCTTCACCCTCCTCGCCCGAAGTTTTACCTTGGCCCTGAAACACGTGCCGAGAACCACAGCCTCTTTCATTTCCAGCATCTCCACAGCATCTTCCTCACTGCCAGAGCAACATGGTAGAGAGACCCACTGCCTGGAGGGGTGGGGGGCTCTCCCGCCCTGGAGACACTCAAGAAGAAACCGGGCAGCCCTCTGAGTGGGATGGCGTGACTTGGTGTCCCTAGACAGCAGGGCATTGGACTCGATGGCCTTCAGGGCCCCTTCCCACTCTGCTATCTCTGATTCCACTGTGGGAACAGAATGCTGGACTGGGGGGACAGGGAGTCACCCTTGTTGACGCCCAAGTTGGCAGCTTCACATTTCTTTAACAGAAAGCCAGTCTTGATATCAACCGACCGATCTCGTATTTCAAGCTCGAACTCCTGGGTTGCTTTGCATCAAGGCATGATGGACTGGCCCCTCCTTCCTTCTCCCAGAAATGGCAGCTCTAGACTAGATAGCGTAGGTCTGTCTGTGTTGGGCATGGAGGTTGCACGGACAGCAGCAGATTCCAGCTGACTGTCATGAGAAGAGGCTGCCCGTGTGCCTCTGGATGATTTCCTGTTCAGGTCTCATCAGGAAACAACCTGGTGTTGCTCTCACAACGGCATGCTGCAGCCCCCCCCCCCGTGTTAAAAGAGCACATGGGGGGGTGTTGGACCATGTGAAGTCGCTTGCCCTCTACTGCCAATGTGCGCAAGGGCTGGGGTCCCCTTCATTTGCGGGGGGGGGGGGTCTGTTTCCATACATCAGTGTGCATGAGGCCCATTTGCAGGGAGTGCAGTGCGTGGCAAGCAGAGCTTGCAGAAACCGAAATCCACCAGAGATGCCAGTGAGTTTTAACATCTATGAAGTTGCCTTGTGGATTCCGCCAACAGGCCGGCTGGCGCTGCGTCAGTTCTGAGGACTTGCTGCCTGCTTTTTCGCTTCGGGGTGGGGGGAGGGATCTGTGCAAACCAGTCGTGGTTCTCTTACATGCTCAGGTGCATTGACACCAATATACCCAGTGCAAGCAGAATGCCGTTCACATTCTCCCGCACCCCTTTCATTCAGTGGGTGGGGTGACAATGAAAGCTGCTTGACAGCCCGGGAAAGGCAGGCAGGCAGAAGGGGTTCGACAGAATCCAGATGTCTCTGTGTGTGTGTTGATGGTGGAGCAGGACTGATACATGCGGGAATCTTCTGAAACAGGCACTTCCATGCTCGCCTATCAGAACTCCAGTTTTCTGTTCGCATTAGCAGGCAAGATAGGGGGCAGAGAAGGGGACGGAAGGTCAGAGATTGGGAAACAGGTAGTTGGCTTAGGGAGATGTCAACAAGGAAAGGCCAGATTCTTTCCCAAAGGCTTTGCTGGGGTGTGTGTACTTACCTCTTTCCCTAACAGGAGCTCTCTAAAACCATAGCAAACAAGAGGAGTCAGGCTTGTCGCTCTCTGGCTGGTTGCTTCCTTCATGGAAGTCAGAAACATTTTAACATCCACCTTCCCCAACCTGGCAGCCCTCCCAGATGTTATGCACACTCCTGGCATCCCTGACCATGTGCCATGCTGGCTGGGGCTGCTAGGACCTGAGGCCCAAAGCATCTGCAAGGCACCAATATGCAGAAGGGCAGTCATGCGTCTTCATGTGCTTGTGTGGCTGTGTGCGTTGTACCTGATCAACTGGACACAGACCACAAAAACTTAGACCTCGGTCACCGTTTTAGACTTTTGGGTACCACGTAGCCCTTTCTTATATGCACATCTCTCCATGTCTCTATATCTCTGAGCATGTAAGTATCTTAGGAACCTTCTAGCTGATCTTACCAGCTGTCCAAAACAATCCTCTACTGAAACAGGGAATCCAGGAGGAATGTAACTCCAGGGATATTTTTCAAAGTGGAGTTGGGACCTGTTGCTCTCTTTGTTCTTGCAAAGCAATAAGGCTTTCAAATGTTGTTATTGCATGTGCTGAATTATTTATTTCATCTCTATATCACCCCATAGCTGAGGTTCCTAACACCAAGGGAGTCCTCGAAGGGGGAAAATTAGTCCGGTGGAGTCAGGACAGGTTTCCCCCCCCCCCCTTTTCTTTGATGGGTTCCACCCCGGACAGAGTTGTGGCTTAGATGGTAGCCCATATATGTGGAATGGTTGACTTTGTTAATGGAAGGTGAAAAGTTTCAACTGGCAGAAGGTCTTTTGTTAAAGTTCAGTGTGGTTTACATGCTGGACCTTCACAGTCAGAAGTGATCACCATGTTCCGCTAATGCAATGATTCTGATTTTAATAAATGGCATATTGTAGTAGGTACAGGGGCTCTTTGTGTTTCTTGCCCATACGTGCAAACATATCTTCACCACCACGAGGGCTAGAAACTTACATAAACATGGATTCTTGTCAAGCTGAATTCTGTACCGTTTCTTAATCCAGCAGGGAAGTCTGGTTTTATTTATTTATTTATTTATTTATTTATTTATTTATTTATTTATTTATGAATTAGGTGTGTTCTTTATTTATTAGCCACAGGGCTCCCTGGACCAGTTACAACTATAAAGACAATATAAAACAGTAAAAACATTGCATAGTCCTGGAAGCATCACTTGAACTCACCACTTACAAATTGGGGTGCCTATCTTGCTAGGTCCTTGGGATGGTAGTTTTAAAGCCAAGCGTAGATTTAGGAGACTTTTTGGGGGTCTGTGTGAGCTGTTTTTTGGCTTGCTGCCATTTTGGGCTTTGACCTGCACATTGACTTGTTTCAAGTGGGCAAAGGTCACATTTCCATAAATATTCTTTAAAACTAGGGACTTTCCCTCATGGAGAGTATGTGAAAATGCATTGCTTTTTTGATGTGTATTTCAAGGTGTGCATTTAAAAACACTCGCTTTCTGACTTGCTTGCTTATCTTGATTTGGGAACATTTCTGGGGATGGGGAATCTCCCTTGCTCGCATTCGGGGTAGCAAAGAAGTCGCAAAGTTCACATCATGGCTGGACAGAAATGAAGTACTCCAGAATCCATACCTGGGATATCCCAGTGCCTCTGCACAGGTTTAACCTGACCAGGAGAGCATGGGCAGCGTCTAAGGTTTCCCGGAGAACTTGATGAAGTGGGAGATGTCAAGACTTCCCAGTTTCTCAGACCCTCGGCTGCTCATGATTGCAGAAAAGATTCCAGAATGTTGTCTCTGGAGGGCTGGTGGTGAAGGGTCAGCTTCCAAGGATTGTGACATCTGCAATTCCACAGTAGCAGAGCAACGTGTAGGAGGTGGGGAGATAAGAAACCCCAGACACCTCTGTTCCTCTGCATTTCCCACTTGAAGAAGCAGCAGCAAAGAGAAATTCAAGTGGACCCATCTCTGTTCCCTCCCCATGCCCAGTTACCACGTACGCTTGAGTTCTTCCAAGCATAAAAACACTGTGAGTTCAAGATTGCAGCCACTGGGGAAACAACTGCAGAAGGAAATATCAGGAGAAGCAGAGCTGTTCTGCCATCCTTGCTGAAGTCCGTTTCCCTCAAGGCTTCTGCTCCCTGAGCTATCACCAGCAGCAGCCACTCCAGCAGGCTGAGCTGAAGGGGATGAAGGGGAAAGCAGCGCATTTCACTAGTCCTGTTGAAGGAGCTTTTGCCCTCTTCCCTCCCCAGTCCTCCTTCCTTGCACGCCATCTCTGAACCAGAGGTTCAGAGCCATAGGGTGATAATTGAGTGATTTGTTCTTCTAAATGCATGGATGCACGCACACACCCAAATACTCACACCGGGCCCAACTCTGTGCACTGCACAGAGGGCCAGCCATTGGCCAGAGGTGAGCTCTTGTTTGTACGTATGGGTTGTAAGTGTTACCCACTTTTGGAAGACTGGCGGTTTCCCTTGAGCTACAATGTGTGAGTAGTGGCATTGGACTTTGTAGTGTTTAAGCTGTGCTTCCACCTACGCTCAACCCATATTTTTGTAAATAAATGTAAATATTTCAAAATGTCAATAAACCTCTAGGGACCTCTTTGCACAGGAAAACAAACCCAGGTCAGCACTGCACTTGGTCACTTCTTGAGTCATGAGTCCAAGTTTTCTCTTTGCGAGGGTGTTTGTACAGGAAAAGTCTTTCCCCACTTTTGGAATGTTCATCCATGAAACCCCTTCAGGGCCAGCATAATGTTGTATAAACCGGGAAAGACTTTAGCACTTGATTTTGCTGCATAAATAAATTGGATCTTGAGCCTGGTGTTCTAACTTACTCTCCTAAAACCAAATGTGACACAGAATGGCAAACATGCCTATTTATTTTGTGCTTGGCCAATGTTTCAGAGATTACCTTCTTTCTCAGCAGTTATCTATGCTGGTTGAAAACCCTGGCAGCAAAAGTGCTCACGTCCTTTTATTATTTTGTGTGACTTTTGTGATTTTCGGCTACTTGGTGTTAGAATTCTGAATTTAATGCAAACATATAGAATTTCACTCCTTTGTATCAAAACACAAACAGAAACTCATTGATTTGTCTAAATTCACACTTCTCTGAATTTTGTAATGGAGTTTTCCAGTCAGAAACTTCATATATGTTTTAGGGAAACATAGGCACAAATATTAGTATACGTTAATGAAACACATGAGTACATATTAGTGAAAATAGTGTTCAGCATGCATTATGTTAGGAAAACCACTTGCAAGAAATGTGTAACATTAAGCAAAATTGCACACAGGAATTACATGGAAGGAGAAATGTGCACAAACACCCAGATGGCCTTTCATGTGAATTGTTGGGAATAAGAAAGATCATTGTGTTTGGTGCATGTTTTCAAGGCCTGCTGGTTGGACTTCAGAAGAGGAAGAGGAGGAGGAAGAGCAGGGATGTGGGCCTGCTCCAGACGTTGAGATAAGTGAGGCTCACCTCAGGGCCAGACTCCCCAGAGGGGTGGGCAGCCCCTGGGAATAGCCAAGACGTACCGCTGCTTTGAGGGGACTCAGAGCAGGGCAGTTTCTCAGGGGCAGGCAAGGTGGGCACAGCTTTTGACCCCATAATGCAATATCAGCAGGGCAGGGTGGCCCAGTTAGAGGACTGGCATGTAGAGGCGTGCTCTTTCCAGAAGGCCCCTCCTGAAAGGCCCAAACATACTCAAAAGGAGAGTTCCTCAAAGAAAAGTCTACATTGAGTTCGACAAAGTACTCTGTGTATGCTCAGAGATTCATTCTGGGTTGTGCTTCTGGAAAACCCCTTGGTCATAAAGAACGTTTTGCAAGAAAGGTCCGTGTCTCCGAATGCGCGGAGGGAGGGACACTAGCTCACGACAGAAATGTTTCTTCAAAGGTTCCCAAAGTCTGAGATGAACCAAGCATAAGATTAGGAAAGTTCTCAGAGTTTGGGGTGAATGAAACTTGGGTTTGAGAAACTGAGAGAACCTGACACGGACAGATCTGTTTATTCCTCCTGGGTATTTTCCTTACCAGGCGAGAAACGGGCACAAAGCGGCCGACAAGGGAGCTGTTCCCAGCTGGCAATGTTCTGAGCATCATTTCCTCAGCCTGGGGAAACCTGAGCCCTGAGAAGCCGTGCCAGGTCTTCCTGGTGTCCTCAGAAATCACACTCCGGAGCTGCTGTGAATTAACAAAAGTCCCCTGGATTTGCCAAACTCAGAAGCAACTACAAGTATTTAATTTAATGTATTTTGTATTTTATTTGATGTTGTAAGCCACCCCGAGGCCTCGGCAAGGGGCGGCATAGAAATGTTTTAATAAATAAGTAAGTAGCTACTTCGTTCTCTCTGCTTTGGTCTGGTGGCCATGAAAGTGTCTTCCATGTGGATCCTCTAATCTTTAGAATATTTTTGATCATTTCTCAGTTTATCTCTTGTGCACGTAACCCCCACTGCTCCTGAGGCCTTTAAGCTCTTGGAGAGCTCTAGGAGAAGATGGAGAGTTTGACTGCAATGGTTACTCCCAAGAAGTCGGGCACATGACACCGATGTGAGTTGCTGAGAGCTGTGCCTCAGCTCCTCCATTTTCACAGGCTGAATAAGACGGCTACGTTTATAAGATTTCGCGGGAGCCTGGTTTGCCAGAGTAGGTCTGCGGACTGGGAGATCTGCAGCAGCCAAGTCGGTCCAGCCCTGAGTACATGAAATAAAGATGCACAAAAGCTGGCCATAAAAGCAGAAGCAGGTGTTCTTACCTTCCCCATCTGAAAGCACGATTCAGAGGTGAGGCTTTGACTGGCCTGAACCAGAGGCTTGGGCCTGGCTCAGCCCAGAGAGCCTTGGCAGCTCCTCCGTTGCTGCTCCTGCTGGTTGGCATCTTTCTTGCAATGCACCGTGGCTGCTGGGGCAGCGCATGATGCTCCACAGCGCCACATACCCCACTGGCTGCGGCCCCCTTGCTGGGGTCAGATGTACAGCGAGGCTCTCTTAGGGCCGCTTTTCTGGGATCATGCAAAGCGCTTCTCAGCGGAAGCCTCATCGCGGTGAAGGTTTCTCTGCGATGCTCATCTCTGCTCAGTGCATCGCTGCTTGGTGCTGCGGATGAGCACCAAGATTGTTGCCCAGATCTCTGGGATGTGTGCGGAGAGGAGAGTTCGACCCAGAGTCTCCTGTTTGGCTGGGTGAGGCCTCAAGGGTGGATTTCGTATAAAAGATGGAGGACAGCGCCCTGGTCCAGGGATGCCAAGCTCATCTGCAGCATGGGGGTTTGGGTCCCAGTGGGCTGGGTGGGGGGGAAGTGAAGAAATTCGGCCCTCCTTCCTCTGCTGCCAGGGAGGTTGTTGACATTGTAGGAGCTGTTTCTGGTGCTGCACCTCTTCTGGGGCTGCGTTCAGCACCACGGAGAACACATCTGAGGTTGAAAAGGAAAGCTGCCGTGGATGAGGAGCCCCACTTGATACAGACGCCTCCCCTGTAAAAGCAAAACAGAACAAAAGCAAACAAACACAAAACCATCCGTTCTCCCAAAAGTGCTGTTTCTATTGGAAAGAAATTCCCAACTTGTTTCCTTAGTTATATATTTTCAGGGAGAGAAAAGCAGAATATCTGCCTTGTAATCTATAAAATTACCCCCTAAACAAGGGCATGAAGTTTGAAGATACATTCTCCAGTCAGCTCAACAAAAAGCTGGAATTCTTATTAGTCAAACATTTGGGCATTAAAACTCTGGAGAAACAGCTCCATTTTGCCTCTGCAGTTGTGCGTATCTGGCACCCTTCTTTTTTTCTGAAAGAACTGCAAGGGGCTGTTTTATGGGTGAGGAATTTATCTCTGTGTGGCCTCTTCTGCTCTGTTCTGGGGAATTAGTTCCCCAAACCAATTCGCCAGAAATACATATGCCAAATCACACAAGAAATGCTGTGCATGGTTCTGGTTGCTTCATCTTGAAAAAGGCTGTTGTGCATCTGTTTAGCTTTAAAAACATGGACAAATTCATGGAGGGTATCAAAGGCTTCTAGTCCTCATGGTTCTGTGCTCCCTCCAGTATCAGAGGCAGTGTGGCTATGCCTAACTGTTCCTGGGGAATATGGGCAAGAGGGAACTGTTGCACCCATGTCCTGCTTGTGGGTTTGCAATGGGGAGCTGCTTGGTGCTGTGTGAACAGAACGCCAGACTGGGTGAACAGCTTGGCCTGACCCAGCATGGCTCTTCATACTCCTGTGTGATTTTTAAAAAGCATGCATGGTTTTAATTATTGAGCTCTATATTGCTTGCATTCCTGTTTTTCCATCCCATGTTTCTTCTTCATCTTTTAAGCTACCCCCGTCCTCTTGTTAAACCACTTTCTGCAGGTGGAAATGTAGTTTTGTGCTCTCTTGCACTGGAAAGAAACAAACCAATGCACAAACTCTCCCCGTCGTCTTTGTGACTTTTCTTCCAGTGCTCTGAGGATCAGCTTGTGACATCAGCTGAGAACAAAAGGTTTTTAGACTCAGGAACGATGGCCAAAGTGGCAACTTGTCTGTTCCCCCCCCCCCCGCCCGCCCTCTTGGCAACCTGCCTGCCCCCTCCTCCATTCCTGAACTTCGCTTGCGAGGCAGAGAGTGGCAGAAGCTTTGTGAGACAGGAAAACTCTGGAGCTCGAGGGAGAAGGTAACCATTTTCTTAGGGGTTCAAAAACGAAGGGAAAATGTCAGTATAACTGCTTGCATTTATATGGGAACGGGGTCCCTCTTTGGCTGGCTTAGAATGTCTAAAGTTCAGTCCAGTACAGCCAGTGGGGAATGTCTGAACTTTTTTATTTTTGTACTGATGTGCTGAGATAAAAGATGGCTGGCGTGGCCGTTGCCAACTCTTTTCTGAGAGGGAGAAGAGCAGTTCTGTGGCAAGCTGGTGTTCTTTGATTTGAAAGTGGACTGCGAGGCAAGCGGGAGACCCACTCCAGCTTTGCAAAGGCCAGGCTGCCCAGAACAGCCTTTGACATTCTGGTCTAGTACAGATCTGGTTTCTGTTTTCTGGAGCTGAGTTGAAATGTTTCAGGAAGGTTGTTCTTCCAGGAAAATGTCTGAGCATTTTCTCACCCCTTTAGGAAAGAGAAAGGAGTTGGGTTTGCATGATTTCTTCTCCTAATATTCTCCCCAACTTCTTTCTTTTCTTGTTTGCTTTTTAACCCCCTTTCCCCTCAAGAAAGCCCCTCCTTCACAACTTAGGAGGGAACCCAGGCCTGAAGCATTGTGCAAGATGCAAAACTGGGTCCAGGCTGCCAACACAGTGGCTTTTGCCAATGTGTGCATGCATGAAAAGCTGTGTTACCTGGGGAGCCCCACATCCAGGAGATTGCTGGAGAAATGCTCCTTCCCCTGGATAAATGCAATGGGGGCCTACTCCCACCCCACAATTTCTCTGCCCACAGACAGGGTGGAGAATGTTGAAAAGCCCTCTATGCACAGCCCTCTAGTCAAGTCGGCTCTGGGGTGCAGCCATCTCCTTTCCCCATGACAGGGAGGACTCCCCTCCCAGGTAAGACTTTGGCAGGATATACAATTGAGCTGGAGGTATTGTGGATTAAGGAATTGGTGACTGAGACGAGCCGTTAGCGTGCGGGGTTCCAGCTCTCTGTGGATGTGGCATTCCTTTCTGATTTTTCTGCAAACTCAGATTCAGTTAAGTATTAAGTTGGCGAGGAGCAGCACTTCCTGGGGTGGACTTTGAGCAGAGGTCTGTGAGTCCTTGCTCAGCGCCGAAGGAACAGGACGACCCCACGCTGAAGCAGCTGTGCAAAGCAGGGGGCGGGACCCCTTTGACTGCCCCATGGGCCATGCAAACCTGCCTGCACAGCATCAGGCAAAGTAAGGGAGGGTTTTAGCCTCACGGGGCTGATTTTGTCCAGGCTTTTGCAAATGGGTCCAAAGCTCCCTTTCCATTTCTGCCTGTCTCTGCACTGCTGTTTACCCATGGAAGAGGATTGGCTTTACTTCCTCTTCTTTTGCACTGCAATTATTTTAGGGTAGGCTAGCCAACAGGCCCAGCTTTGCCTGGGTGGGAATAGCCCTTCGTGTGAGGCACCAAAGCTTTCCACAACAGCTTGTAAGACATACAAACGCATCTCTTGCAGCGCTGATCTCCTGGTCTTCGGATGGTGTGGGTTGCAGCACTATGTACCGGTTGGGGAAGCCTGCCACCTAGTGACTGAAGGAGCACCTGCAAGCTTCTGCATGGACGTATTTAAACGAATCAAGGCCAATCCGAGCATTTCCAGACGAAGTGCCGTGGGGATCCCGTGCGGCATTTATGGCCCAGTCTTTCCCCGTATAACCTGCCAATTCCTGTTTGCATCCAGCACTTCAGGGGCAACTGGAATTGAGCACTATTCCACAATTCTATAGCCCTCTGAGTGGGATGGTGTGATCTGGCGTCCTGCAACAGCAGGGGGTCGCACCTGATGGCCTTCATGGCCCCTTCCAACTCTTCTAGTCTATGAAATGAGGCCTTTCAGTGGATCTCTTTCAGTGCCGGCTTTTCCTAATCAAGAAAAGGCGTTTCCACTCCTTCCAAAACTTCCCCTGGGAAGTGCTAATTACTTGCCGTGTAGGTGGTGAGTCCCACATGAGTAGCACAATTGGAAGGACCCACCTCTCGTGTAGCAGAATCAGTGCGGCACAGGAGGATCAGCAGAGGTATAAGTGCTTCTGAGGATTCTCCCCAAATTAATCCTGAAATACACATCAATTTGGAATGCGTTTCAGATTTCGGGCGCCTCGATGCGACAGTGCTGAGGGACAGGCAGACAGACACACCTTTGCTATTATGTTAATTTTATATCCCACAGCAACTGGGATTTTGCACTGGAGGACATTAAGAAATGCTCATGAATGGCATCAAAGAGCATGCTGGATTGGATGAGACCTGGCACCTGCCGCACCTGAAGGCCTTTTCTGGTGGAGTTCAGGCAGCGTGCAAGCAACCCTGTACGACAACCGCTATTCGTGGTTTTTTACCATGATCTCCCTGGCAGACAAGGAAGTGGTTGCTGTCAGGATCTGAACTGCTCTGCTGTCTCCAGAACCAAGAGAGCACGGCAGTGATGCCGGACGAGGGCCCCCGGCTCTGCTGGAGCTTGCTGACCCTAACAAGTCCTGGTTGGGAGACCTGGGGAAAGCTGCGTGTGTCAAACGGGCTCTTCCCTCCAGTCTTTGCCTTGGCCTTGAGGCCTTCCTGTCATGTCTCCTGGTGTTGCCTGGACTCTTGCTGCCTAGATCCATGCCCTGCTTGTGAACTCACCTTGTCTTGCCCTATTCCTGGACCCGCCAGCCTTACCTCGCCCAGGTACTTGAGCTTATCCAAAGCACCTCTTGCTCCTTCCTTGGTCAGTCTTCCTGGTAGTTGACTTTTGGACTGCTCCTTGACCATGTTTGTGCTTCTGGCACTGGGCTCCCGACTGTTCTTGGACAACGCATTCACCCCAGGCCCTTCTGCTGGGCTCTACCTGGTCTCGCGCTAATTTGCCGGGATTCTGGTGCCCTGCCCTGGTCCCTGCCACCTGTGCCCCAGACCCTGACGGTTTCTACATGATCATGGTTTCCACCCTTCCTGCTCAGTCCTCCTGCTGTTGGCGTGTATTCCGTCAGCCACCAAGCTGTGTTCAAGCACAGCTCCCTGCCTACGTTTCCTGCTTCTTCCTCATTGGTCTGCACATGGAGGCTGGAGGGCTGGAGCGCCCCCTGCAGTTGCTCTCCCTTCTAGAGAACTCTGTGGAATTTCACTCCAGGACCATGGAAACCATGATGATGGGTTCTGACAGCACAATAACCCCTGGGGGTACAGAGAAACAAACAAACCACTGTTTCTTATTATGGTTTCTAAAGACCAGACTTACCATGGTGAAATACCATGACATGACAGGCCAACAACGGTAAAGAACCCCGCCATGGCTTCTCATGCTGTCCCAGCCCAGCCTCTGCATCTGCATTTCAGGCCGTCCCCACTGCACCCATGGATGCACCAGGTCACGGTGATGACGGGAGACCATTCCATCTCGTGACTCCCGTGCTGGAGAGCATGGCTCTTTCACGTGCTGCTGGCACCCAGGTCTACATGAAACTGGAGAATGTCCAGCCTGCTGGTTCCTTCAAGATCCGAGGGATTGGCTACTTTTGCCAACAGGTGAGTGGCTACAGGTGCACCAAGGATTCCGGCTTCTCTACATTAGACCAGTAACCAGCCTGTTTTAACCCACCACTTTGCTGAGGCTTCTGCTTCCAGGTTTGTTGTGGGATTAAGTCCTGCTGCATTACATGTTTCCCCAGACCCTCCCAGGGATTTTCTTTCTGGGTGTTCCATCACACAACCACAAGGGGGCGATGCAGTATAGCAAAAGAGCAAAAAATCATGACCATTTTGCAGTGGGCTGGTCCTTTAATTTGCCCCTTCTCCATGTTCTGCTCAAAGCTGCAGACAAGCTCAGAAAACAGGGAGAGGTTTTGGATGACAGCGTTGGGTAAAGTACCCATAGCAAACTACTATGGGTGAGGAATCACAAGAGCTCAAGGAAGGCCTGGTGCAGAGAAGAATGCAAGGCTTGGATTGCAAAAGGGTCCAAGTCAGAGAGAATTCACTTTGGCAACCATCAGCCACATTAGAGGGACTGTGATCCTACAGCACACCGATGAATCAGCACAGGACGTGATCCTATGCTTGAACAGGCTCCAAAAAGCCCTAGAACACCCAGGAACCCCTACAGGATTTTTTTTCCACCATAGAACTTTTAAAACTGGAGGTTCAGCGTCCTTCCAATTTCTGCTTGGGGTGCCCCCTGTTGTGGGAGGATGCTGTGGGCTTCCAAGAGCCTTTCATTAGCGCATTTTACCACAGTATGAACATCACAGCCCTATTTTCCAACTCTCTCATCAGCCCAACGATTATCCTGAGGTTACCTCCGGTTTGCTTGGCAGACTTTCTATGCATTGCCTGCAAAGCTAGGAGCAAACCATGGTTCCTCCAAGCCCTGGGCAGAATAACCAGACCTTGTTTTCTGTGTATTTCAGGTCGTCAAGGAGGGCTGCCAACATCTGGTTTGCTCCTCAGGTAAATACATGTGCCCACCTGACTTTAAATTTCTCTCCTGCCTCATCCACAGCTGGAACTATGGGATATGCCGTAGTCCAGTTCTGCTCTTTCAGCCCAAGGACTGCATCTGATTTTAGTTCTTGATGGCTGCATGCACAGTAAGGGAAGGGGCCAAAGGTTTGTGGCCAAAAATACGCAAAATGCCAGCCTTTTAAAAAGCTTAAACCCAGTAACTGAGGCAGTTAGGAAAGACATGTCCACCATTTGCAAAGGATAGGAAACAGCACAAAAGAGGGGGAACTAAATAGAGATAAGAGCCCAATCTCCCGGGTCCCGGGCCCAGACTCTCACCGCTATGCCGCCTTTGAACTGCAAATACTGGAGTCCCAGAGATGTTTTGCAGCTGGGCTGGTCTCTGGGACATCATGGAGAGGCCGTATATCACCGATATTAAAGTCTCTGCTCTGGCTGCCAACGTGTTTCTGGATGCAGTACAAGGTGTTGGTAATTACCTTCGAAGCCTTTCATGGCTCGGGTCCAACATGCCACCTGGAGTGTGTTTGCCCATATATTCTGCCTTGCCTGCGAAGGTCCTCCGGGGATAATCTTATGAAGCTTGTACAATCTGATTTATTTATTTATTTATTTATGTTTACAACTTTTCTATACCGTTCCCTTACAGACGTCTCGGGACAGTTTACAACAAATTAATACAATAAATTAAAAATAAAAATAGGAATAACAGTTGCACAGCATCCGATGTTAAAATGAAAGCACTAAATAAAGCAGGTTAACAATTAAAATACTGGGAGAATAAAAAGTTTTCGCCTGACGCTGAAAGGAAAGAAGTGTGGGTGCCAGGCGAACCTTTCTGGGGAGCATGTTCCACAATCAGGGTGCCACTGCAGAGAAGACCCTCCTCTGGATAGTCACCCTCTTGATCTTTTTCAGGGACGGTTCCCAGAGGGCCTCTGACTCAGATCTTAAGGGACAGAGGGCACATGGGTGGGGGGAAGATTAATGTCAACTCCCCAGAGGACTTTCTCCGGGGTTGCCCTTAAGCTATGGAATGATCTGCTGGGAGAGATACATCTGATTTCCCAGATTGCTACCTTCAAGAGCAAGTTAGGAACATGTCTCTTCCAACCAGCCTTCCCAGATTACTTCCCAGATTAGTTTTATTTAGCTTGCTTGTTTTTAGTAGAAATTAACTATTGCTGGTTTTGATCTCTTGTAAACAGTCCAGAGCCTGTGGCATATAAAAATCATAGAATTCTTGGAAGGCTTTGTCTGGAAAGCCGAAAGTGGTTTTTGGCGTGGGTATTTGGGTCTGGTACCCATGGTGGTGATGGTGAAGCTACCCCTCCTCTGGCTCCCCATAGGTGGCAATGCCGGTCTTGCTGCAGCACATGCAGCTGGAAAACTAGGAATCCCAGCCACCATCGTCGTACCTGGAAGTGCAACGCAGGTGACAGTCAAGAAGTTGGAGCAGATGGGAGCAGACGTGGAGGTCTTTGGGAAGGTAAATGGAGCGGGAAAGAGGCTAACTTGGGTCAGGCTTCCCTGATGGTTGAGGATCAAAACCGTCCCAATCCCTTAAATCAGGGTTTCCAAACACTTTTTTGTCTTCCTGCCGCATCTCTGGATCTCAGCTGTGTTCAGGAAAAAAATTGTTTCATGTCTATTGGACATGGAAACATCCCTTTAATAAAAGATAGTCTAATTCAGCTCATTGTTGAACCAGTGCCTGTTCTAAACAAAAGTTCTGGCAAAGTTCAGTAGCTGTTTCCTTTTGGGAGGAAGGAATGCAGATAAATGTTGCACTGGGACAGTCTTTGAATGATAATTGATGAAGAGGCACATTTAAAAGACTAACCCTCTTCATGGAAATTTACAAATGGGACATGGATTCTCTCTACCGCTTTGGCCACTAAAAGCCTGATATGGCAACTTTTGAATGATACACTTGCTTCCTATAATGCCATGGACTGAGGAACTTACAGTATTGGAACTGGTCACCTACAGATGCCACCTACACATGGATGTTTCTTTGGACATTTGGGCAACTTTTCTTGAAACTTAATTGCTAGAACATGGCATGCATTTCATGCGCGTCCATGCCAGGCGCCCATTGGCACTTCAGTAGAGGGCACTCCATGGTGTCACTGGAAAGGTCCATGGGAAAGAATGTGGGAGAGATCCATTGACTTCCCTGGGTTCAGCTCCCCGGACTCTGGCCCATCATCCCATGGATGTGCCCCCAGCTCCCTGGCAAATGCACTGGGGGTTCACATGGCCCCCCACCAGGAATCTACTCTGCCCAGACCCTGCACAAGCGGCATCCCTCTTCTCTGCCCACGACTTGCGTCCTTCGCTTGTGCTGGAAAAAGGTTGCCGGTTGCACAAACGCGCTTCCATGAGTGTGTGTGGATTTCCTCTCGGGTCAGCTCACCTTCCAAGACAGGGCTGTGCCTGATAGGAAGTGCACACTCTGAAACTGGGTGGCTATTGGGGAGCTGCATCGGCCCCCCGCCCACAGGGACGGTGTTGAGCCCCGGGCCGAGGTGGCTCTGGAAAAAGGGCCTTTCCCCTTGGAGGGCTCAGTCTTGCATTATGGGCTAGAGTAGGATTCTTCTGCTTGGATTATCCTTTCTCTGCGTTTCAGTCCAGTTCAACCAGCTGTAAAGAAACGTAGGATCAAAGAGTCGTCGAGTTGGAAGGGATATGTTTGCTTGCAGTAAGACATCAGACTTGGGTCCTTCTGCAGTTTTTAGGATAGCCAGAACTTATTACTAAACAGTGAAATAAAGAGATAACATTAAACATCCCGGAGAAAAAATCTGCCCCGAGTTGCCCTTATAATGTAATAATAATAATCATAATCATAATCCTTTGTAATACTCACTGTACTCATAACCATAGTGGCTATTTTTCTCTTTTTCCTGAGTGCTTGTTGGCAAAGGATGAAAGCAGCCCCAGAGGGGGAGAAGCACTGCTGAGCACGCCAGGTGATGCCTCTGGCCAGATGCCCGCTTTCCCAGCCTGTGCTCCTCAGCGTGAGGCCTTTTCAGACTTTTTCTCTGAAAAGGTGTATTGTGAGCATGCCATCAGAAAACGCTCCTGCCTTGTTATCAAGTCTTTTTATACGTTTAGGAAAGGCAGTCTGTTATACAATAAATACTTTGCAAGGTTAAGGACTCCGGCTCCTTGACTTCCACAAGAAGGTGTGAGAATATGTGTTATTATCAGCACCGCTATCCCCAGTGCTTGAAGATAATCCCACGGCAGTGCCCTCAGTTGACTTGTGTTGTTGTGTTATATTGTGCATTCATTCCGATGCGAGGTTAAAACTGAACTTTTGAGAAAGCAAATTGCATGCTGGTTTTTAACTTCCTAATTTTAGCATATATGGCTGTGCTTGTTTTACCTCTTTGGGTATAACCTTTGTTCAAGGTATGCTTATCCTCCCTTTTTCTGATGAATGAACAAACAATCAAATGCCAGTCACTTAAGTCCTGGGGTTCTTACTATATTTTCTATTAACTTGAGCTCTCCATAGCTCATTATGGGTACCTATTATGCTTGGCAGACACTGTCTGGCCAGGAGACTTCCTGCTGCTACTTAGGGAAGTCTTCTGAGGTTGCAGTGGAGACTTTGGTTTTGGGGGTTGCCCTCTACGCCCTCAGCTGGTGTATTTCTTTCTGTGCTGGCTGTGGAGCTAAAGGCAGGAGACTTCTTTTTCTTGCACAAATATTGCATATAATATCAAGTTCAAAAAATTCACAAAAAGTCAGTGGTTGTTGTCTCTTCTACACTCAGTTAAATTAACAAGTACTTAACTGAAACTCATACAGCAATTGTTCTAATTTATAGTTAATATTAATTTATTTTCCAATGGAAAGCAGAAGATTACCCAACTAGAGAAGTTCAGAAAAATAAGCTAACTGAATATGCAGAAATGGCAAAACTAGCTGGGTACAAAAATAGAAGACCAGCTAAAGAATGTAATGATAAATAGAAAGCTTATTATGAACAATTTATTTAATAACAAAAATAGAGCTTGGAAAATATCATTAGTGGGTTATAGTTTTAAAACCAATGCTTTGGTGTTATTTAAAATTAATTTAAAAGACAGGAGACTTTTGGGGAATGTTCCAGGGAGAAGGGAGAGGGTGGGAGAGGCATTGCCAGCTTCCAAGTCTGCTGATGCCTCCACCCCTTCTCTGGCTAGGATGGGGAAAACATTGAGATGTCTGAAATTGGCCATCTCAGTGCTCTGAGGGCTTTACATCCTTACTGCTTCTGAGTTGTGGGGGTGGGGAGATTGTCTAAAGCTATGAAGGTTCTCCCTACTGCTAGAAGGCAGGGGTCGGTATGGTTCCAAGCAGGAGGAACATGTTATCCAGAAGGTTGCTGCACGGCACCAAGGAAGTCCCTGCCTTGTATTGCCCCGTGGAAGCCAAACACTGCAGACGCATTTCCAGTGGTTCCCTGACTGACTAGGCTGTGAGTGTGGTTCTAGGTTCACTGATAGGCATCTCCCTCCCAACTCAGTGGAGGTTTTCCTGTCTCTTCTTGTGCAGGTGTGGGATGATGCCAATGACAGAGCGATGGTGCTAGCCAAGGCAGATGGCTGGGTCAACATCCACCCTTTCGACCACCCCTTAGTATGGTAAGAACTTTCGAAAGCAAAACCACGAGCAGTTATTTTACACCTGACTCCCTGCAAGGGGGAGTCCTAACCCTGGCCCTGGCCCCTCCTTCCTTCCTTACCCAAGGAGGGCCCTGTTGGATGTCGTTTGGGTGGTTTTGTGGACTCTCCTTGACCTTGTGCTGCAGCTTGGTTGGCTCAGTTTCCATTTGCTCTGAAGATGCTGCCCACTTAGGAAGGTGTGCAAATGCATATGCGTTTCATTATGCATAAAAAGCAGAACCATAGACTAGTAGAGTTGGATGGGGCCCTGAAGGCCATCCAGTCCAAGCTCCTGCTGTTGCAGGACGCCATTTATGTTTCCTAAGTGAATCCTGAACCCCTAAGCAAAAACGGCATGAGGAAATTACATATATGTGCCAATCCCTCCATGGACCGCTCTGGCGGCTTCTCTCCTTACAGGAAGGGACATAGCAGCATTGTCAAAGAGCTGAAGGACTTCCTGGGTGCCAAGCCAGGCGCCATTGTGCTCTCCGTGGGAGGAGGTGGACTGCTGTGTGGGGTGGTGTCTGGTCTGCAGGAAGTGGGCTGGCTGGATGTGCCCGTCGTTGCCGTGGAGACGAGAGGGGCGGACAGTCTCAATGCAGCCATCCGTGCTGGGCATCTTGTCACGCTGCCTGACATAACCAGGTAGGTTGCTTGGGCTGGAGCTCTGGTAGCTGGAGAAGAGCTAGGCCTGGGCCCATGGGAAAGCTCTCGCTGGATACAGTTCCCATGGGCCCCTGGTCTGTACCCCAGAGCACTGACAGACCGTTGGTGGCAACTGACAGTGCGGTTTATCCTGGGTACTTACTTTTCATCCACCAAATTGGTTCCTTGTTCTGACTGGAGGAAGGCCCTCCAAAGAAGAGAATCAGCGAGCAGGTGGCATCTTGCTGAGAGTGCTCAATCCATAAAGAGGGCCCCAAGCATCTTTGGCTTCCAGGAAAGTGCTCCCTTGACGAGTCCATCCAGCTCTGATTTGTTCTTGCATTTCTTCTTCTGCCTTTGACTTTCCCTCGCATGTTGGTCTTCTCCAGGGAGCCTTGCCTTGCAATTGTCCATGGGCCCAGAGCCTCTCTTGGCCTTGATCTGACCGCACCCCAGGCTCCCCGTGTCCCTGGCATTCCCGCCACCTTAATTTACCCTTTGCTGTCTATTCTGCAGTGTGGCGAAGTGCCTCGGTGCTAAGACAGTGGCGCAGAGGGCCTTGGATTGCACCAAGGAGTGGCCGGTCATCTCTCATGTCCTGGATGATGTGGAGGCACTGAAAGCTGTGGAGCAATTCCTGGGTGAGTTTTGGAGGCCGTCACCAAGTCTGAGCAGTGGAAACGGGCAGTGGCAATTCAGACTCACATCACGCAGGCTCTCCATCTTCCTGGTTTCATCGCTCGCTCACTCACTCATGCATGCATTCATAGAATCATAGAATAGGAGAGCTGGAAGGGGCCATGAAGGCCATCAGGTCCAGCCCCCTGCTGTTGCAGGACACCACGTTACACCATCCCACTCAGATGGCCAACCAGTTTCTTCTTGAATGTCTCCAGGGTGGGAGAGCCCCCCACCTCTCCAGGCAGCTGGTCCCACTGTCGTATTGCTCTGACAGTGAGGAAGCTTTTCCTGATGTCCAGCCTGAATCTGGGTTGTCGCAACTTGAACTGATTATTCTGTGTCCTACACTTGGGCATCAGCAAGAAGAGATCTTGACCTTCCTTTTTGTGACAGCCTTGGAGGGACTTATATAGGGAGTTCACCGGGCCCTGGAGATTTGAACGTGCTTATTCCACCTAGGTGTTCCTTGACCATTTGTCTGTCAACCTCGGGCTGCCATCTCTCACTTCCAGCTTGAACTTCCTCCTGCTGGCAGATTTCTTTGTGGGAGAAGACTGAGTCCGAGTAGGAATTGAGTGCCTCTGCCTTTTCCTTGTTGTCTGCTATCACTTTGTCATCCTCTTGAAGTAGCTGGACAGCCTTCTCTTTCTCATGTCATGTCATTCATTCATTCATTCCATTCCTAAGGGTGACATTTCATGGCCCGATGAGATTATCTGAGGAGCTTAGGACTATTGGAGCCCCAGCTGCAAGAACGGGGGCAGGCTGTGGTGGTGGTGGGGCTGAAGAGTTTCTCTGGCTCCTCTCCTCCCACTCTCTGGTACCTTTTCCAGGTGCCGAAAATGGCCATCAAGAGAAACCTCAGGGAGTGAGGCGTGCAGGGAGCAGAGAGGCTGCCCTGCCTCTGACCCAGCACGTGGGATGCACGGAAGTGTCCAGTGCGGAGGGTTGCGTGCATTGAGGGCCGGGGTGAGACGCTCATGCCTGGAACTGCTTGCTCCTCAGAGCTTTCAGTGCAGTCTGCAAAGACCGAAGCCGTAAAATACATTATAAAAATCATAGATATGCGCAGAGATATAAACAGGCAGCACATAGAGGGAGGGACACAGATATATTTAAAGACAGTCTTAAATAATCAGCAAGAACACTTTCAAGACTGGATGAAAAACTGCATCACAGGCTGTCAAAGCCCTGAGAGGAGGAGAAGGTCTTAGCCTGGCATTGACAAGATAATGATGTTGATGCCAGGCAGGGCTTGTTGAGGAGATCCTCCTGTCCTGTAAGTGGGGACCACGGCCGAGCAGGCCCCTCCCTTGCCGCTGCCTTCCAGGCCTCCCTTGGTCAGGGCTTTAGGTGATACACAGAGAACAGGTTCGTGGTTCGCTGGACTGTGTTCTGCGGTCAGAAAATTGCAAGTTGTCTCCAAAAAATCTTATGTAATGCAAACCTCTAACCGATTTATTCATAAAATAATTTTTATACCACTTTCCGGTCCCCAAATAGGTCTTTTAACCTAAAAGAAAACACACAGACAGGAATACCCAATTAAAATAGGAGGATTTGCATCTGCAAAAGGAAGGGCTCTCTGTCCCCACCCCATAGCAAGCAGAGTTGCCCCATTCAGCAGGCTCTCTTGCTCTCTGTGTAGCACTTTCAGAGGCTTAGGGGTGTGTGGAGGGCAGGAGAGACCACTCCTTTCAGATCTGATAGGAATCTTGATTCAATCCATTGAAAGCCAAGAATGGGATAAAATGGGCTAGAACATAAATGAGCCGAGAAGGAGAGAAAAGATTCAAACCAGGGCAAAGCTGGGTGACAAAAACACAAAGACTTAGCAGCTTATCTACAGCTTAACGGGGAAGGTGCCAACCCTGCCTCTCTAGAGGGGATGCTCAGAGAGAATTAGTGCCATAACAAAACTTTCTCCTGCTGTTTGTGCTTGCATGGGATGGCTGTGAAGGCTGAGAACAAGAGTTAAACAACTTCTCCCTGAGGGCCGGTAGCCATTCTTGCCTTTGCCCAGCTTTGCAAATCCCAGCTTTGGTTATTTGTATAATCGGCCCTGTATTGTTTGATGGCAGCGGGTTTTTACAGTCTTGGGCAGAAGGGAGAGAGAGAGAGAGAGAGAGAGAGAGAGAGAGAGAGAGAGAGAGAGTTTCCCCATCCTGTCCCACCTGATCCTTGCTTCAAAATGGAGAGGCCAAGCAACTGAACGCAGAGAACGTGGTTCCTACTGGCGGTATCATGAAGCAGGGTGAAGCGACCTCCTTTGGGTGGATCCAGCAGCGGACGCAGGGACTGGTGTCTGAAGGTCGCAGCAAGACTTTGTTTTCGGATCTTGACCCTAGCGGAGGTGGTGGTGTGGGGGAGGAAATGCCGTTTAGGGTCTGCTTCAGGTGGCAAAATGTTTTGGGCAGGCACTGGCTGCTGGCTCTTTCCATATTCCGAATTCTTTAACTGGCTTCACTTGATCTCTTTCGCCCTGTGGGGCAAATAGATCTGTGCAGCAACCCTGGAGAGAGGGGGACTTTCTGTGCTTCTGCAGGGCACGTGCCAGTGCAGATGGCTATCGATAACGAAGACCATAAAATGCGACACAACAGAATGCAACATAAATGTGTAAATACAGTATGAAACAAAGCTGTACTGCAAGGATTTAAAACAAGGCACCAGAATTAAAACATACTGAAAAACGAAAGTGCCTGGGAAAGAAGGACAGCTGGCCCTGAAAGGAGCCTGGTCCAGGTGGTAGGGGAGGCTCTCCGGGAAGCTTGTTCCACGACTGAGGAGCCACCCCCGAAAAGGCCCTTCTCTGGCAAGCCATCCAGCTCATTTTCTTTGCGGGCACCCCGAGAAGGACTGCTGCTGCTGATCGTAGGGTCTGGGCAGGGGTCTGTGGGAGATGATCCTTCACGTAACCTGGCTTACCTGGGAGTAAGCATGCTGGGAGACGATTGCCCACACGTGTGCATGATTTGGGCTCAGGGAACAGCATGGGAGTCAGGGGTCATTTTCACTCCCTCTCCTGACACTCCCCATCCTGAATCCTATGGGCATCTTCAAGTAAAGCTCAGACGCCCTGCCATGACATGGCAGTCCTGGCGCAGGGAAGCTCTGCAGCTCATTGGCAGCGCACGGTTCTGGATGCGCAGGTTTGCAGGGCCAGTGCTGGCTCCAGGCAGGACTCGGAAAGAACCTGCATGGAACTCCAGAGATGCTCCCCGTCCTGCCAGTACTGCTGGGCAATGCAGACCAGTGCGTGGAGCAGCTTGCGTCCCTCATGCGCCTCCTCTTCTCGCGGCCTTCTCTTTCCAGATGACGAGCGCATGTTGGTGGAGCCGGCCTGCGGGGCTTCCCTGGCCTTCCTCTACTCTGGCTATGTTCAGCAGCTGCAGGAGGAAGGCCGGCTGAGCCGCCAACTGGACTCCATCGTTGTCATCGTCTGTGGCGGAAGCAGCATCCAGATGGAGGGACTTCGGGCCATGAAGAGCCAGCTGGGGATGAAGTGAGGAAGGGCAGCTCTGTTCTCGAAGAACACCTGGCCAGCCACGAGTCTTGCGTCTGCTTCCAGATTAGATGCTATGCCTCCCGGCCTCTCGCCCTGCTGGGAACACCATCCAATTGCTGAGTTGGCTGTCCAGAAGGACTCTTCCCTTGGGAATGATCCTGGGTTGCTGGAATGCGAAAGCACCCCTGTGGCTTCTTCTTGGTTGGAGTCCTGCAGCATCTTCACAAATCCACCGGGGTATCAGCACTGCTGGTTGGCTAGTGCCAGACCACCGGGTCTTCGAACGAGCCCTCGACATCTCCCACCTTGCTCACAAAGCAGCGTCACTCAGGCGCTGTGCGGACTGGTGCCTCCCATGTCAGCGGGGTGATGAATCCACTCCGGGTTTTGATGTGAACATTTTAGGGACTGCCCATGGCACAGAACCCCCCAATAGGTGCAGAACCGAGGGAAGCACCTCTAAAGTTCAGACTGAAACCCGCCGTGGATACACTATCCTACTGATGTTGGAGCCACAAGGCTCTGGGGCAGGAATGCAACCCGTGGCTTATAACAGCAGGTGCTGCTGCAGGATAAGGTCACAGGTTGTGCTTCACGCAGGTGCGAAGGGCTTGTTTGGATGCTCTTTGCTGAACCCTGCATACTTTCTCGAGAGCTTCAGATCCCCAGTGTTATGATGGGAGGAATGATTGTGACCAGCCTCCAAGGGTCACAATTCCTTAACCTGCCCAGTGTAAACAGTCTGAAACTGGAGGAGATTAGCAGCTTTTTAATAAAAGGTAGTCAATACACTGTATTTGGTTTCAGTGCAGAGTTATGGAACCACAGAAGAGTAGAATTGGAAGGGGCTTCTAAGGCCATTGAGTCCACCTCCCTGCTCAGTACAAGACTCCAAGTTGAACCATCCCTCTCAGAGGGCTGCCCAGTTGCATCTTAAATGCCTCCAGTGTAGAAGAACCTACCAGCTCCCTAGCTCACTGGTTCCACTACTGCATTGCTCTAACAGTCAGGAAATTTTTCCTGATATCTAGCCAGAATCCAGCTTCCTGCAACTTAAGTCCATTATTCCATGTCCTGCATTCTGGGGTGGTGGAGAAGAAATTCTGGCGGTCCTCTGTGTGACAGCCTTTCAAATATTTGAAAAGTGCCATCGTATCTCCCTCAGTCTTCTCTGCTCAGGGCGAAACATGCCCAGTCCTTTCCACCTCTCCTCATAGGGCTTGCTTCCAGGCCCCTGATCATCTCTGTTGTCCTCCTCTGGACTTTTCCCATGCTCTGCAGAAAGTTTTTCCTTTTCTGCTTTTCTACTATGTAACCTCTAGGTGGCACTGTGTTAGAGAAGAATAGCACTATTACACAAGCAAGGAGATAAATTTTGCTTCGTCGCAACAATACTGCATTTTCATCACTCCAGAACAAAAACAATCGAAAAGCTTGACGAAGGTGCTCTCTGAAAACTGAAGTGCAGCTGAAGGGTTGCGGTGTTGTCTAGAAGCACTGCAGACAGTAAATGTTGGCACACAATAAAAACAAGCTGAGCTATGCAGTGCGTTCCCCCTTGATCTGGGGGGCAATTCATCACCCAATAAAGGGAGTGGACATTCCATTCACTTGGGGGACCACACAGCTGCCCCATGGCAGGGGCCACCCCTAAGGGTGCTGGCCAGTATGGCTTCTCTCAGTCCGGCTCCGCATCTCTGGCAACTGCATGTTCGCTTGCAACCTTCTCTGCCTCCTTGGAAGTCCGTTCCCACCCATGCAAAAATGCGTCCATAATAAATACTTCTGATTTCCAATTTGCTTCATGTGCAGTTCATGGCCACAGAACCTCAGAGTGTCAGTGGGCTGCAGAGTTCAGGTACAGCGTGTCTGTGGCGGTTTCCTACCCACAAGAACCACCATCACCTGCTCATTCATATCAACACTGGCAAATCAGAGAGAAATCTAGTTTGTTTGTTTTTTTGAATCCAACGGTCTTCTGTATGTTGCAAATTCAAAACTGTGCTTCCCCATCCCTCCCTCCGCAATTTGACATGGTACAGTCCTTTCTGCCATGCTACGAACAGTCTGGTGTAGTGATTAGCAGTGCAGGACTGGGACTCAGACGATCTGGGTTCGAGTCCCCACTCAGCCATGGAGCCAACTGGGTGACTCTGGGCCAGGCACAGATTCTCAGCCCAACCTACCTCACAGGGTCGTTGTTGTGGGGATAAGATCAAGAGCAGCAGGAAGAGAAGGATTTGAGTTCATTGTAAGAAAGAAGCAGGATATAAATCCAACCTAGACTAGGGCCTTCCTTGAGTGTACGCAGCCTCAATGTGATGCCCTCCAGGTGCACTGGAAGGCAATTCCCATGATCCACAGCCCCCACAGTGGCAGCAAATAAAAACGCTGCCCCGAAGAGCTACACTCCTTCAAACCTCTCTTTGCTCCAAACACTGAGCATCAGGAAGGGCCCTCGCCTCTGCTCCAGGCAAGATTGCCCCTCAGCCAGTCCCCGTGGGGGCCTCGGTTGTTCCGGAGCCTTGTGTGCTCAGGTGAGTCATCTGTCCTTGCCTCCCTCCCCATTCGTCAGGCTTCAGTTGTGTGGTGTGTGAAACTGGGATACCGGTGTCGGCTGTTGACTTTAGACCCGGAGCGCGGGGCAAACTGACACAAGGTTCGTTCTGTTCTGGGAAGCATTTTTTTTCTTCAGTGCCGTGTGCTTTGACCGCAGAAGACACATGTTGCTTTCACACAGAGGAGGAATCAAACCACAAAAGGTGTGTGTGTGTGTGATGACTCAGGCTTCAGGAGCTAAATAAAAGGAGCAGGATGATAACTCAGCAAAGGATCCTGCTGATGGTTTTGGATGCAGTCTTCCAGATGCCTGCATTTGAAGAAGGAAAGCAGAGAATAAGGCCCCAAGGGAGAGGTGGATTGGGCCCCTGGACCTGGACTCCTGCACCCCCTACTTTATGGGGCATGGTGGAAGCTGGTGGCTGCGATATCACGGGAACAGTGTGGTCACTCTGGGTTGCAGTCCGAACTTTTAAGAGGCCGCCTGTAGCCCAAACAAGCTCAGAACCATGGACAGCTCCTTTAGAGTTTAGGGCTGGACACACGGGCCCCACTGACTCGGAGCTGCCCATCAACCTTACCGTTACCATCATCATCTTCTTCTTCATTGCCATTTCTCCTGTACTGTCCAATAGCCAAAGCACCCCAGCCAACTGACAAGAGACAAACACCTGCAAAATACAAGCGGCATAATATAAAAATTATTTATGCAACCATTTACAGAACTCTGCAATAACAAAAAACACCCCCTCCCCCAAGACCAAGCAAAATGCCATGCTATGCTGTAAGATGCCAGTCTTCACCTGGTGCCCCAAGGATGGCAGCATCAATGGAGAGATCGTCATTTCAGTCGGGGGGCTGCCACTGGGAAGGCCCCCTCCCTTGCGGTCACCCTCTGAACCCCTGCAGGCCCCTAGAGGCAAGCTTCCAAACTGCAGTGCATCTCAGAGAGGCAGAGAGGCTGCCGTTTGCCCTGTGGAGATAACAAATACCCTCTCCCTTGGATCTCCAGGCACTGGATGCAAACACAGTTCCCAGTGGAGCCCTGTGTCCCCCATGCCAGTGGGTCAGTTCATCCATTTGGTTTTTGCTCTGGACTTTACAGGAGGCGTGCATGGTGCTGTACGTAGATTGGGAGGGGAGGAGATTGGCTTCAGAACCGTGGATGATTCCTGGAATGGACCACCCCTCCGGCTGATGTTGGTGCTGCTGACTTCCAATTGCAAGTCCTTGTATAGCTTGTCAGTTGAGGGGATTCCTCTAGGCAGGCTGAAGACTTAGAAACAGGGATGGGCAACCGCTCTCAGTCCAGGGGCCAAACGCAATTTCAGAGAAGCTCTTGGGGGCCAAAGTCAAAAGCGGCAGGGCCAGAAAGAACCCCCCCCCCGAAAGGGGGCATTGTAAGGATGTTTGTTTGTTTGTTTGTTTATTTAGCAAACTTATATGCCACTCCATTCGCCAAAGCCTCGGGGCGGCTTACAAACATAAATAAATCACCAGTTCAATTAAATATAAAATTGGAGACATCCTGGCCAAAGTTATTAAAATCAATAAATAATATTAACAATTAAAACAATATTAACAATTAAAATGACTGAGGCATGCTGGGAGTTGTAGGCCTTTTTCTGTCTAAACAGGCATGAGGCTGTGCCTTAAAGTTCTGTTCCTGGGCCTTAGGGAGCAGTTCAGAATGGGGGACTCCCTCTCTGCCTGCAGGGAAAGTTCCAGGCTTCTCTGCACTGGGAAAAGGACGTGCCAGAGGGAGGAAGAGGAACAGCTCTGCCTTCATCCCTCTGATACCATGCTTGGTCTGGGGGTGGAGTGGGAGGAGAACCCAGCCAGGGGACCAAAGCAAGTTGCAGGTCCCTGATGGAAGGGGAAGGCAGGCGACGGGGTCAGATGAGTTGAAGATCGGCTGTTTGGACGGAGGAGGGCTGGGCTAGGCTCTTTCAATGAACGCAGCCTTCTAATTGCTTCCTGAAATCTCTATTTGCACGTATTTCTGCCTGCTTAAGTAGAGGCAAGGTCCCCGTGGTTTTGCCTGCATTGGCGTATGCACTGGGGGGAAGATGATTATCGTTCATAGCCATCAATATTTATCTGCAGTCAGATTGTTTTGACTTCAGCTCTGTGCTTTAAATAGCAAGCGTGCCATCTCAGGCTCATTTGTCTGCCACTGTCTCCATGCATTATTGTCATAATTATTTTTAATTACGCCCACCCTCTCCTGTTGCTTGTGGAAGCAGGTCACAGGAAAACCATCCAAACGGAGTCATCTGGGGCACGGATGGTCGCTGGGCTGGAAAAAGGAAGCCCCCCCCCCCCCACTGGCCACACACTTCATCTCACTAAAACCTCTGGTCAGCAACTCATTTTAAGCAGGCCTTCTTTGATTTAGGGGAGGCGCTGCACACCCCGCGGCGCCACCCTCGAGGTAGCTCGCCATGGTACGGAAGGAACAGAAAATGCTAGTAACTTTTGGGAAGCCTTCTGGCTTGGGGGGTCCAGTTCCCACGGAGTCTCCAGCACTTGCTGCGGACAAAATGCACACGGCATTTACGGACTCCGAGCCTGGGGTTCCAAGGGCTTGAGGGTTCCTGCCACAGAATGGTACATAGAGATAAATAAATAGGGGGATATGTGCAGGCTGTGGAGCTGCTTCCAGCGGACAGGAAACAGCTCAACCTGTATTGTGAGCTGGGTGAAGGACAGCGGGCCAGCCCTCACCCCCTCATCTCCATCCGTCCCCCAGGAATCGAGGCCAGGGCTGCCCCCAGGGGCCCTCCCTCGGGGAGACTCCCTTCTCACTGCCGCGGTCACCAGCTTCCATTGCTCCCTGTCATCAAGGAGGCAACTGTGGAGCATGGGTAGTGTTGTCCTGGGACTGGGGCAGCCAGGCTTCAAGCCTCCGCTCAGCCAGGGAGCCCCCTGGGTGCCTTTGGGCCAGTCCCTGCCCCTCAGCCTAAGGCACCTCTAAGGAGGCCTTGTTCAAGGGTCCCCACCAGGGTTTGGGCCCTTGGCAGCTGCCCGAGTCTGCCTTCCTTGGTGGCAGCCGTAGCGTGACATGGACGATGGAAGGGGGCTCAGGTGATCTTGGGGGAAGGCAGTCCTCCATCCAGGAATAGTTCTGACCGCCTCCCCTTTCTTTCCCTCCTTCTTTGGGTTCTTGATAAATTGCACTGGTCAAGACACCCCAGGAGATGTTTTCAGGATGGAGGCATGTCATAAATCAAAATTCTAGGCTCTCTCTCACCCCTCCCCTGTTTCTTATAGAAAAAAAGGTGCTCCGAAGGAATGTTGGGGCTTGGGGAACCCTATTACTTGGTGTGCCATTAATTATAGAGCAGTCAGTCTAACCAAAGCCGCACCATTTTTTATCTCAACTCTCAAAACGGATTACTTTCCACCTTCTGCAACCCTTCACCTTGCAAAGAATAAAACAATGCCAAACTTGGAGAAGAGAGAAAGCAGGGAAGGCGGCACTCCAAGGGAGCACAGAACTGCATGATCGGCAAAACCTCGCCGTCCCAGCTGTGGGCGTCCGATCTTAGTGGAACGTAGGGGAGGGCGTCGTGTCTGAATGCCACCTGCTCCCTCACGCCTGTCCAAATGCCTGGCACAGAGGAAAGGAGTGTGTTGGGTGGACTGCCAGCTTCCCCGAAATGCTAGCTTTCAAAAGTCAGGCATTTCTTGCGGCCCTCGCCCTGCAGTCTGAACTGCCCAAGGAGGGCTTGTGCCTTTGCTGAGGAGCATGGGCTCAAGAGACTGGAAGAGAAAACTACCCCCCGGCCAGCCCCACGTCCCCCTGCTGCCCCTTGAGGCGGACTCTCTATCTCCCACCTGTGGCCCATTCCACCATCCCTGGCTTGGACACTGGACGATTGATAGGACCGATTGATAAGAAGCTATGGATCCCCAGAAGGACCCATGTCTCCATGGTGTGGCAGGCCAATGGTTATGGCAGTGGTCATATTAACAGAAAGCTGACTAGATCACCTTTGAGATCTCTTCGGTTTTATGACTCTGCAAGGAAGGCTGATGATCACCTCTTCTAAGGAGTGACCCAAACTGGGCACTGTATCCCAAAGACTTTTTTGTGTACACATGCACAGGGAGCGTACCTTAAATCAGATTTGTGATTTAAATGGGATTCACAGCTGGGTTCTCCAGCCTTCATACAGCACTCTAACCACTAGATCACACTGCCTTTCAATATGCGGAGGATGAAGCCTTCGCAGCTTGGTCAGATGGGCATAGCTCACCTTGACTTTGTGGTGCTTTGTGCTCTGAAATGCCCGGTTCAGTTCTTGGCATCTCCAGGAATAGTTCCCAGGTCACAGGGCTGGAAAAAGAAAACCTGGCCTGAGGATCTGGAAAAGGCTGCTTTTGCCTGGGCCAGAGCAGTGTAACAAGCAACTGTGCTTTCATCTGCCCCCCATTTTACTTTGGTGCAAGCCAGTTTGTGAATTGACATTCTGGTTGGAAGGCGAGTCTTGTAATCGTCATGGAGAAAGCGTTTTGCTTCGCTTTTTTATCTTTCCCCCACAAGAGAGAAAACTCAGGGGTTAGTGCCCAGGAAGAGTTTTATATTTTAAAGGTTAGTTCCAACTACTCTTCCACCCTGATATGCATTTCTCTTGGAAAAGGAAAAAAGGGGAGAATAGTTGCGCATTCTCATCAGAGCTTCAGTGAAACCAAAATGGGCAGGGATGTGGCTCCGGCACTTGTTTTTTAAGAAAAGGCTTGTAGGAGCACCAGTGCCATTTTCCTCCCCGCTCAGGGCTTCCTGTTCTTCCTGCTTTGGCTGCACGCTTCAGCCGCTGGGGAGAAATGGATTATTCCAGCAGCGACATGGCCATACCGTGTTCCCAAAGCATCTTGGGCTGGCTTGGTGGCTCCAGGTTAGTGGCTCTGAGTCCACTCCAGGCTTCGGTCCGAGCTTCTCAGGAGCTACCTGTTGCTCCCCAAAGCAGGCTCAGCACAACGGACAGCTCCCTCGAGGTTCGGACTAATGTCTGGACTGGATTCTCCCACTGGCCATGGAGCTGCTGGCTTCCTTAAGCCCCACTGCTTTTCAGGAGGTCCGCTCCTGGTTGAAATGAAAACTTCTGGAATATGTTGGTTGATATGGGCCCACCTAACGGCCTGTAGGTGGAGACGCTCTTTAGGAGCAGGGCTCTGGGGGCTCTGGAGAGCAATGTGCCTCCAAACTCACTGCTCTAACCTTGGTGTTCAAAGGCCTTCCTGCGAGGTCCAAGCCAGCACAGGAAGTGTGGCCAGTGGCAAATGCCTCCTGCCGACACTCGTTCTGCCAGGGCTTCCATGCTTAGGGTGGAGTTTTCCTGAACCACCTGGACTGCATAAATTGCTGTGACTGAATGTAAACTTAAGTACGGAGGCCTCTTCCAAAAGGTGCCTTCAGGTGGCTTCTACCTGCGTTCAATGGCAAATGTCCAAGTGGTCCCATGTGTGTTCTAGCCGTTTCTTTTCAACTCAGCTATGTAGGTCTTTTCAGGTGTTTGCTGTGGTCGCGCCATCCAATCGTCTCCAGCTTAGGGTGACTGTGTGAGTGAAAGTCCTTCAGAACGCCCCATCCATGACAGCCCTGCTTGGCTGGCCTTGTTTCCAGCCTGTGGCTTCCTTGAGGGAGTCATTCCATTCTGCTATTTGGTCCTCCTGTTATAGACTTGCCCAGGGAGTCCTGCCTTCTTAGGATGTGCCCAAAGGCGGAGCGCCTCGATGCTGAGTTTTGCTTCTAGGGAAATCTTTGGCTCGCCTTGATCTAGAACCTAGTTGCTCATTTTTGTCGGTCCGGGGTCTTGGCAAAGCTCTCTTCCAGCCCTGTGTTTTGAAGACATCCACTCTCTTCCCGCCAGCTTTCCTCATTGTCCAGCTTTCACAGCCATGGATTATGACAGGAATGCAACGGTATGGATGAACTTGGCCTTGGACTCCAGTGAAACGTCCTTACACTGGATCCTCTTTTCTAGTTCAGTTGTTACCTCCATGTGACGGTTCAGTCTATGTGGCAGGAGAGCAGAACCATCTCCAGCCTGAAGCTTGAAGTCCATCTTGGAGAAGCACTTGGGTGCCAGCAGGGTCAGAGGCAAAAGGCACTGGCTCAGGAAACTCCAAAAGGCCACATCTGGACAATTCACTTCCAGCAGCCAAAACTTAGGAGAGTAATTTCAGCTTTCCAGAAACTTCACAAGAGCCAGGAAGCCACTGAATGGTTGGCAGATGCCATTGGATAAAGGCAAACGGTGTGGCTTTCAGAGGAATAGTCCATGGTGCTCCATGGGGACAAACCTGTTCTGGGGATGGGGTTCAGCACCATGATTAGCTCCTGTATAGCTCAGTCCAAAAGCTGCAATGGATAAGGAGCTCCACTGAAAGAAAACTGAGGTGCAGCCAGCTTTTGCCCTGGGTGTGGGGCAGATCGTTGCCCCCATCCTAAAATTATAATGTCCCACTGCTTTCCTCTCCCAACATCCATGGGTGTGTTTAATGTAATTTCTTACCAGTTTCCATTGCTTAGCAGTAGATCTGGGTGGGCCTGGTTCAGTCCTGACCATTTCCAGTTTTTCAAAAGATCTGCCTAAGTCCAGGGAGAGATGAAGCACTTTTGGCTTCTCCCAGTTTCTTATTTATCCAGTCCTGAATTGGGACTGTCCCGAACACTGGATCTTTTTTCTTAAAGCCAACTTGAAAATGCACATTCATCTTGTACACATTGCCTTTCGTTGGGCATTTTCCCTAACAAGAAGCATTTTTAAATAAGCTTTTTTGAACTACTATGTTCAGTTCCATGTATGCATTTCCTTTGAACCTTGAGGGGGGGGGGGGGGGGGGGAGAAGCCCACTGCAAAATTTGAACCACGAATTTCAAAGAATTACTGGACTTTGATCCATGCATTAGCTGAAAATGCAAAACAAGACTCACTGTCCCTCCTGACCCGAGTCCTTCAACTATGCAATTCTGATCAGCTATCTGAACACCAGGATGTATAGGCCAAGAACTAGGGGCAGCCTGCCTCTGTACAGCAGTTGCTGGGGAACATGGGCAAGGAGGTACAGTTGCTCTCTGCTCCTGTGGGCAGCTGGTTGGCCCCTGGGTGAACAGAAGCTGCACTGGATTGACCCCGGTTTGACTCAGCAAGGCAGCCGCACTGCCTTTCACTCCAGCCCAGGTTTAGCTTCAGGTAGGTACCACCTTTCTGCCAGGACATGCAGAGGAACGCGGGAAGAGCTGTGCCTGCACCGGCTCCGCAAGCCCTTGCTCAGGCAGCCTCCCTTCCCGCTACCATCATCCCCAGCCGCTGTTGCTCCCACTCTCTTTGCTTTCCTCACCCTCCCTTGCTCACTTGAGGGGGGCAATGCCGCCTCCTCTTCTGGGCATCACCTCTGTGGTCTGGGCCAAAGCCGGAAGCCGGGGAGTCGGCAGATTGCAATGAGGAAGAGTCAGGCAACCCCAGGAGGCTCCGCCCTGGCCCCCTGCTGGAGAGCAGGCCCTGGACGCTGGCCCTGGGAAGCTGCCACACAGGACTTCGGCCCATACAGCCCAGTATTCTTGACTCTGACTGGCAGCATCTCTGCACATGTTGAGTCACTTGGCTACGCTGGAAAGGCACAGGCCTAAAGCTGGGTGGGTGGCTGCATGTGGAAACAGAACCGGGGTGGGGCTGTGTGGCCTTTGAGGCCCCTTCCAACTCTCCTCTCCTCTCTTTGGTTTTCCCAGCCCTCCCCAAGGAGGTGAGCATCACACCTGAGAAACCAGGTGCTGGGCCATCTCCTTTCGGCCTGTGGATGTCTCCCACATGCTCCTGTGCTGCTCCAGCCTCCACTCCCAGCCACGTTTCGCTGCATGGTGGAAAGCAAGGGGGAGTTTTGCCAAGAGTTCGTCATACAAGCCAAGGAATTCTCCGCATTGTGTTTGCGAGTGAAGCCCCTGCTTGATCAGAGAAATGGGTTCTGTGTGGGTGCAGAAGCCGTTTTCCTCCAGGGATGGAGTGGAATCAGCACTCAGCGTCGCTGTGCTGGCAGGACTGGTGATGTCGGGTTGCCATGTGTGGTGCTCCCGATTCAGGCTTCCAGCCGGCCACCTAACTGCAGCCTCTCCCAGGACACTCCATTCCGCCCCCCAGTGTCCTGCTCTTTGGCAAACCAGGGACACTGTGGGAGCACCAAGAATAAATATATCGCCATGGGTTCTTTTACTTTTAGACGACTTTCTTCTGAAAACTTCTGGGTTAGCTGACTGCTTTATTCCTGAGTGCAGTTAATTATTTTGTTTATTATATTTATATCTCACCCGTTTTCCTTTCAAAGGACTTAAAGCGGCTTACATAATTCTCCTCCTCCCCCTCTCAGTCTTATCCTCACAACAGCAACCCTGTGAAGGACTGACCCAAGTCCCCCACCAAGCTCCACGGCTGAGCGGGGACTAGAACCGAATCTCCGGAGTCCCAGTCCTGCGCTCTTAACCACCACACCACGCTGGCTCTCATAACGAAGTTATGGCCACGCTTGGAAAATGAGTTCACCATCAGCAGATAGCAATTCCCCCCACCAGCAGTTAGCTGGGGATAAAGGGAGTTGTAGTCTAACACACAGAGGATGAGGTGGCTGGATGGAGTCACTGGGGCGGTGGGAGTGAGCTTGGGTGGACTCCGGGGGATGGTGGACAGGAGGGCCTGGAGGAATGTTGCCCGTGGGGTCGCAACACGGACACGACTTCGCGACTAGCGAGAACCAGTCTAACTCATCTGGAGGGTGCCATGGTGGGGGGACAGAGTGAACTACACTGCTTTGAAGCTGGACTCTTTGTTTCATGTCAAGGGCTGCTTTGGCAGTCTTTGCAAACATAATTAAAATAACCACGTTCCATTTCTACTCTGTTTCTCCAGGCTGTCGTTACACAAGTCTTGGCTTATCCTAGATTTCTTCCCCACCCCTCCTTCCCTTTCTAGAGAAGCTAAAGTGACAGTCACAACAGCTATTATCACCATGGAGTTGGTGGCTTGCGGATCTTGGGGAAGATGTGAACAGAAGGCCGCCCGAAGAACATAGCAACATCTGAAGCGAACAAAGAGACGCTTTGCGCTTGCCTCCATCCTAGCACGCAGCATCCTTGCAACTTACTGGAGGAAGATATGACCGTAGCTAATGGTTGTGCATATATTTAAAATGTTCAGCTGCACAGTCCAAATTCAGCACCATGACAAGCAGAATTCCGCGACCTATATAAGTTATACAAATGTGCGGAATGTCTTTCATTTTGCATATATTATAGGGTGGTTGGGGTTTTTTTGCTATTTCATGCCCAAACCACTGAAAGACTTATATACATAGAAACATATAAGCAGAGCAAGTCAGAAGGGGGTCTCCCAGGCCATCTAGTCTGACCTCCGGCACAGTCTCCCCAATTTACTCCTCTGATCTCAGCAAGCATTGCTTGCATGGTTTCCCAACCATAAGGGCTAGAAGCTTGTTTTACAAAAATGATGTTGAGTTCTATCCTCTGCAGCATGTACAAGATCCTGAGTACAAAGAGGGCTGCAATCCCATGTGCAAGGGATATATATTGAGTGGGACTTATACTTTAGTAAAACAAAATGCATAGTTTTGGGGGGTTGTATTCAATACAGACACTGCCTGTTGAAGAAATGGAATACCAGCCTCAAAAGCCTTCATTTTGGAACTTTTCAAAAAATGAAAGTGTAACAAAATTACAGATGAACTATTGTGAAATGGCCAAGCCAGAACTCACAATGTAAATTATCTCAAGAAATTTAAATTGAGGTCTTTCGGACTCAGTCAAAAGCAGGGCTCTCTCTTCCATTATGAAAGTTAGATTAGCTTCTTTGAAATTGGCCCTCAGGCTTAGAGTCATTCCTTGCCTACACCAGTAGATCCAACTGGTACTTTCCAGCTGTTGGCTTTGTAGGACAACTCCTAGCACTACCAACCATTGGACATACTGACTGGGGCTGATGGGACTTGAAATCCAACATGTCTGGAGGCAGCACATGGACCTTGAGTCTGATCTGTCATGGCTGCATGTCAGGGGAGGTCTCTGCAAATATTTAAAAGCCCAAATTATGTTTGGAGAGAAGTACATATGCAAAACAAATAAATAAAATCAAAGCAGGGATAATTATTTTCCTTTTTTTAGACTGAAGGTACCTCAGAGAAGATACCCACTGTTTCCGTTGGATTTTGTAAAGTGCCATACACATAAATTCCAATGATCAACCAACGCTATCAGCTTTTCAGCCTTGGCATTCTGCAGCTCCCTGGGTTGCATACGAACAGCTCAGAGGACCAAGAGACAATAAATAACCAATAAACACAAAAACATACTTTATTTGTTTCTTCTTTATACAAAATAAAGAAACTAGGAGCAAAAAACTATAATACATCCTTAAACACATGTAGCCTCCAAGGAAGGTTTGGACTGGATCGGCATTTGCTAGCGACATCCAAAAAATGTTTTGCTTTTTTGTTTGTTTTATTGGTAGTTGTGGTTATATTTTTGCCAAAATAATATTAATAATATAATAATAATATTAATAACAATAATTAACAAAAGTTTCCCTCCCCAAATCCCGCCGAACAGAGTTAAGTAAGTCCTGCAAGTTGTTCCAGCTCTTACCACGAGGGGGCGACGTATCACCAGTGAAACATTCCTCCTTCTCCATCCATTTTCCAAAGTCCCTTGCCTGACAGCCACTGAACACTTACAAAATAAACCTAATTAAAATAAATCGGCTCTCTTTTTTTCTTTTAGAGAAAACAAACAAACAGAACTAAAACCCAAAAAAAAAGAAAAAAAAGAAAGAAAAGAAAAGAAAAACCTAAAAGCGAAAAGAAGAGCAAAGCAAAGCAAAACCTACACCAAATCAAAATAAATTAAACCAAACCAAACCAAACCAAACCAAAAGAAAAGAAAAGAAAACTCCAGCCCCAAAACCAAGACACAATCCTGGGCTGGGGAGCAGGAGCGGGCGGGGGGATCTCCCCCCTCCCTCCCTCCCTCCCTCCCTCCCGCGTCCTTCAGTCTGCAAAATCGACGAGTCCAGCTTTGGTCCAAGGAGTCCGAGCGCGCCAGCGGGCCGGCTGCGGCGGGCGCTGCCCCGGGGCAACGGGGCTGCGTCTCAGCGTCCCCGGCAGAGCCCGCCCGGGGCGAGGCAGTGGGCTCGCGTGGTCCTGAGGCGGCCCCGAGGGAAGGAGGTCTGGGAGAGGCGCGCTTTGGCTTCGCGCTGGCGCTTTTGGTACCGGAGGTGGGTCCCCACCGGGGGCTGACGGGGGCGAGTTCCGAGGGGCGTCGGGCATGCCAGGGGGCGCTCTACCACACGGCCGTCTCGTTGAGCTCCTGGTTGGGGTGCGAGAGGGGCCCGCTGTAGCTGGACATGGAGAAGGGGGGGCTGGGCCCCCCGCTGAAGACCTCGCCCGGGATGGGGTGCAGCGAGCCGGGGATGCCGGGCTCCGGGCTAGGCGTGTCGGGGTGAGAGATCATATCCGTGTACCTTTGGTTCTCGGACGCGTGATGCCCGGGGAGGGGGGGTTCCAGGGGTCCAAGCGGGGTAGATCCAGCCCCCGAGGTTGGGATGTAGCTCGAGTCAGCGGGGGACTGTGCCTGGGAAGGGGGGCCGTGAGGGAAGAAGTCGTAGTTGCCCCCGGGGCCGTAGTAGTCGCCCTGGTAATCTGCGGAGGGAGACACAAGAGAGAGGGGGTCCTTCTTTGGCACGGGGGAATGCCCCCTGCCCTCTGGGCGCGGGAGGGCGCGGGGGGATTGCAGCGCGGAAGACGGAGCACGGGCCGAGCCACCCTGCATGCATCCCCTGGGAAGGGGGCCTCGCTTGCAGCGGGCTTCCCTCGTGGGGGGGGCTGGATGCTGGGGAGAACAATGGCGCCCCAGAGGCTGGGGGCCCCAAAGGAACCGGGGCTGGCGCCCAACAGGGCTGGCCTCTCTCGCTCCCTCTGCTGCCCATGTTCAGATACACGCAGGAGGAGTGAACCCCATTGCGTTTAAAAGCGCTAGTCCCAGCACAATAAGCGTGTCTACTCGGAAGTAAGTTGCTTGCGCCCTGTGGTGGCTACTCTGAACCAAGCCTGGACAGCGTGCTGCGAATCCTGCCCGCCCCCCCCGCCCCGCCCCTGTGGGCCAGAGACGAAAACCCTGCATAATTTTGAACGCTGTTTAGAGAACCGCTCAGAAAAATATGGATTCTCAATCAGGCTAATTCATTCGCATGCAGGATTTACAAAGGGTCAACCTCGCACCCTCCCACAAAAGGCCTTGGCATTACCAGGAGTGAGAAAAGAGGCCACTCACAGGAAATAGCACTCCAGTTTGCCCACCAGTAAACAGAAGGGCATTCCTTTAAAACGCACAAGGAAAAGAGAATTCCGCTGGTCTTATCTTTAGCTCAAGAAAACAAATGGGCATAGGCAGAGAGGCAGTGCCTGGCTGCCAAAGGGCCGGAGACAGGGAACAGGGGCAGCCGGGGGCATTTAATCTGGCGCTCGAAAGCAAAATGGTGACCCAGATGGATTCTGGTCCGACTGAGCGGAGCTGTTCTGGCGGAAGAGATGCTCCCCCTGCACCCTCTCAGCTCCTGCATTGCCAACTCTTCTTCAACAAGAAGTAAACACTCAGAATATTTTGCTTGATTTTAAAAAAACAGACCCAAACCCACAAACCTGACACAAATATGTACTTTTTTTTCTATTGTAAGCTGCCCAGGGAGCCCTGTGGGCTATGGAGTGGCATACAAATATAAGAAATGAAATGAAATGAAATGAATTGAAATGAAATATCTTAAAATGACAGCGCCCCCCCCCCCACAACTTCACTTTCCGCTATCCTAGACCAAACCACAGAATTCCAAACTGAGCATTTGTGGAGATAGTGGTGCAGCTTGGCGACGTGAGACCCGGGGGGGGGGGCATTTAGGTCACACAAAGGAGGTTGCTCTCCTCCCTGCATCTCATGCCGACGTTAAAACAGCTCCCGCATTCCTAGTATGTCGGAACAGTGACGAAACAGCTTTCCAAAAGGATGCAGCCAAAAAAGGCCCCATTGCCTGTGTGGTTCTGCACAGAAACACTTGGCAATCATTGCACGGTGACAAGAATAATGTGGATTCTGCTCCTGCACCCGCTGTTTTTGGGGTGGTCGTTTGGGGGGGCCCTGGGCTAACTCCGTGCCCTTCCCCCGGATTTTTGCAGCACTAAATGATCTGGGGAGTTCTAGTAACTTGGGCCATGGCTGTAATCCAACCGCAGTGGTGGGGCTACACCCCCTCTCCTCCCTGCCCAGGTGGGCACGCAGCCCTGGGAGATGGGATTGCTGTTCAGGGCGTCCTTTCCTGAACTCAGTGTGACTTGGGGTAAACATGTCTGGACCACGCGGTTAGATTTTCTTCTCTTTTCTTTTAGCTATGTCTGAATCGACAAGTTGCCTTTCCGCCCGCCCAGCTGAGAGCGAAATACATGAAAAGCGGTGGAGCTTATGCCAGGTTTTTAATCCCCGGAAACCGAGGGCTTAAAATGAAGATAAAGCGAGCGGTAATTTCAAGCATAGCTGCCATTAGGAAGAGAAAAAGCCCTTGAAAGCAGGGATGGACTTTGGACAGATTCAGCCCTGGAAAGTGGATCCACCGGCTGCAGTGAATGTTTTAAACCAGATTGATTCAATAAACGAATCCCCTCCTCCAGGAGGGGTGGGTGGCAGGTTAATTTGATTAAAGCCTGCCCGACATTTTGCATCTCCTCCTGTTTTGAAATCACGCAGCAAACCCAAAGCAAAGCTTTTTCTGCGAAATGCATCCAAACATTCTTCCTTCTATCTTTTTTGAAAGAAATCTTTTAGGAACAGTGTGTGTGGGCTAAATAATTCTGTGCCTCTCACAGAAGCCCACAAGTATAAAATTAGATGTAAAATAATTTTATTTGGTTCATTTATCTATCTATTGATCTCTTGGCTTTCAAGGAAAAAAGAGATTGCGGCTGAAGGGAATGGAATCTTTGCGTATTTAGTCTTGGAGTGAATTGAGACCCCAATTGCATACATGTTTACGAGGGCGTAAATACTATTCAGTGCGATGGGTTTTGCTCTCTGCGATGTGGTATACAATTGAGGCGTGGTAGGATCCCAGTAGGCATGCTGGTTTGGAATTAAATCCCTTTGAAAGGGGAGGGAATTACTTTTGAGTAAACAAAGACGGATTCCCATCTCACTGCTCCATTGCTTAAACTCGGGTTTTAATTTCCTGGAATTCGCTATTTGAATATAATCCCCCAAACTGGCTAGAATCGAAATAAAAACTGTAACAACTATATATTGATATCTATCTTTCTTTTTCCCTCATTAACAGTGTTCATTTGTGCACCCAAAAGGCATCTGGTAAATTGGCTTGAATCTGGATAATAAACTAGACTAGAGCCCTGTTTTAGGGCAGTCTTTAAAGTTCCCATAACTGGTGACAATCGAAATAATTGTACTGACAGCAGTAGGGTATCTTTCCTCAGCCGCGTTCACATGTGCGCAGGGCAACTGGTGCCAGGCGACGCAATCTATCATGGGATGGCGCAGAGGTTAAACTTTCAGGAGCTGGGGCAAAGAGGGGTGGTGGTTGGGTTTCAGAGCGGAAGCAGGAGCTTCTGTAGGCCCTGACTCCAGAGTTCTGGGTTCGAGGGCCCTGCCAGCCCTGAAGCATACTGATTTTAAGCCGTTGTTGGCTCTCCAACTGACCTGCTCCACAGGGTTGTTGTGAGGGAGAAAGGAGAGGAGGAGGGCCATGTGAACTGCCTGAGGCTCCTTAGGAGAGCGGGAAATAAAATAAAATAAAATAAAATAAATAAAAGCCACGGTAGTGTCCACGGCTATCCAGGTAAAGCCCCTTTGAACTGAGTGGGGTCAGCAGTCGCTGGATTGCATCCTGCGGTCAGTCCTATTGGCTCCACTTTCCTTACTTCCAAGTAAGACAGACCCTTGGAAAGGGGGTGGGGGGGGGGACAAATACCCCCTACCTCGAAAAATAGGGTGGAATGCAACATTACTTCTTGGGAGGAGAAGACCTACTGAAATGAACGAGATTTCAGTTCGTGCGGACTCGCTTTGGTCCCATCCTTTCAATGCATGTGTTCCGCGTTGGCGATGACCCGTGGGGGTCCAGGCGCATCCCGCAGGATGAGACGCCGTCAGACGGGGCTTTGTTCCTTGCAGCAAAGGGCGAGAGGGCAGGGGATGGAGAGCCGGAGAGGGAAGCGACCGAGGGACCGACTTTCCCGCACAGAGCACCTTGCTTGGTGGATGCGGAGGGGCGAGAGGGAGGAGAGCCCGCGGACGGGACCTGCCGAGCAGAATTCGGCCTGGGGATAGCTGGAGGCTGTGGGGACGACGTGGCAGGTGAGAAAGGGGGCAAAAGACAGACCCCCGTGGCCAAGTGGCGCAGCCAGGGGCAGGCAAGCAGAATTTCTGGACATGGCGACCGACTCTCCCAGATTCTCCGCACGCTGGGAAAGAGCTGGGAAAGAGCTTCCTCCAGAAGGAAGGAGAGCAAGGAGAAGCAGGGAGTGAGGGAAGGGAAAGGAAAAAGAGCGGACTGGATCGAAGAGATCCGAATGTGTGCAGCTGAAGGCAGCAAGGGAGGAGGAACAAAAGAGATGGACGAAAAAGAAGGGGAAATGGGTGAGCCAGAGAGGAACGCAAAAATGCCAGGCCAAGGCAGCGAAGCGCGCTCTCTCTCTCGCTCTCGCTCTCTCTCTCTCGGGCCAGTGGACCCGCCAGTCCATCACTTTCTTTGCACAATCGTGTGCGTATCCCGCTCACAGTGACACACAACGAGGAGCAATGAAAGCGGAAAAGAACGGCCGTGTCTGCCCGGATGAGATGCTGAAGAAAACAATTCCAGTCAGGTCTACTCAGAAGTAGGTCCTGTTGCGTTCCAGGAGGCTACTCCCAGGTAATTGTATAGGATTGCAACATTTGGATGCAACCTGGGTATTTTTGGACGGGATTAAAGAAGCAAATCGTACAGTTTGCAGCGTTCTGGCCAGCTGGGCCATGCTGGGAGTTGAAGGGCCTTGAAGGGCCTTGGATCGTGACCTTAAGAGACTAGGGAGCACAGGGGCATGATCCCAAGCCCATTTATACTGCAGGGGAAGCCACAGGGGAACTCGCATAACGTTCCGTTGCAGGGAATTGTTTTCTCACAACAGAACTCTCTACGTGTTTACTCAGAAGTAAGTCCCCCCACAGGTCCGTTAGGTCTCCCCCCACCCCAAAGGCAAGCATGTGTGTAGGATGGGGGCCACCAAAATTGAGCTGCTTGCTTTGGAGTAAATGCACTTAGAGGCAGAAAGAAAAGATGAGGGAAGTGATGGGCAGCGGATGGAGAGACAGAGACTGGTCATCCTCCGTGGGCCATGATGGAGGTGCACAAAATTGTGTCTGGCATGGTAAAAGTGAGCGGGAGGAAAAGGAATTTTTCTCCCTTCTGGATCTCACTAGAACCCAGAGGGGATCAGTGCAAGACACTGGTGGGCCGGAGATTCAGGAAACAGAGCAGACTTATGGAACTATGGAACTCATTGCAGCAAGATGCAGCGAAGGGCACCCATTTGGTGGTGAGGGGGTCAGATACATTCCTGGAGGAGAAGGCTATCCATGGCTACCGGTTCTCACGGCTCTGGGCCAGCTCCAGGATCAGAGGCAGGCACTGGGGAACATGGGCCACTTTCTTGTTCTGCTCCTGTTCTGCTGCGTGAGCAGAATGCTGGACTCGGTGGCCCCTGGCGAGATCCACCATTGCAGCGCTTATGAATAGAAGAGCTGAGTCTCTTGGAGGAAAAAGAGGGGGAGAAGGTGGCAAGATGAGGAGGGAAGGAAGGTAAATGGTTTTGGGACAGGTGGAAAGAAAAGCTGTGAAGGATGGGAAAAAGGGAGGGAGGGAGGGAGGGCTGAATGGCGGAACGGAAAACGTGCTGCCAGGACTATCCCACCTCCTCTGACGGGAAAGGGTCTTACCTCCGTAGTAAGTATAGGGGGTGGAGCCCAGCATCTCGGAGTCGTCCAACCTGCCCCCTAGAGGGCGCATGCGCCGCGGACTCCTGAAGAACGCGTGTCTGCGGGCTCCAAGCGCGCTCAGCTGCTTCATCCTTCGCTCCTTGGACCGCCGGTTCTGGAACCAAACCTGCAGGCAGAGAAAAGGGATGGAAGAGGCCAGTGGGACACCCTCCAGGCACCAGACCCCACACTGGTCCCCCAAGAAGGCGCCCCCTGCACCCCACCCCGCCATGGGTGGCCAGGACGTTGGGATGAGAAACGAGGGAGAGAACACAAAAGAAGAAAGGGAAAACCTAAAGAAACCCAAAGAAGAAAGGGGAAAAATGGGGCGTCCTTTCAAAAGACCCCCCTCCATTTCCAGGAAGGGTGAACACGCTGCCCTGGGTTGGGCTTCTAAAAAACCAACAAGCAACTTTGGAAAAATGGTCAGCAGGGACCTGCTCGGAGTGGGGGAAGGCGTTTGGCAGAAAAACCCCGGAGAGGCTTCTAAGCACGAAGCTGGACAGGGATCCCCCCACCTGCCTGTCCCGCGCTAAGCCACGACGTGTCCCCAGGATCGGGGCCAAAAGGGCGTCTGCTTCCACCATCCGCACCGCTCCTTCAGACAAAGCCGCCCAGAAGGTCGGTGCTGCACGGGCAATTTCAAAGTGATGCACAAGCGCGTGGGAGCTTCGGGCCAAAGCGAGGTGACTTTAAACCTGTGCTTAGCAGTTCAGGTCATATCAGTGCCTGTTTAGCCACGAAAAAGTCTGTGCTCGCCGTCTGGGGAACAAGGGAATTTGCAGAGCCCCCGTTTTTTGTTCAACCAGGCGCCGAGTCCTCCCTTCAGCACCTCCCGCGTGGTTTCCTGTAATAGGGGCAGGGGGTCTGATCCAGAACCGAAAAGCTGCCCCCTACAATCGCATCCCAGGCTGAATGGGGGGAACTGCAGCTACGCTAGAGCAAAAAATGAAACGTAAAAATAAAGGCATGTGGCTAAGCTCCGTGTAGCACTGGGCCTGTTTGGACCCATTGTGGGGTTTGTGGGAGAGTGAATTTTTGTAGCTGATGGATCCACAGCTGCGCTTAGCGTGTCGTTTCTCTTTGTATTAAGCATCAGAGTCAGAAGGGGCGAGGAGGGCTGCAGCCCACCTCCCTCATCTGGAGCCCCAGTCTCCGAGAGGCTGCCGGTCCCACCATCCTGAGGTCTGCAGACACTTGCTGGAATAAAGGGACACAAGCCCCTGGTCATCTCTGCTGCAGCTGAGCCCCCTAAATGAGTTGGCTTGTGGCCCAGATGGGCCGCACCCCCTGCTGGCCCCAGTCTCTGCCTGAGGTTACTTCTTGCAACCAAATGCCCTTCTTTCCCCTGTCTGAACATCGAGCGATTGCGGTGTCCTTCGGAAGCAGGTGCTTCCAACACGCACAGACAGACTCTGAACCACGTGTCTCTTAGCACATGCGGAGTTTTGCATTTTTCCTTGGCTCGGTGGTCCTGAGCCCAGGATCATTTTGACGGCACCCTGCTTTTAGCAGTAGTAACTCCTAGGTGTAGCGACTGCTAGGAGTACTAGCGAGGGCATGCATATCCAAATGGCAGAGTCGAGCAGCAGGGGAAAGGCATACAATCCTCAAAAATCATGGCTTCCGCGTCCATCTTCTGCTTCCTCTCAGCTTAACGCCCTGCCCCAACCATTTCCTTAGGAATATCCCGCTGCACATCTTTGATTATGCTGTGGCAGGACTACCGCTTTGATTTGACTTCAGTGTTCCAAAAATCCGTGATGCAAGTTCTGGAAAAGGGCTTTTCCTTCCCAATGATGGTTTCCAAAATCCCAGCGAGGCAAGTTCTGGGAAGTGGGTTTCCTTGCCAGTGGTGGTCCACCCGCCCGGCTTATGTGGAAGGCCCAGCTCAGGCGATCTCACAGCCTCTGCTCTTTCTTTCCAAGGGCCTCTCAGGTATACTGATGAAGCCAGAACAATTTGGGGCAGGGGGGCAGAGGGGAAGAAAAGAAAGGTTTCTGGGCGGCACTCACAGCTTCAGGGAGGCTGAAACAACACCTCCAGGTTGAAAAGGAGAAAAAAGGGGCTTTCTGCCCACCCCAGGCTAAGGCGGCATCTGTTTATTATGTGAACTGTCTAGAAAGTCTTGTGGCTACAAGACTGTATGCAAAAGCACTAAATAAATAAACCAATACGGTATACCTCCAGCATTCTGTATATGCTTACCTGGGACTAAGTCCCATTGAACTCAACGTGGCTTGCTTCTGGATAGACCTGTGAAGGGCTGTCCCATAAGGTCCATCTACAACAGCTCTTGGCCTGGTGTCCTCCAAGTGTGTTGCACTACAACTCCCAGCTGTCTAGGGATGCTGGGAGTTGTAATCCAAGATACTCAGAAGGCACCATGTCTGGGAAGGTAGGTTTAGACCTGCAATCAGGATAGGTCACCCAACGTGGGCATGAAGCTGGCCACCCTTTCCCTGTCCATCGTCTCCAGGATCCGGTCGTTCAGAGACACAGGGCTTCTCCAGTTAGCTGCTTCAGGGAGAACAGAGAGGACTAGGCTCTTATCCACACCCATGCAAGATCCTTCAGCTTTGGAGTTCTTCTGGGTGCATGCTCCATCCACCCCACAGGATGAAATCAAGGCAGCCTTGGAGGTCTGGGAAATTCCAGGTCCTGTGCTCCTGGTTCCTTCTCTGCTGGGATTCCTGGCTGCTTTTGCAGACGTTTAGAGATTTCTGTCCCCAGTTTCTCCTCCAGGCTTCTAGTGAAGGGACACCTTGAATGATGTGTCCTGAAGTTTCGTTTGCTTGCTTCTGAAGGGTGGTGCTGATCAGCCTAGTGGTTCTGAACGGAAGCTTTAACCAAGCAGCAGCCTCAACATGGCTTGGAGGACGAGAGAGCCTTCCCCACTTTTCGGTGGACTTGTCTAAGCACGCTGGAAGAACAAGGGCTGTCCATTTAATGCCCCTTCCTCCGGATATTTCTGTGCCTTGCAACGTGGAAGGTGCCTTAATTTCTCAAAATAGCTGCATTTTATTGTTGGCTTATTGAGAGCTTTACTGGATATCAATAGCAATTATCTATTGAGCCGTCTTGCGGGGAGCTTTTCAGCATCCGGGGGCTGGTCAGTCAGGGATGCAGGGTGGCATGGCTCTCCAATACGCTGCTGCTGCTGCGCAGGATTGTAGCCTCCCAGAGCTCTATCAGCACAGCTCCGGGCAGGGCTACTCAGGAGGAGGTAGGAAGGAGTCCGATGAGACTTGCAGGTGTAGGACTTGGGGGGTTGCGGATAGCATTGCACTGGTGCTTTGGAGCTTTCTGGGGTGGCAGCCCGAGGCGTGTCTACTCAGAAGTAAGCCCCACTGAGGCTGCCATCCTGTAATGATTACAACTAAGCCTTGTAGAACTCAATGGCATTTTCTTCCGAGTAGACATTTATTTATGTGTTTATTATTATTAATAGTTTCCGTTATTATTAATGGTTATTATTATTAATAGTTATTATTATATTAATGGTGTAATTCTCTACATGTCTAATAATAGTTATTATTATTGTTAGACATGTAGAGAATTACACCACAAGAGGCCCAGCGTGGTGCGGTGGTTGGGTGTGCTGCTGCACTGAGAATCAGGCAATTGGGGTTCTAGTCCACACTTAGTTAGGGAGCTGACTGAATGACCTGAGGCTAGTCACGCTCAGCCTGACCTACCTCACAGGGTTGTTGTTATGGGGATAAGGTTGTGAGGAGGTGGACAATTATGGAAGCCACCTTGAGTTCCTTGGAAAGAAAGAAGGCGGGGCATAAAGATAACAAATAAGTAAGGGTACAGGAATTGCTTGCCAGCTCCGCACAGCGTCTGCATGGCAGATTCCCTTTTGAGGGAACTGTCATAGCAAGGGAAGTCAATGTGAATTCAGAAAGGTGGTAGGACTGGCCTACACTGCAGGGGGGCGGTGATGAGGATTGGCATAATACGCTTGCTAAATGCATCTTCTTTTTGAGCTCCTTCAAATGCTTCTATGCTTCTTCTTCTCTTTTAAGATATAATTACAAGCATTGCAATGGACATGAAAGCAGGACTTTTAAATTTAAAAGTGTGTTTGGTTGCAAGGAAACCCTATGATTTCGATCAGACTGTTCCTTAGACAATGCACCCAAGGTCCAAACATCGCCATCGTGCAATTCATGGGGCTGCACACATCCCATCGATATCCAAGGGAGGGGCAAATCAGTTCTTACTGGGCTCCTCATGGATACACAAAGGGATTAATGCTGGCTGGCTCATGACCTGTCTGAAGACGACGGACGTCGAGAGCCTATTGGCATTAATGGGAATTTCCTTCCAATTAAATATGGATCTGGTGGAGCTATCAGACTCCAGTTCTGTGCAGCTCTGCTTGGTAGTAAGCCCCCATTGAACGCAATAGGACTTAGTCAATAGGAAACGTGTACAATCCTGTGCCATGAAGGACCAAGCTTCACATGGTTCCCATGAATATCAATGAGCTTGTTCAGGAGAACTGCTGTTCCCAAGCGTAGAATTTTGACCTGAGAGGATCATTTTAAATCCCCCATTCAGTTCAATGGGACGTGCATATGTTCCCTTTCCTGGTTTTCATCCAGATCCTATGCATGCTCATTCCTGCAGCAGCACAAATACCCTAATGTAATAGGGCTTGCCTAGGCAGAAAAGCGGGTGGGGGAAGAGGGGGGACAGAGGCATGAAGTCCCTCTGTTGAAGCAGGCTAGTCTCTCCTCCACCTCTCCCCCCCCCCCCCGTTATTTTGCAGGATGCCACTCGGGTCTGCTTTCTGTTCAGGAAACATCCTAGTACCCCATTCTTAAGTGAGAGGATTCTCCAAAATTGCATGGCAAACATCGATCATCATCGGTTATAGCAACAACCACTGCCGCCAGAATAAAAATCCTTCGGGGAAGGGGCAAGGGCCCCCTGAAGAGAGCTGCAGCCTGCTAGCTTCGCGTCTCCTCGTCGTTGTCATTTTAAAGAACCATCCTCCACGGTCCGCGGTCCAGGATCTGTCAGGCACGAGGACCTTTCCCTGTGCTCATGGCGACAGGCTGAGATATAACGGAGACCAAGTGGAGGAGTGCCCCCTTTCTGCAGACAAGGAGGTGGAACTGGAAAGGAGATGAGCAGGCTGCCTTCCAGAGGGCCTGGGAACCTTGGACCAGTTCCCAGGCACGGCAAAGGCCTAGAGAGAAGCGCAGCACCCTGGCGGAAGACGGGAAGGCACTCCAAGGGCTGGACACCTCTGAAGTTCTGGCCTGACGTGAGGATTCTGCTTACCTGGATGACTCTCATGTTGAGCCCGGTCTCTTGAGCCAGCTGCTCCCGGATGTGCCTGGTGGGTTTAGGGGTGGCCGCAAAAGCCGCTTTGAGGGTTTCCAGCTGCTTGGCCTTGATGGTGGTCCGGGGCCCCCTCCGTTTGGTCCCGGAGTTCTGCTCCTCATTCTCATTGTTGGTGGTCTCTTTGTCAGAGGAGGTGGAATTGTCCGTCTCCTTGGTGTCATCTTGCATTGGATCCTGGATGTCCGGAGACAGACTTCGGTCGGTACATGAGGACACTGTTGAGGGGAAAGGGACAGTGGTCATCACCAGGGGAGAGGGTGGCAGCCCCTGGGGTCAGCTTAGCAGAAGGAAAGAAGCCCATGCCATTCTATCCCAAGGGAGAGCTGGGGCCAGTGGGTTGGACCGACCGGGTGCATCTGGTGCTGTGCTCAGCAGTGGTGCCTTCAGGGAAGGACTTCTGGGCAGAGGCCAGGGCTCCATTCAGGAGATGTCTTGCTTGCCCTCCCCAGCATGCACAAGTAGGGCTTCCTTTCCACCTTCTCCAGTGGTTGAGAGCTGCACATTGCCCTTTAAAGAAAGTCTCCATAAATCCAAATTATGAAACGATGTGATCGCGTCTCTAGCACAGGGGGGCCTGGGAAGTCTGAGCTCTAGTCCCTACCTGGCCACGAAGCTCACTGCACGGCTTTGGGCCGGTCACTGACTTGCACCCTAAACTACCTCTCAGGGTCGTTGTGAGGATAAAATGGAGCTGAATAGGACATGTTAGAAGACTTTCCTTCCTAGCGTTGCCATAAGTCGGAGATGACATCACAACAACGGGAAAGCTGCCTTGAATCCCTCACCAAAAAAAGCAAGATATTAGTGATAGGCTTATATTTTTCATCACAAAGCAGCAGCAGCAGCAGGAAACGGGTGAGCCAAGGCAGAGGCCTATAAAACGATGTACAACGTGCAGAAAGTGGGCACGTGTTTTTCTCCTTCTCTCTTATCCTAGAACCCCGTGCAACTGACCAGAAGAAGGACTTCCTACAACAATCATACAATTTATCTCTCTATTTATTAAAGGCTTTTCTATCCTGTCCCCTACAAATGTCTCGGACAGCTTACAATAAACTCCCCTCCATGAGATGTGATAGCCACTGGTTTGGATGGCTTTCGAGGAGAACAGACAAATTCGTGGAAATAAAGACTGTGCATGGCTACTAGTCCTCATGGCCCCAGGCAGGCGGTATGCATGTCTGCTGGGGATCATGGGCGGGAGGGTGCAGTTGCAATCATATCCAGTTTGGGAGATTCTGTGAGCAGCCAGTTAGCCATTGGACTGGATATACTTTGGTGTGATCCAGAAGAATTTTTTTTCTATTCTCCCCATAGGCGGTGTGTGTGTGTGTGTGTCTCGGCTCATCAGCCAGTAGCACTAAGAAATGGTTGGCCTAAGAGAAGGAAACTTGGACTCCAAAGGAAGATGGAAGCAGACACAAAATCCACTCCTGTCTTTTCTTTGGGGGTAGGGGGGATCTCTCAAAGGAAGATATCAAATCCAGATATCGGGGGAAGCCAGGAATGGGGTCTCCCTGAAAGAAATATCCAGAGGGAAGGAGGAAAGCAGCAGCCAAAGAAAAAACCCCCGGAGGAAAGATGCTCTCAGGGGCACGGAGGAGACCAAAGGGGAGGGGAATGCAATCCATTGATTGATTCATTAATGAATCGGTCAATCAAACAAACAAACAAACAAACACAGCGTCTAATCTGGAGAGGAAGGGGGACAGAGGGAAATCTCTAGTGAGGTCTAGGGTAAAACCTTCCCTATTCCCTTGAAACATCAGCCCAGGCAAACGCCTGGGGAAATTATCCTAAAGAAAAACCGAAAAATAAGACCCGAAGGCTACTGGATGGGAGGTTTTGTTCTGGGGAAGAGCAGGTCAGTCCCAGCAAGGGGACCCCAGTGGCGGCCTAATCCAGGGCAGATGTTTCTCGGGAGAAGGTTCAGTCACACGCGAAGGCCGGTAACTTCTGCATCTTGCATACGAAGCGGATTCAGTTTACCAGATTTGTAGAAGCTCCGGTTGCAAAATTGTGGGTTGTCTGTATCACCAATCGCTTTCTCATTGCCTCTCCCGCATGGCTCTTTCCCACCCTTTCGCATTCACCACGACCCCTTCCCCACCTAGGAGGAGAAGGTTATTTTCATCCCCCCCTCCCCGCCATGCACTTAACTTTCTAGCTCTGCTTTCACTGCCCCCCGCCCGCATAAAGGTAGCTGAACTGCAGCTTCATGCAATCTCATGGCAGCCTCCCAAGCAGGTGCCCCTCCAAATTAATTAATTAGTTCAATCATGATCTCTGTCTTTATTCCCCCAGTCTTCCCGAGTAGAACAGAATACTTTCTTCCACCCCAAGGGGAAGTGGGGGGTCCGCCCCACCCCCGTCCCTTTTGTCCGTTCTCCCTTAGCCTAAGATAAGCTTGCAAAGGCTTCGGGGAAAGGCTAGGCTTAAACCAGAGCGCAAGCGATGGCGACCGGTCCGGCGGGCTTGCTCACGAGGAACGTGGCGAGCGATCCCACGCATATCCGCAATTCACAACAGCAGCGAAAGCACCCACAGACACTCCGTCCTGGTAGCAGTACCAGCGCTAGTTCTCGCCTAGCAGCAAAAGGCCCCTTCCCCCTACTCGAACTGCGGCGATCCCAGGGCCAGCCAAGCTTGTTTTGGCCCCGAGCACCAGGCAACCCGCCCCCCACACTAAAAGCAAACGCATTTGGACGTACAGTACTAATTCATGCGCGCTCCACAGTCTCTCTGTGTGTCCCTGTCTCCTAAGCGCATTCCTTGTTTTGTTCTGTCTGGACAGGGGACAAGATAGGGCTTGATTTTGCGGGGGGAAATATCAAGCAGAAAGATTAACTGGGGTGGGCAGCAGGGGATGAAGCCAGTGGGGGCAAAACGCCGCTTGCCCAGGGGCTTAGATGCCTCGGGCATCTGCAGGGCCCCTGGCTCTTTCCTTCAGAAGCGCCACGGAGGTGGGACGCGCAGCCTCCCAGGGATCCGAGGACCTAAAGGGAATCTCTGGAGCTCCAGCACTTGGGCAGCGAATTCCACAAAGCATCTTTCCTCCTTATTTCCCCCGCGAGAGAAACGCGGCCTCAAGAAATGATGGACCACGGAGTCCGCTCCACGTTCAGTCGGGTGTTTTCCAGACCGGCCACCAAGGCCGCTGCAGCCGTCTTAGGACTGGAGCAGGCGACGCACGGGAGGGTGGGGGAAGCCTCGGCGCCTTACCGGAGTTGAGGCTGCCTTCTTTCAAGCTGGCGGAGCTCAGGTAATCATCCTTGCAGACGAATTTGTTCTCGTCGATGATGTAGAGTTCTTCGCCCGTCGAGAGCTGCTTGTTGCAGACCATGCAGGTGAAACAGTTCAGGTGAAAGACTTTGCTCCTCGCTTTGCGCACCAGGTCCGACGGGGAGATGCCCTGCGCGCAGCCGGCGCATTTGGTGCCAAACCGCCTGGAGAAAGGGAAGGTGCGGGGCACGGGGTGGGCAGAGAAGCAGAGAGGTAAGAAAGGAAGGGCAGCCGAAGGAAGGGAGCCGAGTCTGCGAATGCAGGCCGGTCAGTGGGGCCGGTGAAGTCGCCGCAAGCGGTGCGAGGAAAGATCTTTGTGGGACCCAGCGCCTCGTCCTCACACAAAGGCTCTGATATTGCCCGGTGCGTGTTCTTGTTCTCTCATTCTGGTTCCAGGCTGGCTGCGAGGGGACAGCGCAACCCACCCGGAGAAGCAACGCTGATTTGCCTGGCCTGTGCGGGGAAGCGTCCTGCCTGGATCCTGCACAGCAGCGGGGCAGGGATGGGGTTCTGCGTTCTGCACCCCACCCTCACCTCTGATCGCGTGCGGGGTCCCGCAGGTTTCTCTTCCGCTCCCCGCTCCAGATCTGCGCAAGGCCTGGAAGAGGCAGCCAATCCCCCGTCCAGTTGCTTTGGCAGCCGGGACGAGCGGCGGATCGGGGCCCACGCATCAGCAAGCTGCACGACCAGAGGATGCCCTCGGTCTGTGACATCTCCAGAGGTTTTTTGTTTTGACGGGGGGGGGGTGGAGGGGCAGAGGTGGGAAAAATGAAAAGCGCGGGAACCTCTCCTCCTCCCAGCGCAAAAGCGAGTCGCGTCGCTTAGGAAAGTGGAGCACGGTCGAAGAGCCTCTAATTCAAAACCGGCGCAGCCGCAGCGCAAGTTGTGTTGGGCTGTGCGTGCGTGAACCCCCTTTTGAGATACGGTGAGGAACAGAGAAGCCAGAAGCTTCGGGGTCACGCTCACTGCCCCCCAGACCTGGGGGAGGGAGGAACCCAAGGGGAATCCAGGCTCCGTGCCATTTTTCTCCTCGTCGTCCTCTCTCAGCATCCCATCATTCCCACTCGGCATCAGGATGGGGCCGGTGACGTTGATTTAGTGAAAACATTACAACCCATAAATCTTTTTCTCTCCCCGCTCCCCGCGTCTTCTCCTTGCGCTTAATGGCCTCATCCGCACTTCCCCAAAACCGCGGAAGGCACTGAAAGGTTTTTCTTTCTTTCGCGTTTAATGGAGGCTTTGGGGAAGGAACAGCAAGAGGCTTTGAGGGAGAAGAATTCGGAATGTCCGGGCCGGGCCCGGCCGTTTACATGTGCAAAAGCGGCTTAGCGCTCACCTATTCACATGCCTTCTCCTTGGGGCACCAGCTTCAGCTCGCCCCCCCCCCGCTCCCGCCCCCCAACTCCACCTTGCCATTTCCACCACTAAACAAATAGGCGCTTTATCTCAATTAACTGTCTGGAAACAAAAGGCAGGGCTGGATTTGCATTTTCGAATGGGGTTTATTTGCGGATTTATTTTGAAAGACAAAAAAAGGCGTGTGGGGCCTGGGTCGGTCGCCAAGCTTCCCTTCCCCCATTTAGCTCCTCTGCAAAGCCAAGGCAGGAATTCCTTTCCCCTCCTTCTCCACGCTCCTGGAAAATGTAAATGGCCCCTCGATTTCACCCTGATTTAGGATTTGCAGTTTTGCAAACACAAACTATTTTCTTGAAAAAAATTGGACTTCTTTTTGCAAGGGGGAAAAAAACCGAACCCGAACCTTCACCGTCCATGGAGGGCTCCGGCTGTGCCCCGCCAAAGACTGTGAATGTCAGAAAGATCAGTTCTATCCTTCGCCTAACATCAATCCACAGCCCAGCCGCGCAGCTCCAAGACGCCCATTGACACGCGTGGGGCTTACTCCAGAGTAAACGCGGGGGCTCGGCCTGCAGATTTTTTCCAGCTCTCCGCCACTAATTTGCGCGCGCGCGCGCGCGGGGTTGGGTGGGCGAAGGACGCGGGGCTGCTTGTCGGAAAATAGACCCGAGAGAGAGAGAGAGAGATGGTAGGGACCAGCTAAGGCGGGCCTCTACCCCATCGGAAGCTGCTTCGAGCAGACCCAGGATCCACGGGCCTTTGGACTCGCCTTAGGATCGCGGCCGCAGAAAAGCAGCCGGCGGGGCCGATATTCCGCTGACGGGTCATTCCGCCCCCCTGAATTCAGAGGGGGTTTATTCCCAGGAAAACGTGTCCACGCTGGAAGATTAAAGATTTCACCAGCCAACGACACTTTCTTTAGAATCTCCGGCTTATGTCTATATTTTTGATTTTAGTTAATTCGATTCCTTGCTGCTTCTGATCCCCCTCCCTCACACAAAACTCGGGAGGTATCCGCTGCTGGAAGGGAGGCTGGTGGCGTGGCCAGGGCTGGCCCCCCAGGCCTGCAAAAATGGAACGGAGAGCAAGGAGGGCCAAGGCCACCAGAAGCAGGTGACGCGGCTTCCTCGGTGCCTTCGACCGACTCGCGAGGTTCCCGCGGAAGCGCGGCTTGCGCGAGGCAAGTTCCCCCGCGGCCACCGGGGCCCGTCCCGCGGGAAGGGAGCTCCAGGCAGCCGGCCGGCCAGTCCAGCAGCCGCCGCCGTGCGCGGAGAGCCACGGCCAGGTGCGTGCGGCGCCCGGGAGGGCGGCCGCGGGCTGCCCGACTCCCCGAGCCGGCGCGCGCGAATCAGGCCGCGGGGCGCGCGGGGCCGGCGCTCCGCGGCCGGGCCGGGGAGGGCGGAGAGGACGGAGCCCCGCCAGCCCGGCCGGGCCGGCGAGGGGGGGGGAAGGCCCTGGGGGGGGGGGGGGGGGGAGGGGGGGCGGGGGGCC